>NC_089513.1:77484471-77784471 GCF_036850995.1 Saccopteryx leptura
TGGGACAGTGGCACTGGCGCGGAGACCTGCGCAGGCGCGGGAGAGCACCTGTGGGCGTCCGGGGGAGGAGAGGTGCGGCGGGGGCGGGGGCACAGGCAGGGCGGGGCCGGTCCCCCCCCCGCCCCCCCCCGCCCGCCCCCCGGGGGGCTCCGCACACCCCACAGGGAGCTGAACGTGGTCCTGCCTGCGGAGTCTCTGGGGCGCGATACCCTCAGGTTGGGGAAGGCGGAGGTGTACGCTTCTCCAAGTCCTGGGCTTCTTAGGAGCATCGCCTTCCGCAAACATTTACTGCACTTGAACTATTCTTTCATGTATTGATTCTTTCCAGCAATATTTTGTGAGCCCCTTGCTATGCGTCAGGTCCATTGTGGACAGAACAGGCAGTCCCAGCCCCACCCGGGGGAGCGGGGGCTGTACGCTGAGAAGGCAGGCAGCCTGTGTCCCCCCGCCCCCCGGAAGTCTGCCATCCCACCCGTAAGACACGACGCTGCTCTTACCCCACGGGGCCACCTCACGGGCGTGCGTTCGGAGAGCCGCGGAGCTGCGTCAGGACACCCAGGTGCTCCCTGTGTGCACCGTGGGAGGAAGCGCCCAAACTGTTTCATGTTGTGTCTCCCTCCACGTCAGTCTCGTGAGGGCTTTTCACTGTTTTCTTTGTTGTTCTCATTTTGTTTTTCAAACCCCTCCGTCGTCGTTTAACACTGTTCATTACTAGCCTTACAAACTGACAAAGGCAGTTCACGGAATGAATCCTAGTTGTAGCCTCGACGTGGAGAAACTCTAAAATTGGATCGTAGATACCTCAGAACATTTCCATGGGCCGTGGGAAGGCTGTGTTCCTGAATGAGCCACATGAATATAGGCGACATTTCCTGAGCTTTCAAATAAAAAGCAAAGTCAAATCTCATGCACAGGTTTTATGTGGGGAACACGTGTGTGTGTGCGTGTGTCTGCATGTGTGTGTCTACATGTGTGTGTGTGTGCACGTGCGTGTGCACAGTGAATTCAAATCTTCTGACTTCAGTCGACTCACTGCCACCTCTGTGAAGGGTCCACCGTGACGGACAGCCCAAACCTGGTTAGACGGTGCCCATTCAGGTCAGCGCCAAAGCCACGCCAGGAAGACAGGAAATGGCTCTTAGGTATAAAAACATACAGCACTCATGGTGGTTCCATCCATGAGCCAGAAAAATTAAAAAAAAAAAAAAGAATAATAATAAAAAAAATAAGAGACCATCCTGCCTTCTGCAGATGTTTAGTAAATAAATGCATGTTAGACGCTACGCGATGCTGAACCAAATGATAAGAGAATAAAGGTGAAGCAAAGTCAGCATGCTCTCTGTTGAGCAGAGTGAGAGAAGACAGTCGGATAGACAGACCCCTGCGGGACAGGCGGACACCTCACCCTCCGGTACCCAGGGGAAACAGCGACTCCGTGTCTGACATCACTGTGGGTGTTGTGACAGAAACGATCTCCGAGTCAGACCTTGAGGAGCGAACAGGAGATCCGTGTCGGAGAGGAGGGAGGTGCCCTGAGGAGAAGGACCAACCTGGGGTGGCAGCGTGAACAGGGGGTGACTCTGTGTCGAGATGCAGGGCAGGAAAGGTGACCGGGGGCCAGGTGACCGTGCCAGCACCGCCCTAGGTCCACTGTAAGTCACTGGGAAACAGGGACTCGCCAGCTGGGGTTTGCTCGCTTGATCTTCCCTCCGACTTGATGACTTCCGAGGCCGTTCCATCTGCCTATCCAGCTTCGATGGCTTCCATGGAGTTCCCGTAAATTAATCCCTTCGCCAAGGACAGAAAAGTCAGCTTGGCCTCTGAGAATGAAAGTAGGAGGCATCAACACACACTGAATGAAAAACCACCCTCTAGTCTATCAGAAGAAACCCACAAGTTTTTTCTATAAGTGTGTGATTAAGAAACATGAAAAATGATTCAGAAAAAATATATAGATTAGAGCCAGACCATTCAATACTTGTCTTCACTATTAGTAGCTGAACAACCATGAATAGTTCTTTGTCACAAAATAAGGTTTTTGTTTTTCTAGCTGTAAAACGGGGCTGGTAATTCCTATTTTTCCTGTTGGTGTGAGATTTAGAGATAATACAGGGGACGTGCCCAACACCGTGCAGGGCACACACCAGCTTTTACTTGTCATTGGTGTGCTTACTCTAGCGGTGACAGTTAGCTCTGGCTACGTAACAGAGCACCCCAGACTTAGTGCATCGGGGCCCCTGTCGGTTCAGCTCACAATTTTGTGCATCAGCAATCAGGCCTGGGCTAAGCCACACGGTTCTTCTGGCCTCGGCTGGCCTCACTCTGTCCGTAGTCAAGCCCCAGCTGGGCAAGGGGCTGGCCGGGCCCCCGTAGCCTCAGCAGGATGGCTCGTCCCTGTTCCCTGTGGTCCTCAGCAGGCTCCGCCCGCTGATCATGTGGCTGGTGGAGTTTCCAGAGAGCAGAGGAGTACCTTCGCTGGCATAGACACCTCCCTCTCCCGCGTTCTAGCCACTAGAGAGGTCACAAAGCCAGCCCCGATCTGAGGGGTGGATGAAGAACAGTCACCCTTTATCACACAGTCACATTGCAGGGGTGGGGACCTGGGTACAGAGAGGGATCGCTTTTTCCGAAATAATCTACCACCAGAGGGTTGAGGATTCAAAGTCAAGTAGAACTTCTAAGGTGTGTAGAAAGGATAGGACATCAATACACTGCAGCCCAGCCCCCAGGTAGCAGGTGGCCACAGGCAGCCCCGGCCCTGGGTGACAGGTGGTCACAGGCAGTCCCGGCCCTGGGTGACAGGTGGCCACAGGCAGCCCCGGCCCCTGGGTGACAGGTGGTCACAGGCAGTCCCGGCCCCGGGTGACAGGTGGCCACGGGCAGCCCCGGCCCCGGGTGACAGGTGGTCACGGGCAGCCCCGGCCCCCGGGTGACAGGTGGTCACGGGCAGCCCCGGCCCCTGGGTGACAGGTGGCCAGAGGCAGCCCTGGCCCCTGGGTGACAGGTGGCCACGGGCAGCCACGGCCCCTGGGTGACAGGTGGTCACGGGCAGCCCCAGCCCCGGGTAGCAGGTGGTCACAGGCAGCCCCGGCCCCTGGGTGACAGGTGGTCACAGGCAGCCCTGGCCCCGGGTAGCAGGTGGTCACAGGCAGCCCCGGCCCCTGGGTGACAGGTGGCCACGGGCAGCCACGGCCCCTGGGTGACAGGTGGTCACGGGCAGCCCCGGCCCCGGGTAGCAGGTGGTCACAGGCAGCCCCGGCCCCTGGGTGACAGGTGGCCACGGGCAGCCACGGCCCCTGGGTGACAGGTGGTCACGGGCAGCCCCGGCCCCGGGTAGCAGGTGGTCACAGGCAGCCCCGGCCCCTGGGTGACAGGTGGTCACAGGCAGCCCTGCCCCTGGGTAGCAGGTGGTGACAGGTGGCCACAGGCAGCCCCAGCCCGGGTAGCAGGTGGCCACAGGTCCACGAGCCTGTGCAGGAATAAGAAAATGGAAAATGAAGGGCGAGGGGTGTCTCCTAAGCTCAGATGGAAGACAGCTTCCAGAAGCTGGAGGTGGTTAGCGCTCGAGGGGCCGAGGAGAGATCCAGGAAAGATTCAGGCTGAACCATTTCTGCTACGTTTGCCAGGGTCCCTGGTGACCTGGAGACCAGTCAGTAGACACAGTGGGGACACAGACTGGACAAAACGACATGAAGAAGTGACCTAAAGGAGAGGAGAAAAGCCACCGTTCCTGTGGCTCCCACGTCGTCCGTGGTGGTGGCTCCTTCCCTGGTCCAGCTGGAAACTTTCCAGTTTCTCGGGAAACTGTGCACGTTGCTTGATTTACATGTGGCTTTTCTACGGTAGGAAGAGTCGTAGAAGCAAGACATTTGTTGATCCCAAAATCAACAGAAAATAATATACAAAAGTCAACTGGAAGAATGCCGTTCTCATTTGCAGCCATAGATCAGCAAGGGTGACATGGATGGGTGGGAGCTTCTGCCGGCTCCTGGGGACCGCCCCCCGACGTGGACGGGTGGGAGCCTCTGCCCACTCCTGGGGACCGCCCCCCGACGTGGACGGGTGGGAGCTTCTGCCGGCTCCTGGGGACCGCCCCCCGACGTGGACGGGTGGGAGCTTCTGCCCACTCCTGGGGACCGCCCCCCGACGTGGACGGGTGGGAGCTTCTGCCGGCTCCTGGGGACCGCCCCCCGACGTGGACGGGTGGGAGCTTCTGCCCGCTCCTGGGGACCGCCCCCCGACGTGGACGGGTGGGAGCTTCTGCCCACTCCTGGGGACCACCCCCCGACGTGGACGGGTGGGAGCTTCTGCCCGCTCCTGGGGACCGCCCCCCGACGTGGACGGGTGAGAGCTTCTGCCGGCTCCTGGGGACCACCCCCCGACGTGGACGGGTGGGAGCTTCTGCCCGCTCCTGGGGACCGCCCCCCCCTGACGTGGACGGGTGGGAGCTTCTGCCAGCTCCTGGGGACCACCCCCCGACATGGACGGGTGAGAGCTTCTGCCGGCTCCTGGGGACCACCCCCCGACGTGGACGGGTGGGAGCTTCTGCCGGCTCCTGGGGACCACCCCCCGACATGGACGGGTGGGAGCTTCTGCCCGCTCCTGGGGACCACCCCCTTTTCCGTGTCTGCATCTCAGGGAAGCAGCCAGGCCCAAGCTCACTGCCTTTGTATTAAGATGCAAAGACCATTGAAAATTTGAATGTTGTACAGTTAATTAATATTTAATAAACAGATTTTCTTGGTTTAGATGTCTTTGAAAATCACTTGTCCCGTACAATTGTTTTTTTTTTCCTTCTCGATATAATCCCAGTGGAGTTAGCAACGCTTTTGTTAAATTGTTTGACAAAAATCTAACTCGTCTACTTAAAATGTACAGTTGTTCACCTTTGTCACTTGGCAGTTTTCCCTACTTAAAAATTTAGGTTGTCCCGAGGCGGAATTGTTGACTGAATTTCCAATGCCGTTCACAGCATGGTTACGGAATACCAAAGCAGGGCCTGCTGCTTGTGCCCTCAGCAGAGACTTGAAGGAAATGGAATCTGGTGAGGTAGGCCGCCTGTAGCCATTCCGAAGTTTTACATTGTTCTTCACCTTAGTTTCTGACCTGCATTTAAAATAAATACTTATTGTCATTTAAAATAAATACTTTTTTTTTAATTAAGTGGGGGGCAGGGAGGCAGAGAGACAGACTCCCACATCTGCCTGGACCAGAATCCACCCAGAAAGCCTTCTATGGGACAATGTTCTGCCCATCTGGGGCATTGCTCTGTTGCTCAACAACTGAGCTATTTTAGCACCTGAGGTGAGGCCATGGAGCCATTCTCAGCACCCAGGGCCAACTTGCTCAAACTATTTGAGCCATGGCTACAGGAAGGAGAAAGAGAGAGACAGAGAGGGAAAGGGAGGAGAGGTGGAGAAGCAGATGGACTTCTCCTGTGTGCCCTGACTGGGAATCGAACCCAGACATCCACATGCCAGGCTGATGCTCTACCCACTGAGCCAACCAGGCAAGACCAAAAAATGACTTAATAAAATAATTTTGGTTTACTCCATAAGGAAATGTAACTATAAAAGAATAATTGGATGGTGAATTACCATTCTTTAAGAGGTTGCAAGGGTAACCTCATTGTCCGCCGCCTCACTTCCTGTTTAACAGCCCACCACGACGTTCCGAGAGATTTGTGGGTTACTGCCCTTCGCGTCTTCCCACTGTGTTACCCTGTGATCCCAGCCTGACTTCTGACCCCCACTTCACTCACACCTTCTTGTAAAGGAGGTTCGGGGGTGCCACTTTCCGCTTCCTTTACATTCTGGGGACCATTGTTTCCTCAGTTTTGGGGCCACTCTCCTTCTCTGCATTTGTGACCCGTTGACTCTAGGGCAGTGGTCCCCAACCTTTTTTGGGCTACGGACTGGTTTAATGTCAGAAAATATTTTCACGAACCGGCCTTTAGGGTGGGACGGATAAATGTATCACATGACCGAGACAAGCGTCAAGAGTGAGTCTTAGACGGATTTAACAGAGGGAATCTGGTCATTTTTTAAAAATAACACATTGTTCAGACTTAAATATAAATAAAATGGAAATAGTGTAAGTTATTTATTCTTACTCTGCAGACCGGTACCGAATGGCCCATGGACCAGTACTGGTCCGCGGCCCAGGGGTTGGGGACCACTGCTCTAGGTCATGTGTTGCTAGGTCAGCTCCAGGCCCTTCCTGTGTCTCTACTTCATACTCGGTCCTTGTGAGGTCACCTGTACCGGTGGCTTTACACACTGTTACAGGTGGACGTCTCGAGAATGTACGTCTTCATCTCTCACCTCTGCAGTGAATTCTCGACTCCTGTGTTCAGTGACATCATGAATGTCTTCCCTAATGAGATGCTGAGTAGATACTTTATACGGAATGTGTTAACACTGAACCTGTTAACGCTCCCCCATGGGCTAGTTATACGTCACTCAGCTGCGTTCCTTCTCGGGACAGTGTCTGCATCCCACCCGGTGCCCAGTGTCAGTGACCTAGAGATTGTCCTAAATCTTTTCTTTTCTCACCTCTTGCATCCAGCCGTCGAGCAGTCTGGTTGCTTTTTAGCTCAAACTGCCCTCCTCTCTGCATCTCCACGAATATTCTGCCAGCCCCATTCTCTCAACCCAACTGGGCTCCGTGCCTTTGCCCTAAACGCCCTCAGTTTGTTCCCTGTAACGTAGTCAGGAGCACTCACCACCCCTGCTGGGCCACCCAGTCTCCTGCAGGGTCCTCCCCGGAGATGTGGCTCCTGTCGGCCCCCTCGCTTCCTCCCCTGCCACCCCCGGCCTCGTCACGGGACCCCGTCCACACGGGCGCCCCTGGCTCTGTGCCCGCCATGCCCTTCGCCGCCCTGGAGCCGTGCACGTGGCAGGCAGCCCCGCCCCCGGCCCCTGTTGGTCGCCCCGGGAGGTGCCTTCTGATCGTCCGGCTCTCAGTGCTGTGGTTGCGTTCAGCACGACAGTCTTGACTTGGAGAGAGACCTAATAACCTATTGTTCTTCCAGTTACAGTTTTCCCCCCACCCTTAAAAGTACGCTGTAGGAAGGCAGGGGCTCTTCTGTTTCGTCCATCCCTTGGGGCAGTGGGATGAACAGAGGCTCCAGATAGTGCCGTATGGTCCTTTGTGTGCCGCCGGGTGCACTGGTGAGCTGACAGTGTTTAGTTGTCTTTTTTTTTTTTTTTTTTTTGGTATTTTTTTGAAGTGAGAGGTGGGGAAGCAGATAGACAGACTCCCGCATGCGCCCAACCGGGATCCACCCAGCATGCCCACTGGGGAGCGGTGCTCTGCCCCTCTGGGGCTTTGCTCTGTTGCAACCGGAGCCATTCTAGCACCTGAGGCAGAGGCCACAGAGCCATCCCCAGCACCCGGGCCAACTTTGCTCCAATGGAGCCTTGGCTGTGGGAGGAGAAGAGAGAGACAGAGAGGAAGGAGAGGGGGAAGGGTGGAGAAGCAGATGGGCACTTCTCCTGTGTGCCCTGGCTGGGAATCAAACCCAGGACTTTGACACACCGGGCTAACGCTCTACTGCTGAAGCAACCGGCCAGGGCTAGTGTCTGGCTGTCTTCGTCTGACTGTGTACAGTGTAGTGCAAAAACTATATTGCATGTGTGGCTTTTACATAAATCTCATGCAATACTGTTTTAAAATATGAGCCATAAAAAACAGAGCAGTGGACATAGCATGAGTTCATGAAGTACAGAAGAAGCTACTCTGATTTAAGCCCTCGCTTCACTCTGGACTCACCTCTAGTAACGGGGCTCGAGGTCTCACGGTATAGAATATCCATCAGGTCTCTGGCCTGTCCTGCTCGATTAAAGACCAAGCCCGGAAAAGCACTGACAAGCTCTCTCATCACCAAAGAAACATGAAATTAGGCCCAGTGTCTTTTGGGTTTTAATGTCTCTTAGCCTGACTATGAACAACCCTAATATCTTTTCATAAAGAATGGAGTGATTGTAGGTCATCTTGATTCCTCAGAATGTCACCAGATATTTTTAAAAATCGTTCCTTGGTTTTCGATAAAGATAGACTACTCAATTGAGTATTTCTAGAATCGTGTATAAACTTGTTTGCCCCCCCTCCCCCCCCGCCTTTGAATCTGTTGGACTGTTAAAAAAATTTTTGCTTAGGAAGTTATTTCCAAAACGATAACTTTGGTGTTGTATGTCGTAATTGTCGAGACTGTAAGGTAGGTAGCAGAGTAGAACTTGAATTTTCTGAAGCCCAAAGTGCCAGTCACTAGTTCACAGGAACCGGTATGGACGTCATCGTGGTGCTTGACTTCCTTCTCCTGTGAGCAGCTTGGGGTCCGGGCGGGAGGGTTGGTTACATGAGGAGTTAAGTCAGTGGTCCTCCTGCTGTGAATAGACCTCTTTGCAGGGTAGGGACCACTGAGAAAGAAAGATGTTACCTGCCCAGCCCTCCAGGAAAGGACTCAGATGGGAGCAGAGAGCCAGTCACCATGCTCAGCCCTGTTGGGGGTCCTTCCCAGCATTCTGGGCAAGAAGACAGAGTCTGTTTTCAGAGGTGAGAGAAGGAGACGGGGTCAGTGTTAGGCTGCTCCGAGCACATGAATAAACTGTCCCTCCCCGCCCGGGGTCACGGCCCCCCCCCCCCCCGCCCCCCGTCGGCCGCCCGTCACGCCCAGGCACTCGATGGCACTGGGGCTCATGATGTGCAGGACAGTTCTCTGGGTGAGTCTGTTTCTCTCCACCAAGCCACAACCCGGGGCTCCTCGTGGCCCCTCAGCACCTGGAGGGAACACGATGATTGTAACCAACCCTGGCAGGATCGATACATATTTGAACACAGGCAGCTTTGTCACAATTACAATTGTCATTTAGTAAAGAAGAGCCGTGTTCCTCCGAGTTGTCAGAGTGGAGAAGCCCGAGGGCCCTACACTGGATTTCTTCTGGGGGGCCTCTCTGCCCCCCTGGACTCCAGCCCTAGGAGGACCTGCCCTGTGGTCCTCCGTCCACCCCTGGGGCATTGCTGGGAGGCTGGGCTGATGCGTCTGTATGTGGGGAGGTGACAAAAAGATGACCCTGTCGTAATCGGAGGCCTGGTTTTGTTTTTGCTGCTTTTGTCTTTATTCGTTTTTCGTACTAAAACTTCCTAACCACCGAGGCTAATGTTCCTCAGTTGCGCCGCAGGAGAAGAAGGATTTAAAGCTAAATTTTCTTTTCCTTTTCGGGCTGGGTCTTTGGCTCTAACCCTGCCAGTGAAGACTTAGCAGAAACCTGGGGGCTCTGCCCGTTCCCCAGAGGTCAGAGCAGCGGTTTTCAGGGGTGTGCACACTGACTCTTCAGTTGGAAGCACCAACCTCTCTCCCCCAAGACTGTCAAATACAAAACTGACAAGAGCCAACACAGCTACACCCATCCGTCCCTCCAGTGCAGATGAATCAAAATTATACTTATTTTTTTTGTCAGGTTGGCAAAAAAGATATATTTTTTGGTGTGCTACAGAATGCGATTGATTAGTTTATGTGTGCCGTGAGATGAAACAGGTTGAAAATCTCTGCCTTAGTGTACTCATTTTTTTTTTAAATGTGTCTTTCTATTCTTCTACTTGGCCTTGAAAACACAGAGGACCATATATAAAAAAAAGCTTCATGGGCCCTGGCTGGCAGGCTCAGTGGTCAAGCATTAGCCTGGCGTGTAGAAGTCCTGGGTTCGATTCCCGGCCAGGACACACAGGAGAAGCACCCATCAGCTTCTCCACCCCTCCCCCTCTCCTTTCTCTCTGTCTCTCTCTTCCCCTCCCGCAGCCAAGGCTCCATTGGAGCAAAGTTGACCCACGGTCTGAGGACGGCTTCATGGCCTTTGCCTCAGGTGCTAAGAAGAGCTCAGTTGCTGAGCAATGGAGCAATGCCCCAGATAGGCAGAGAATCGCCCCCTGGTGGGCATGCCAGGTGGATCCCAGTTGGCACATGCGGAAGTCTGTCTCTCTGCCTCCCCGCTTTTCACTTCAGAAAAATACAAAAAAAAAAAAAAAAGCCACATGTGTTTGGAGCACAGAGGCTCTGAGTGACCCTTCCACTGGACTCGGTGACTTCAGGCTTGGCATCAGCACTTGTGACTCGATCTCAGAGTCTTTGTGTGGCAATACTAGTAAAATAACCGCGGACAGGTATGCAATACCGACTTTGGGCCAGAAACACCTAGAGGTCGAACACACAGACTGCCTGGGCCTGAGTCTTGGCCCCCTTCTCCTTAGCCTGGTGACCTTGACCCCTCAGTGCCTCAGTTTCTGTATCTGTGAAAGGGGAAGAATCGTGTTGGTATGTGGACTAAGTAAGTCAGTACAGCCAAAGCCATTGAAACATTCCCTAGCTCATCTTGAGTTCTATCACAGCAATGTCTGTTCTTACCAGTCTAAAGCAGGTGGTTTATCATCTGTTCTTCACCAGGGAGGGTCACACCGTCAGGGGTGGAGTCAGAGCTCCGGTCCGGACCTCTGGCTCCGCAGCCGGCCGTGGTAACCGCTGCTCCAGAAAGCCTCCATTCCAGGCTTCCAGGAAGACGGCGCTTAAACCGTCCACGTTTAACAGGATTTAAAACTGTAATGCGCTGTGGCTCCATAAGGTGTGGTAGTCCATCCTCTAAGAAGATTTGTTTGAAGCAGACACCCATTTTTTTCTCTTCTATACCTTGAAACCTTTTGCCCATGCCAGGAATTGTATCAATCAACATGTCTGTGTCATTGTAACATTCAGACAACCTTTTCCCATCCACAGACTTATGCAACCCCCCACAGCCACCTCTGGTGGTTGCCAAAGTCAGGATTATCTTCATTCTAAACGTGAGATGGCTGCCCCCGCTAGTTAGCTCAGTTAGTTAAGAGTGTCGTCCTGAAAAAAACAAGGTTGCGGGTTCGATCCCAGGACAGGGCACACCCGGGAAGCCACCAACGAATGTGACTGAGTGGAACAACAAACGAATGCTTCCCTTCCCTCTCCCCCCTCTCTCCCTTTCTCTTTCTGTCTCTCTAAAAAAAAAAAAAAAAAAAAAAATCAATGAAAATAAAAATTAAGCCCCAGCCAGATAGCTAGATTGGTTAGAATGTTGTCCTGGAGCGCTGAGGTTGCTGGTTCAATGCCCCCATCTGGAAACACACACGAGCAAGTTCGATGTTTCTGTCTCTGTCTCTCCCTGCCTCTCTCTCTCTCTCTGCTTATCTATCTCTCTCTCACACTTTCTCTCTCTCTCAAAAAAAAAATGCTGAAGGTCAACACAGGTAAGTAACAGATATTCAGAGATAAATGAGGAAGTCTCTGGTCCGAGTCGGAAGCCCTGAATCACATCCTTCTCTTGACCTAATAATCCGCAGAGGCGCAAAGACAGATTCTTACGGCGTAGCTTGCCGCCGTGAACACACACGTAGACATCCAGGATACGCAGTCCTCCCTGTCTGACCGGATCTTCTTTCCTCCCCTCCTCAAGGTCCTGATCGCCAGCATCATGTGCAGCTACAACAAGGGCGACTGGATGGAGCTCTCCAAGATGGCCGAGGTAACGGCGTCGCCGCCGCCTGCTTATTCCGTTTCTTCTCTTCTATTAGTTTTAAATAAACAGCCGCCGTGAAAAATAACCCCCTAAGCAGGAAAATTGAATGGAGAATGGTAACTTAAAACATTTCTATTGTAATTTGTTTACCCGGTGTTTTCATTAAAATGATGGAACTGCACATTTAAAAGGAGTCTGCTCTGTAAAAGCAGCCCCTCAGATTGCACACCCCGCCGAAAACTCCTTTATTCCTGGCATCCGTTTGCTCTTTATCTGCATATTAAGCGAAGTGTATATTATGATGGATGTCATGATAAAATTTAATTCTACCTTTGAGAGTCTAACTTGATCTTACCTTGCCTTTAGGCAAAGCTAGTTTGACAGCAAGAGAAGAAATTTTGAATAGAAAACTCTTGAATATTTAAAACTCTAAGAGGTTCATTTAATACGACTCTCGTGTGAGCACAGACCCGCGCAGACAGTGGCGGAGGGAGCGCGCACCTGAACGGACCGCCTGTCCGCGGCTGTTCTGTGATTGTCACATGACCCTTGCCCCGGGGGGCGTGCAACAATCTGTGGGTCTCACCTTTGTGCTTCAATGAAGAAAACACACATACAATTATGCACTTAAGTCGATCAGGACAACTATCCTAGATGGATTTAGCCAGGGTTCCCCGAAAACCCCACGGGGGCACAGGAAAAGACATCTAACAGTGCTTTCAAGCTAATGACTCTACATGGTCAACGGCTGTAGCTCTTTCTAGAGTGTTCCAGTTGTGGGTAGTACAATTTATTTGGATATCTTAAAACTGTGAGGGGAAAGATGACTTCTGGGACTTGGAGCGGGGAGGGTGAAATTAAACACGACCCATAATTGGCTCCGTGATCTTCGGTGCTGGGTCCATTTTATACGTGTGTTTACCTAATGGACCGTGAAATCTTGTGCAGAACCCGTGCTTGGCCTGAGCCCGGCCAATTTTAAGCTGACTGTGATGAATGGCTTTATTTTGCGGCTTGCTCCTTGGCCCTTCTGTGGAATAAAACACTTTAAAAAATATGTTCTTCAGTGATGAGCTCTTAAGTAAGTGTGAATTTTAGTTAGAAAAAATCAAAAGGCTTTGTAGGAGTAACATAGTAAACTGCTTTAAGATGTTTTCCACGTTTCTCACAGGTCGTATATGTTCCTTTAGCCGCAGTTTAAGTGCATTTTCTAAGTTCTCATAGCAAAAAGGAAAAGGGAAGAAGGAAGGGAGGAAAGGAGGAAGGAAGGGAGGGAGGGAGGGAGGGCAGGAGGGAGGGAAAGAAGGAAAGAACCATATTTTTAATTTTTTTTTTTTTTGCATTTTTCTGAAGCTGGAAACAGGGAGAGACAGTCAGACAGACTCCCGCATGCGCCCGACCGGGATCCACCCAGCACGCCCACCATGGGGCGGCGCTCTGCCCACCAGGGGGCGATGCTCTGCCCATCCTGGGCGTCGCCATGTTGCGACCAGAGCCACTCTAGCGCCTGGGGCAGAGGCCACAGAGCCATCCCCAGCGCCCGGGCCATCTTTGCTCCCGGTGGGCAGAGCGCCGCCCCATGGTGGGCGTGCCGGGTGGATCCCGGTCGGGCGCATGCGGGAGTCTGTCTGACTGTCTCTCCCTGTTTCCAGCTTCAGAAAAATGCAAAAAAAAAAAAATTAAAAATATGGTTCTTTCCTTCTTTCCCTCCCTCCTGCCCTCCCTCCCTCCCTCCCTCCCTTCCTTCCTCCTTTCCTCCCTTCCTTCTTCCCTTTTCCTTTTTGCTATGAGAACTTAGAAAATGCACTTAAACTGCGGCTAAAGGAACATATACGACCTGTGAGAAACGTGGAAAACATCTTAAAGCAGTTTACTATGTTACTCCTACAAAGCCTTTTGATTTTTTCTAACTAAAAAATGGAGCCTTGGCTGCGGGAGGGGAAGAGAGAGACAGAGAGGAAGGCGCGGCGGAGGGGTGGAGAAGCAAATGGGCGCTTCTCCTATGTGCCCTGGCCGGGAATCGAACCCGGGTCCTCCGCACGCTAGGCCGACGCTCTACCACTGAGCCAACCGGCCAGGGCAAGAACCATATTTTTAAAAAGAAAAAGCTATGCCTTTCATTCAGTCTAAAGTCTGTAGAATCTCTTCCCAGGAAAGCAATCTACTTATCAAAATGTTTAATCCAGAGATGGTGTCATTCAAAAATCAATCAATAAATCAATCAATCATACCTGTAATCTTAAAGTATGGAACAGCCCAGGACATGTCACATGAAGGAACTGTCCCAGAGCCTTCACAGTCCCCTGGGGGCAGCACCAGCTGACCCTCAGGAAGCTTTGTGGAGTCGGTATATGATGTTATTTTTATGAGCGCATGCTTCCAAACAGACGACACCAGACTCCCTTAGAACCGAGGATCCCACAGGAAAAGTCACCGACAGAAACAGGAAAGTATTTGAACCCTTGCTCCCATATGCTTCCAAGGTCCGTGTTTTTCAGGAGTGGCGATAACCCGAGACGTCACCCCAGTTGTGCAGCTCGCCGCCTGTCCTGCATCCAGCAGGTGACGGACTGTGATGATGGGTGCAATTGAAGTTCACGAAATTCCCCTCCTTAGAGCAGATGACCACTTGGGTGATGCACTCAGGCTTTGGGGAAATCTTTCCCCAGAGAAGGTCCGGGGAGAGGCACAGGGGTCAGCACCAGGCAGCCGCACTCCTCCTAGCAGCGAGTCCAAACAGCACTAAGAACACGGCTTGAAATTAAAGAGCCATCAGAGCGAGGGCATGTCAGTATCAGGCAGCGTGGGAACCAGGTGGGGGCACAGGAGAGGAACATGCAGGACCCACTAGGCCATCAGGACCTGTGGTGGCAGGCAGGACAGAACGTCGTCTGGAAGGATGGACACCTCGTTGGGGACAGGAGTCACTGGCTTTGTGTCCAGTGGGGCCCAAGCCAGTTCAATGTGTCCCTGTCCCAGGTCCGTCTTAGGGTGGTTTCAGGTCCTGGAGCTCATGTGTCTCCTCCAGCTGTGGAGAGTTGTGACGAGACACCTGTGTTGCTGCTGAGAAAGCCGGCATTGGACCTCACATTTTTTTTAAGAGAAGAAATTTGAGAATCCAAGCAATGTTCCTTTCATTCCTGACCAAGCAAACACCCATCTTACCTGCTGGGGTCTGATGCCCTTTGCCCAACCCACACCCATGGATGCCTCCCCTCCCCTCCCCTCCCCTCCCCTCCCCTCCCCCCCTCCCGTCCCCTCTCTTCCCCTCTCCTCCCCACCCCACCCTGCCCCTCCCACCCCTCCCCTCTCCTCCCCTCCCTTCCCCTCCCCTCCTCCTCCCTCCTCTGCCCTCCCCACCCCACCCCTCCCTCCCCTTCCCTCCCCTCCCCTCTCCCCTCCCCTTTCCATGGGGCTCTCACACTCTACTGCAGGCCCCCCTCTCGTGGACAGCCTTCTCATCCTGCGGGCCGCTTGGCTCTTCCTCAGCTGTTCCCCTTCCCTCCTGTGCCCCGCCCTACCCCACCCTGCACTGGTCAGGAAGGGAGGGAGAGGTGCGGACAGGCAAGGGAGGAGCTGGCTACCTCACACTGTTGTAGCTAGCTAGCATTCAGGTTATGCTGCCCTAGTCTCTGAACGTTTTTATCCAGTGGGTCAGGGACTCTGGATCGACAAAGCCACCACCGTTCGGAGAACTTCTCAGGGTAATTTTTCCCCTCTGAACTATAGGTAGTTGTTTTACGTTCTTTTTTAGTCTGGGGAAGGGTAACGTCAGAGATTCTAATTGGACGGATGGATGGATAGATAGAGAAATAAATATACGGCTCACAAATATTAGGGGATATTTCAAAATGAATATGAAGCAATAAAAAAAGCATTTGATTTTTTTTATTCAACAAAAACATCAGAAAAGCAAACGACAAATTAAAGACAGTTGTTGGATTATGCAAATGAGATGCAAAACCAGCTTTGATCTCATTGGTGGAAAATGCGCTGGACACAAGGCAGGAAGTCCTGGAGTGTCTGCAGGGTCCCCAAACCCCTAGTTTTGTGAGCAGGTGGATAGTGATTGCTTACACGTACACAGTATTTGCTACAACCCGGGCGCTGTTCTGAGCCCTGCACTTCTCTTAAAGCAGCCCTCGGAGTTGTTTCTGTTGTCCTTCACGTTTTAGAGATGAGGAAACTGAGGCAGAAGGCCGTGAAATGAGACGCCCAAGTTCACGCAGCCAGTGTGCGGCCAAGGTGGGACTCAGACCCGTGAAATCTGGCTCCTGAGCCCATTCTCGCCGCAGGCGCATTCCACTCCACGCAGGCAGATGGATGAGGCCCAGGTGACGTCGGCAATCAGAGGGAGCCGACTTCCTGTCACCGCCGTCCCTGGAGGGCCTGAGTGTATGACCCTGTAGGTGAGGTAGAGTGACCTTGGCGAAAGTGATTAAATAAACCAGAAGGCGTCTGAGTGATGGGCCTGAGTACGTGCCCAGTTTCAGCTGGTGGAACGTTTCATGCTGGCTCAGCCGTCAAGGCCCTCTGAACACATAGAGTTGCTCGGAACTGGAACGCACTCACTGCCTTTTACGGTGGCATTTGTCCTGTGGTGGTGACGTCTGACCGGAGGCCGAATGGGCGCTTCCCACCTCCCGGTGTCCCCTGAGCGGAATCGTCTGATTCCTGAGACCCAGGTGCTCACTTCAGAGGCCTTCCCGGTTGTGTCTGGTGGATCCATGTTTGTATATTTATATAAGACTGGGGACATTTTTAATATGTAATTAGTCACTGAGGAAACTTCAAACTGGGTAGCTGGTTTTACGAGATTTTAGTTTTTCCTAAACTTGAGAAGTTTTAAGGATGCCAGGTTTTCTTAACGTACGGACACAACACCAGCCACAGAGTAAGTGATCTCTGACAAGTCATGGTGCTGATCAAGAGTGCAGGCTCTGGGCTCAGCATGCTCTCAAAATGCTTGGGTTCAAGACCTTACGCTCACCTGCAAAGCTGAGGAACAATTGAGTACGTCGCTCAGACTCTTTGAACCTCAGTTTCATCATCTGTATAATGGGATGAATGACATTCCCTACTACAAAGAGCCTGGTACAGTATCTGACTTATCGTAAGTGCCCAGTACATCGTATTTATATATTATTGTCAACTGTGAGAGCTAATGGTGAGCTTGTGCTTATGTTACAGAAAATATGTTTACAAATACCAGCGAAAGCTGATGTTTTCCAAAATGTCCTTGATTTGCTATTAATTGCTGCACTTTGGCTAAATAGAGAAAATAAAGGAAATGTTTGAAATAACTAAGAAATAATGACAATTAAAAAAAAGTGCAATAGTGTATCTCATTGTCATGGACAGTCTCTTCACTAAGCCGGTAATTCCCGGATGACATGGTTTTGAAATGGGTCAGACCCACAGCTTACACTCGAGTAGAGACCGAGGGGGTCACCTGCCTTGCCCAGAGCGTGCGTCCCCAGTTCCTTAGCCGATGGACCTGGGACTGAACTCAGGTTAGCCAGGTGTGTGTTGTCCGTGAGCACTACCAAACCGGCAGGGGGAGAGGGGGAAAAAAAAAAACATGATTTAAAGTAATGTTCCAATAACAGGAAGCATTTCAGAACTGAATCAGGGAAGCCAACACCGTGATGAAGCCATGCTAGAAAACGAGTTGAGCGAGCCAGTGAGCTTTCACAAATGCGCAGAGGAGGACGCGGACTGGCGGAGGGGTGGGTCCGGGCGGGGGAGAAGTAGCCAGCTGGCGTTCGTTCCTGAGCTTGCCGAGGCCCCGCTTCCAGTTCATAGGGCAGAAAAAAATAGGCTCGCCTCTTGAACAGTTAGGAAGCAGAGTGGGGTCCCGTGGGAGCGGCGATTGGCCGGTGAAAGGTCTTTGACACGAGCTGGTTTAAGCCCGGCCACGGTTTGACGGACATGTTACAATATAGGTATTAGAGCAGAGGATTCAAGTTTCTGGTTGACCTTCCTTCCCAAGGAATGGTAGCGTCCGGGAAATTCTGCACGTTTGCAGAAAGTAGGTAAAACGTGAACCACTGAGTCTGGGTGGCACCCCACTCCCACGCCTGAAATTATCCTGTTAAACAATAGAAATGCGGTTTGCTTATATTCAGGAGTTTTCCACAGGAGGCTTCTCAGGAGATCCAGGCGTTCTCAGAGTGAGCTAGTTTTGCTCACTTCTCGTGAGTTCCGTGGGAAGGGATCCTCGCCGCTCATTCCACAGAGACAGAACTCCCTGCATTCCGTACTTCTGAGCGTGGAGTTTTTAAAAGTGCAATGACATGGATCTTCAGTTAAAAGGATGTCAGATTTTCCTCGTGTATTCACTCGCATCAGCCTCCTGCATTTTTCGTTGCAAGGCTACTTACAACACCAAGTACCCAGAGTCAGTCGGGGTGGCTCCTGTGAGCACGGCGGGTGTGCAGGGCGGAATGAGAGTGAGGTCAGACCGGCCCGGGGTAACGTCCCTGCCGCGTCACCGAAGAACCGGGCCGGGGCTCCGGTGTCCTCGTGTGGAAAACGTGCCCTGATGACCCGGGGGTTGTGAGCACGCGAGACAGCGGAGGTGCCAGGCGCACAGGGCGGTCAGTGTCCTCGTAGGGGCCCCCGAGAAGCAGTGTGTGATCGCTGTGATATACGCTCGACCCGAGGACCGGAGCGCCCCTCCGCAGACCGCCGTCACGGGGAAAGCGGAGGAGTTCAAGCGGGACCGCCTGACCGGGGTGGAGGTGGGCGTGGACAGCACGTGGGGAATTCCCGCTAAGCACGTGGGGAACTCGCACGTGGGGAATTCCCGCTAAGCACGTGGGGAATTCCCGCTAAGCACGTGGGGAACTCCCGCTAACGCTCTGTCTCTTCTTTCCTCTCCACGCTCGCCCTGCAGGCTTCCGGAGCAGACGCCCTGGAGTTAAATCTGTCCTGTCCCCACGGCATGGGCGAGCGGGGAATGGGCCTGGCGTGCGGGCAGGTAAGGACCAGCCGCTGTCGCCTGTCTGTCTGTCTGTCTGTGTGTCTGACCTGTACGGGTACCGACTGCCCCTGGGGTGGGTCAGACGGGGGGAGGGGCAGACTTCCCGGCCGGCACCCCTCCCATAGTCAGTGCCTCACAGGTGGGAGGTGAGGGACGCTGGGACCACCGCCAGGGTTCCTGTTACAGAGGAGAGGATGGCAGGTGCGTGACGGGAAGTCACATTGCAGCAGACGGTTCTCAGTGCGCTGAGGCCGTGTTTGCCACGGTCAGAGGTGGCGCTCTGTGCTCGTACGTGGAACTGACCCGCTCCCTGGGGCTGCGCACACGACGCTGTCCACCCATGGCGTGGTTCGCCGTGCTTTCGTAGTCAGCCGGCCCCGGCACCAACGGCATTTTACGTTTTTTGAGCATCTGATCGTGAATCCCTCACTGCGGTGGGGAGTCGCAGAAAAGAGCTGGAGGCTAGTTGTTATTTTTGGATACAATAAAGGGAACCTTCACGCTGACGTGCTTTCAAAAACCTGATGAATAAAATGTGGAAATCTATGTTAATAGACAGAACATGCAGTGTCCTTATGTCACTGGAGACAGGGCTCTGTGGCCAGGAGCCCCGTGAAAGCTTATTGCTAAAAAGGTGATTGTTTTGCATCGACTTTTGCTGTTGAGCCCCTAGGGAAATGGTGTGAATGAAATAATACAAAATGTTATCTGTGACGGAGGCCCTCGGCCTAAAGAGTTGATTGTTCTGTCCACATCTGGGACAGTGCCTTTCACGTGGTGGGTGCTTGATTCTCTCTCTGTTTTTTTCCAAGTTATCATCTTATTGAATTAAAGTCAGAGGCCAAAGAACCTCATTGAGAAAGGCAAAAATTTCTGCTGATTTAAATGAGCAAGGGTTACTATTTTCATATTAGCATGTGGAGAGGGTTTTCTGTGGCTGGTAAATATTGAATTAGCGTTCAGAATAGACTTGTGACCTCGGAAGGAGCCGTCCGGGGGCAGAATGAGAGGGAGCTCTGGTCGAGTGTCCTTAAAGCATATTTTCTGTTGCACACTCACAACAGGATCCCGACAACCGGGGAATGTGGTCACAACAGGACCAAGCCCCAGAATCGCCAGGCCAGGGGAGATGTCATTTTATATCACGTCCTGACTTCCTGAGCCCTGACTGTGGTTGGGCCGGGATGTTGCGACTTGATGGAAATGAGGGAAGTTCCCAGAAGGACAGACACCACCGGGAACGGAGCTCTCTGCAGGACCGGTCACCATCTCTGAAACTTAGACCCAGACTAGGTTTTAGTTGCGGATAAAAACAGCTATGGGGAGTTTAATCGATGGACTAGTCTTTTTAAAAGATGGATGCATTTAAAGATACGTTCTTTGACCCCAAAATGGCAATATATGTATATATATTTTTGTATGTTTTTGAAGTGAGAAGTGGGGAGGCAGACAGACTCCTGCATGCGCCCGATTGGGATCCACCCAGGATGCCCACCAGGGGGCGATACTCTGCCCATCTGGAACGTTGCTCCATTGCAGCCAGAGCCATTCTAGCACCTGAGGCGGAGACCATGGAGCCATCCTCAGCGCCCGGGCCAACTTTGCTCCAATGGAGCCTTGGCTGTGGGAGGGGAAGAGAGAGACAGAGAGGAAGGAGAGGGGTAGGGGTGGAGAAGCAGATGGGCACTTCTCCTGTGTGCCCTGGCTGGGAATCGAACCTGGGACTTACACACACTGGGCTGATGCTCTACCACTGAACCAACTGTCCAGCTTCGTAACTGCGGTTCTTAAGGTAGATGAGATATGCCTGGGGCATCATCCTCCCCCTCCAACTCCCCCTGCCTCTTCCTCCCTCCCTGAGGGTCATAGTCTTGAGTCCCTGCACATTGTCAGGATGGAGACTTGTGCTCGTTGTTGGGGACTCAGGGGCCATTATAATTCCTCTTCCCGCCGCATGATATGCTGGTTCCATCTGTGAGGGCTCCCTGTGAGCCAGGGAGACATTTGCTCCTAGAATGAAACACATTGATACTAGTTTCCCGGCTACAATTCTTATCTACTTGGGTTCTGGCTTCACACATCCTCTGCACGGAACTTCCATACACTGTAACGTTTGACCCAAACAGTCTATGCATCCATTCTGCCGTCAGGAAATGCTTTTACGGTCCTGCTTTCGCGACGCTTTAGCTAAAGCAGGAACAAACGGGTTTGACAGTGCTCCATCCTAAAATGTCGGGTGATCCTACCTCCTACCTGATTACTGACTAAAATTAAGATCGCCCAAAGCAACATTTTGGTATTCCCCTCACCGTCTGTCCATGGTCCAGACTTAATTTTTGCACGAACTCTTCCTGCTTCTCAGAGAAAGGAGAGGTTTAGTGTCTGTGACAGCGTGCCAGCGTTTTCCATAAAACATGAACCACAGATTATTACTCTTACCCTTGCCAGAGAGCAGGCGTCTGTCACCAGGAAGAGAATCCAACAGGAAGCGTGAGGGCCACATGGCCACAGATGCGCTCCTGTTTCCCCGGGGAAATAAACCTTCCTCCGGCAGCTGGGCTCACAGACCCTCTGCCTCCTCCGCAGTGACCGCAGCCCTGCCTGGTTCGGGTCCTTGTGAGATGTCTGCGCGGGCGACAACATGAGGATGCTATTTGTAAAGCCAGCACCATGAACGAGTCCTAGTGCTTCCTGTGTTTCCCAGAGGGTTGAAATTCAGGGACTTGGGAGTCTGAGACGTCCCCACGCTTGGAGAAGCGGGGAGCCCTACCGGGGGTAAACACAGCCACCTGAGACCACAAGGACCTCTCCGGCCCCTCTTGGGGGATGGACGGTGAGGACTATGGCAGGGTTAGATTTGCTCCCTTGTGCTGGTCAGCTGTGTGCCCGCTGGACCCCGTTGGTCCGGGTTCTCAATGGACCACACTCGGACGCCAGCCCCTGTGACCCGCGTGGCCAAGAGCTGTGCTGTTCCGAATGCGACGATTAATCTTGCTCTGATCTGCACAGAAAACAAACGTGAGGCTGGGACAGGGATCCGGACCCGAGGTCTGTGAGTGGACTGGACAACTATGCAGTAGGCGAGGTGGGTGCCCCTGAGACCGCACATCCTCGGGGTTTGGAAATCTCTGCCCTTAGAAACAGCGTCACTCCTTGAAGAGCTATAGGACACACGGCTGACCCGTGTCGGGCTTTCGCCGAAGTGACGGAAATCTAATGTGACATTTGGCGTACCCTGAGCCCTTTTCTGTTCCTGGTGGCATTATGGTTCTAGAAGTGCTTTAACAATACGTCGCCAAACCTGTTTATGAGAGAAAGTACTCTCATACTTTCAGAGAGAAATATGTGCTTTATAGGATATTGCCCCATGTCGTCTTTGATTTTAATTCTCAGCCGTCCGTGTGGGCATGGGTGCTTGGATAAGGACATCAGGACAGGAGACTTGCAGAGGGGTGTTTGTATAACCGCCAATATTGTGCCTTCAGCTGGTTTTCTGTGAGTTTTCAATTTTAGTTATTAATGTTGGTTAATGGTATAAAAATGCTTGCTTTCTGTAAAAAGATTAGAAATATTTAGTAGAGGGCAACACCACTGAAATCTAACTGGAGTCCCAAGTCTCAATCAGGGAGTATTATTGTTTTGCTTTTTCCTAAGACAATCTGGTGGCAATGAAAAGAGTTACCTGTTGAGCAGATAGGTGGACCACCTGGTGAATGGTTACAGGATCACCATCTAAATGTGTATTTTATTTTCACTTAATGTGGGTTTTATGGTACTCATCTTTTGTTATATTCCCAAATATAACAGCAGTATCACTTCAAAAATGTTTTTTTTTTTCTTTTTATAATGGCCCCTAAATGAGCACAGACAGTAAATTTGGGCAGTACGGCAGCGTTTTCTGTCGGCTTGTCGTCTGTCGCGTCACAAAGGACAGGGAGGGACCCGGGAGTGAGACGGGGGTTGGGGGGCTGGGCCCGCGCACCGGGGCGCCCTGGGGAGCCCCCACACACAGCGTGATGCCGCACCAGAGTGCCGGTCAGCGGTGCCGGGCACGCACGGGGCTGGAAACCGAGGCGACTACGGTTGCAATCGACGGTTCGGTCTCAGGGTCTAAGCAGCCGCAGTGGCCGACGCGACTCTGTGTACGGGGTGAGGTTGACTCCACGGTCGTCTGTGGCTAGGAAGGCCGTGGACGGCTCAGCACCCTCCTGTTTGCTGCAGGTGCAGGGGAGGACTCCTTCCTGCCCAGCGCAGACACGCCTTCTTCACCCGTCTCCTGACCTAGCCTCGGACAAACCCCCGGGTCCTGTCCCAGTTCCTGCAGGGTCATCACCTTCCCACCCCGGACACCCACGGACACCTGTGCTCATGGTGTCTTCAGTGGGGTCTCTCCCATTTCACCACTGAACGCTTATTGAAAGCTTTCCAATGGAGCCGTCCTTAGTGTAACGTATCGAGTGTTAGTTACACTTACTGCACAGTCTCCCCCGTAGAGAGGGAAGATGGCGTCAGGATAACAAAAGGCCCGGTGTGGTGCTCCGGATAGTAAACACGGAGCTTCATTTTTTCTTTTTTCTTTTTTTTTTTTTTTTCTGAAGCTGGAAACGGGGAGAGACAGTCAGACAGACTCCCGCATGCGCCCGACCGGGATCCACCCGGCACACCCACCAGGGGGGATGCTCTGCCCACCAGGGGGCGTTGCTCTGCCGCGACCAGAGCCACTCTAGCGCCTGGGGCAGAGGCCAAGGAGCCATCCCCAGCGCCCGGGCCATCTTTGCTCCAATGGAGCCTTGGCTGCGGGAGGGGAAGAGAGAGACAGAGAGGAAGGAGGGGGTGGGGGGGAGAAGCAAATGGGCGCTTCTCCTATGTGCCCTGGCCGGGAATCAAACCTGGGTCTCCCACACGCCAGGCCGACGCTCTACCGCTGAGCCAACCAGCCAGGGCCCGGAGCTTCGTTTTTGAGGTGCCTACAGTGGAAGCATGTTTACCGAGATAGGGTGATAGCCCCCAAAGAGTAATTTCACAGAGGATTTTTGTGGAGAACAGAAAGAGAGTACTCGAGTCTCGCCAGGTGGCAGAAACAAAGTAACAAAAAAAAAGGCACAAAGACATCATGGAAAAGGAGCTGCTAGACACAAAACCCATAGAACAGTGGAGCTGGAGATGAGGAACAAGATGACAGGGAAAGGGCAGCATGGGATCTAGTAAGAAAAAGGAACAAAAACATTCAAAGAATGGATTTTCTGGGCCCCCTCGACCCCTGCCCTGCTGTTCCTCCAGTGTCTGGTGGGACACTTAGTGTCTGTTGTGTTCTAGGCATTGTGCTAGGTGTTTCCACCCCCGAGATCATATTTGTTACTCAATTTAATTATGGAGGGGGAGGATAACAAGAAGTCTCCATACTACAGACAAAGTTAATGTTATTCTGGGACATGGGAGAGTCAGGAAAGGATGTTTGAACAGATTAACAAAGGAATGAATGAATGAATGAATCCTTCATCCAAGATGAGGTGTGTGTGTGTGTGGGTGTGGGTGTGTGTGTGTGTGTGCGCGCGCACGTGCTCACCCTTGGCAGTTAGAAGGTCCTGGGCAGGGTGTTTTATGAATATGCCCTAGTAAAGCAGTTCTTGATTCTGTTCTAAACTGACAACTTACATTTCAAAACATTTTCTTTCTCTCTAAAACCAATCTCAATACCTTTTCCTGATTTCTGGTTATCTTGCCCGCTGTCCCCCGCCCCGCCCCTGCCCGCTGTCCCCGCCCCCTCCTGCACAGGGCACATCATGAAGCCCATCCAGCCGTGGGAACATTGCCACATAGCCTCTGCCCTTCATAGCAGCCCGGGCAGCCGGTGACCAAAACACATTTATGCACCGCTCTGTGCGAACGAGACACAGTGTGCTGGCGGAACAGCAGGGCAGGGGTCAGGGGGCCCCAGAAAATCCATTCTCTGAATTTTTTTGTTTCTTTTTCTTACTAGATTCCATGCTGCCCCTTCCCTGCCGTCTTGTTCCTCGTCTCCAGATCCATTGTTCTGCGGGTTTTGTGTCTAACGGCTCCTTTCCATGCCGGCTTTGTGCTTTTTCCTGTTACCTTGTTTCTGCCACGTGGGCGCCCCCCCTTCTCTGTCTTGTGTGTTGCGAGCTGCCTGCTTGCTCCCTTTCTGTCTCAGGCTCGCTGCCGTCCCCGTCCTGTCTCCTTCTGCCTTACTGCCTCCTGTTAGGCGGAAGAGCCGACTCTCCCTTGGTCCGCATTCTCTTCCCCGGCATCTGTTGCACGGTGGTCACTTTTCTGCGCGGCCCAGGTGCACTTCACGGGGTGTACTTACTGCTCGTTTGCATCTCGAGAATCCCAACCCGCCTCCGCCACAGAGCCAGGGCTGAGGGCGACAGGACTCAGTCACAGCGACCGGGCGGAGAACGGTTCTCTGCGAACGGAGGAGACCAGTTCACTTAGACTTGAACGTGCAGTTCCTCGTTTCAGACGACTTAGCTGTTTTCTTCCTTCCGCCCGCAGTGTCTGTGTTCCACAGTGGCGATTGTTTCGACATGAATCCTGCAGCTCTACCCATCTGCTTTCTCCTTTATTGTGGGAGCATGCACGGATTCACGTAATGCACCGCTTATTAATTGAGCAGCTATTATATGCTGGGAATTGCGCGGGTGCTGAGGACACTGGACGCCGTCCATCCTGTTCAACCTCGTTCATTCTGTACCTGGTTAGCCCTGTCCCCCATTTCTCTCCTTTTCCTGTGGACATTGTCATTTGTCATCCTGCCTTGTCCCTTTTCTTTTCCGAGATCCCTGTAGACCGTGTGTGTGTGTGTGTGTGTGTGTGTGTGTGTGTATATTAGATTTGTTTACAGAGAACTTACGATTTTTCCACACTGCACTGGGTTAGAAAGCTCAAATCCCTCGGCAAGGAACCCCCAAGATATGCCAGTCTCCTCATCCCCAATTCTGGGTTGCTATAACATGAAGCCTCACCTCCGATACAACTGTGGGTTTTTCTAATATTTACAGAAGCTGAATTTAATTGTATTAATATGAACCCTTGTTAACTACCAGGAAATTAGATCAAAGTCTGCAACTAAACCCTTCCTTTCACAGTGGTTCTTTTCCTTTCCTTTTAAATGTTTTCTCTCTCTGTTTTTTATTGGCTTGATTTTTTTTTTCCTTTTTATACACTTACCCTGTTCTAATCCCATTGCTCCCAATCACCTTTGAGCTCCTGTTTCTGGTCCTACTGGGTCATTTACATTTCCTTCCTCTGTTTTCTTACTTGATTCTATAGCAGGATGATCGTTGTTTTGTTTTTTTGTTGTTGCTGTTGTGGTGGTGGTGGTTGTGATTTTAAGTAAGAATTTCTATACAGTTGCTCAAAAAAGTTAGTTTACTATTTTCTACCACTTCTATCTCTATACTCATTTCTTTTGCATTTTGACCTCTCTATTCTTCCTGATGCCTTCAAATTCCTGGTTCAGTATTTCCCCCAGTCTATGAACTTTTTCTTCTCTAGCCACTTTTAATTCTGCTGTTTATCTTTATTCTGTACCAGTTTACTTCCTTTTTCTTTTTTTATTAAAAAGGAAGCACTAGCCTGACCAGGCAGTGGCGCAGTGGATAGAGCGTCAGACTGGGATGTGGAGGACCCAGGTTCGAGACCCCAAGGTCACCATCTTGAGCGCGGGCTCATCTAGTTTGAGCAAAGCTCACCAGCTTGGACCCAAGGTCGCTGGCTTGAGCAAGGGGTCACCTGGTCTGCTGTAGCCCATGGTCAAGGCACATATGAGAGAGCAATCAGTGAACAACTAAGGTGTTGCAATGAAAAACTAATGATTGATGCTTCTCATCTCTCTCCATTCCTGTCTGTCTGTCCCTGTCTGTCCCTCTCTCTGACTCTCCGTCTGTCTCTGTAAATAAAAAAAAAAAAAAAGGAAGCCCTAGTACCTTTAATACCACTTTGCAATTGCCATGGAAACATCTCTTCTTGTTTTATTTTTACCCGTTGGACTGCAGGGTCAATGCTCCAGCTTGTAATGGAGTTCACTTTATGCACCCGTGAGAGTGCGGGCATCGTCCTGGCCGGGTCCGGGGGTGGCACCACACCCTCAAGTCCCGTTCTCAGAGGTGGCGTGCCTCCACCCTCAGACTCTTTTCTCCTTGGCTGGTGGGCGGAGACGAGGGAAGGGCGGCTAGAGAGAGCTGTGTGGGCAGCTGTGGACGCAGAGGAGGACCTAGGCCGGCAGGGAGGAAGCAGGCACAGGAACGAGGACCTTCACAGGCTGTCCGGCAAGGGGAGGATGTCGGCTGTGGTCAGGACGTTCACAGGCTGTCCGGCAAGGGGAGGATGTCGGCTGTGGTCAGGACGTTCACAGGCTGTCCGGCACGGGGAGGATGTCGGCTGTGGCCAGGACGTTCACAGGCTGTCCGGCACGGGGAGGATGCTGCCTGTGGCCAGGACGTTCACAGGCTGTCCGGCACGGGGAGAGTGTCGGCGGAGGCAGGACTGGACATGAGAGGTTCGGCCAACCTCTTGCCAGCTCCTTCCCAACGGGCAGGACTTTTAGAGCCCAGTCCACCCCGCAGCACGGACCTGAGCGCCAAGTGTGCCCGGGTCACCCCCAGAGTTCCATGCATTTCACTACGAACAGCTCCGCTTGGCCTCTGTTTTGCTCGCATTTGATATGGTGCCCTGATTGTTCATTCATTCATTCATTCATTCATTCATTCATTTTGAGTGAGAGACGGGGAAAGAGACAGAAACACCGACAGCTGCTCCTGTATGTGCCTTGGCCGGGGATTGAACCAGCCACCTCCGCACTCTGGGACAACACTCCAACCAACCAAGTTATCGGCGAGGGTGTATTTTTATTTATTTATTTATTTATTTATTTATTTATTTATTTATTTATTTATTTATCTGAAGTGAGAAGCAGGGAGGCAGACAGACAGACTCCTGCATGTGCCCAACCAGGATCCACCCGGCATGCCCACCCAGGGGCAATGCTCTGTCCATCTGGGGTGTTGCTCCTTTGCAGCTGGAGCCATTCTAGCACTGGAGGTGGAGGCCATGGAGCCGTTCTCAGCACCCGGGCCAACTTTGCTCCAATGGAGCCTTGGCTGCGGGAGGGGAAGAGAGAAACAGATAGAGGAAGAGTGGAGAAGCAGATGGGTGCTTCTCCTGTGTGCCCTGACTGGGGATTGAACCCGCAACCTTGTTGTTTCAGGACAACACTCTTAACTGACTGAGCAACTGGCCAGGGCTGGTGCCCTGATTTTCCAAACTTAGCCGGATCAGTCTCCTTTGAGTCCTCTATTGCATTTTTCTCAGCCAGAATCCACTTCTGACATGAGCATTTGAGTAAATGGTGTTTTCAAACCAGTCTGTAGAACAATCCAAAGCAATGGAGTCGTATGGTTTTGCTTTTCCGCTGGATTCATGACCTCTTGCATCACAAATAATCAAAGCTCAGTTCTTCCTGGTCCTGGGCTGGTGCTGCTCTCAACGCAAAGCCTGTTGTCGTTAAAAACAACCTCTCCGAAAGCGAGCTATTCATTTATGAGTTAACTTATTTCACTGACCCCTGGACCCAACACTTTAAATCACCTGGGATTTGTCAGACGGGATTCTTGCCTGCAGAAGCTGTCCAGTCTTTTATATGGACGCCTAGATACAAAAATGCTATGGGCAACCCAGTGTTGCCGCACAAACTGTGAACATAAAAAAAGAGAGAATGTGGGTAAATTGGGAATGCTCGATTTTATTTTTAATGGAAGTGTACAGTGTTAACGTTTAGCTTAGAAAGCTTTTAAATAAATCTTAGGACAGGAGTTTTTAGGTCTTTCCTCTCTCCACCAGTATCCCAGCCAGTGTTACAATTCACTTCGATTTTACTGAATTAAAAGGGAACTTTCAATTTCTTAATAACATTCTTTCTTTTTCTTTGGTCATCCTTTCTGTCCTTCTTACCTCTCTCCCGGCCCCCGGCCCCCGGGAAGTCTTTCCTCTCACTGAATTAACAATGGTTTCTCCCATTTATCATTTTAATTGTCTCTTTAATTACCTTTTTCTTTTCTTCCCACTTGCTTAGCACCTGTCCTGACTGACACTGCCTGGTGGTCTCCAGCTCTCTCAGAACCATGGCTACATTTTAGGTAAAGACTCGCAGGGTTGCGTTACCTTGCTAAGGACGAACAGCCCTCCCTTCCTGATAGTTGATTACACGCCAGGAAATGTGTCACCGTTTTAGATAGATTATCTTATTTAACTCTCAAATAGCCCCCTGGGCTAATACTTCGTTTATCCCTCCCTGTTTTTGGAGAGAAAGATACGGAAGCATAAAAGGGCTGAGCAATGCATCCAAAATCCTGCGGCCGGGAAATGGTCCAGCCGGGGCTTGGAGTCCACGTCTGACTGCCGCCCACGTTCCCCCTGCCTGAGCGCCGCCTCGCCATAAAACGACGCCAGGTTTTATTAATTTGCTTCTAATCTTGATGTAGGAATAGACAGTCTCCTCACTGTGTTTTTGGTCATCAGTACTTCTGATGAGAGCAGAATTATCTGTCTCTGTGGGGGGCTCACCTCTCTCTACGCTCTTGCCTTCCTGATGCCCACCAACCCCGTGAGATGAGTTTTCACATGGAAGTCACTCTGGTCCTCTCTCTGATGCCAGCGTAAGCCCCGTCTGAGGGCAGGGGCTGTGTCACCATCTTCTTCATCCCCTCCTGGTGGCCAGGACATTCTTAGCTTCCAGGTAAAGGCCAAAATCAAAGGCTGTGGTCGGTGAGCATTGCAGGCCCTCCTGTTTGCTTGCTGTTCAGAGCTCAGGTGATAACAGTCATTTTTCTCACAGCGCAGGGGAGAGGACAGGACGTCGCTGTCCTCCACGCAGGCCAGTTAGAGACATCTCCTAGCCTTTCCCAGGGGGATCTCTGTTGCGAGCACTTCATTTTAGTTCTTCAGGTTTTTATTTTTCTCGTTCACTGGGATTGGGTACCGGGGAGGAGGCCAGAGGGCTTGGCTAAGCAGCTGAATATTTATTTTGGAGACGCCAACAATCTCACATCCTTGAAAAGGTTTTGGAGAATTTTTCATAAATACTCCCCAGGAGCTTATGTTTTTATTTCACATTACAATTCGTCAACATTTAATCCCTTGTTATTGCTTTGTCAGACTTTTAATTGAATTATCCCCAAAAAGGAAACAAAAGGAAAGAATTGTAGATAGCACACAAATATTAGCGGAATTAGCAGAGTGCTGAGAATTATTAAAGAGGACATTATGTTTGTTAATCGGGCATTTAATTTTGCTTCTGGTTGTGAATGGAAAACATCCTCTTGGAAAGGATTTTTTCAAAAACCTTAATTGTGACAATGGCTTCTTAACACCCATGAATATATTGTACAAGCAGAAGCTGTTTGCAACCTAATTAGTCAAAAAAGATCCCTCGTTTCCATTTTTAACAATAGAATGCCTGATGGACATTCTCTTGTGGTTGGTCTTGAGAGTGTAGAGGAAAAAGCAGGCCTTCCACGCTAATTTAAAAAGATGGTAAGTACTCATTTTGGGGGCAGAAATAGCTACTATGAGGAGTAGCTAGTGTAGCGTGGTCTCACATCTGCACATCGATACAAAAATGCCAAACCAAACATGAACAGGTTGTATCCAGCGGTGTATCCAGATGAACATGACCGTGTGGGATTTATCTCAACAAGGCAAGGTTGGTTTAATCTCCCTCCCCAGAATTCCATGAATAGAAATCATCACATAAACAGGTACTTTTACAGGTATTTAGAGGGGAAAAAATACATATGATCATCTCAGTAGGTACAGAAAAAAAATGTTTAATAAAATTCTACATCAATTCATAATTTTAAAAAAATGTCTTAGGAAACTATGACTAGGAAGGCATTTTCTCACAGAGATTAAACAGGCTCGCAAAATAACGGCGGCGGATATCAAACGTCACGGCCAGATGCGGTGAGGTCAGAGAGGAACAGAATGCCAGGTCTTTGCCTGAGCTTTCTTCATTGTGCTGGATGTCCAACAGCTGTTCAGCCAGACGAGGAAGACAGACTTTAAAATAAAAATATAAAAATGAAAATACCGGTTGGCTCAGTGGTAGAGCATCGGCCTGGCATGCAGGAGTCCCGGGTTGATTCCCGGCCAAGGCACACAGGAGAAGCACCCATCTGCTTCTCCACCCCTCCCCCTCTCCTTCCTCTCTGTCTCTCTCTTCCCCACCTGTAGCCGAGGCTCCACTGGAGCAAAGTTGGCCCAGGCACTGAGGATGGCTCCATGGCCTCTGCCTCAGGCGCTAGAATGGCTCTGGTTGCAACAGAGCAATGCCCCAGATGGGCGGAGCATCGCCCCCTGGTGGGCATGCCGGGTGGATCCCGGTCGGGCACATGTGGGAGTCTAACTGCCTCCCCATTTCCAACTTCAGAAAAACAAACAAACAAACAAAACCAAAAAATAAATAAATAAATAAATATGAAAAATATATAATTAGGATGAAGCAGCTCTTATTTTGAATTTTTGAATTTTTAAAATGAAGTTTTTGCTTGGCGAGAGGATTCCAGAATAGGCTTTTTGTTCCTTTTGTGTTGACTCAAGTGGGCGGGTCACAGTTGCGGAGGAGGATGTCGAGGTCCAGCAGTATAGGCCCAGGCTGTGTTGTTGAGCGGAGAGGCGGCCAAGCAGGACGGACAGAAGGACGCTGCTAGTGAGACATAGGCCCCAGGTCGTACTCTGTGTGCTGGGTGGGGGAGAGGCGGCCAGGCAGGACGGACAGAAGGACGCTGCTAGTGAGACATAGGCCCCAGGTCGTGCTCTGTGTGCTGGGTGGGGGAGAGGCGGCCAGGCAGGACGGACAGAAGGACGCTGCTAGTGAGACATACGCCCCAGGTCGTGCTCTGTGTGCTGGGTGGGGGAGAGGCGGCCAGGCAGGACGGACAGAGGGACGCTGCTAGTGAGACATATGCCCCAGGTCGTGCTCTGTGTGCTGGGTGGGGGAGAGGCGGCCAGGCAGGACGGACAGAAGGACACTGCTAGTGAGACGTACGCCCCAGGTCATGCTCTGTGTGCTGGGTGGGGGAGAGGCGGCCAGGCAGGACGGACAGAAGGACGCTGCTCGTGAGACGTACGCCCCAGGTCGTGCTCTGTGTGCTGGGTGGGGGAGAGGCGGCCTGCGTTCATCTTGCTCTGACCTGTATGTGTTTTCTGAACTGAGCGTGTGCTACCTGTGTAAGCAGGGGGGGAAAGCACAGGACACAGAAAGATTTTAGCCAATTAATCTGAAAAAGACATCCTAATTAAAAAAAAAAAAAAAAAAAGGGAGGGGTTAGGCAATTCAAAGAAGCAGAATTGCAAATGGCCGGTAAACGTGAAAAGTTACCCAAGCCAGCCGGTCAGGATGGAAATGCAGATTAAACCCACGCGGGTACTGAAATTTCATTGATTCCTTTCCGTGATGTAGTCCAAAGATGGCTACTGGCCATCTAATGAGAAGGACGATGTGCTAGAACTCTGTAAATACTTAATGATATAAAGTTCATCAATAATGATGAACATTATTGGAGTCATTTTATCAAAACAAAATGCTTGTCAAAAAAACAAAAACAAAAAAGGCTTACAACAGACACAGCCCCTCAAACTGTATTTACTACATATATACCGGTCAGGGAAGCAGGGAGTAAGTACATCACGATAGAAATACAAACAGGTGGAAGCTGTAGAGACTCGTAGGCTTTGCTGGTTTGCCAGCGCTTTTGGGAAGAGGTGCCATGGCTCGCCAGCCACCTTCTGCCTGTTTATGATGGGGAAGGGCTCTTGTTCTTCCCTCCCTGCCCGCGGGAGAAAGCCATTGGTCGCTTCTGTGTCCATACGTGAAGGAGGTTCTGGGTTCTCCTTTCCAATTTCTCACAGCGGACGTAAACCCCATCAGACCCTTCCCCCCTCTAGCTGGTAACCTCAGCGTGAACTAAAGGGTTGAAATATTGTTTAATCATGCCACACATCACTTTTTACAGTTATGAGAAACATTATTTTGCAGCAGGGGAGGCCACCGAACAAAATGTTTTCTATTCCGTGCAAGAAGGAATATCTATATATATATACATATATATATATATATATGTATTTTTAAATTACTGATTATATTAAAGGGCATGATTTCTTATGAAACAACATTTTCCTTTCCCGTGTTTCAAACATTACTTGTGGGGGGGGGGGGGCGGTGAGAGAGAGAGATACATTTTGAAAAGGATGGCAACACAGAAGTCATCAGGACAGGGACCCTCACGCGGACTTGGGACTCGGGGGAAGACGGAGCTCATTTCGGCTGGCAATCTTGACGTGATTCCTGCGAGCCAAACTCAACTATTATTAACCTTTGATTGTGACAATTGGAGAGAATGATGGTTGAATTCGGGGCCTTTAATGTCACATTGAAATCAATAGCTGTAAATAGTAGTTGCCACAGTTCTAACGGATCTGTCACATTCAGACAATAGAAGGCCTTTCTCAGTTCATAGCAGGCAGCAGGGACAATTAAACACACACAGACACACAGACGACACACGAAGCTCGGGAGACCCTTCAAACACTCAGGAAATGGGCCAATTCTCAGGGATTTTTTTTTTTTTAAATAAGATTTTATGTGTGTTGCATTTTATTTGTTTCAATCGTTGTGTTTGAAAAGGCCTGAAACTGTTAAGTCAAACATGGGCCAGGTAGCAGACTTCATTCATCCAGACCTCCAAAACTGGTCTCTGTCATAGAAATAAATTGAATCGTCCTCCTTAGGGCGGTGGTGGCAGGGAGGGGTGGAGGGACTCGTGATAGATGATAACCCCTTCGCCAGCCGGCCAGGGCAGAAATCGCAAAAGCCGCTGCCTAAAAACCACGGCAAACCCACAGAGCCGGACAGCGCCCTTGGCACACCGTCCTGACCCCACGAGACGTCTCAGAGCCCCACACGTTCCTCAGCGCTCAGCCTGACCTCGTCCTTGACTTCCTTATATATCTGTGGACATTTGTGGACATTTCTGGATGCAGATGAAGGGATTTTAGCTCATGGTCTCATACGTGACTCGATAAGCTCACTGGCCCACTCTGAACCGGCCGCCGGTTATAATGATCTGGTCATTTGATTAATGCCATTAAGAACATAAGTCTGCTTCTGCTCAGCCCTGGGAGGTAGTGTGAAGTAATAAGAATGTCTCGGTGCCTTATCGGAAGGAAGGAACTTGGGCAGTTTTCCCCTATAAAATAATAACGCGACTCCCAAGTTTTATTAAGGCGTAACATGAAAAATTCTCAGTCACAGAAATGCCAACCCAACCGTCCTTTGAAAAATTAAATTAGTCGCCCTTGGAAGTAGAAACTAGAAAAAATTCAATACTACAGGAAACAGAGGAGATTAAAAAAAAGAAGAACGTAGACAAAACCAGCTTTTCCAGTCGCCTTAAGCAATGGGACTATTTTTTTTTTCTCCGCTTATAATTTTATAAGACAATTTTTCAGACTTAGCATTTCCCGAAAATGTTAGTTTTAAGGACTCCATGACTTTAAAATATATATATATTTCTCAGAAATAACCTCACTGAAGAGGAACATAGTTTCTAATGGACCTTTTCTCTACTCTATTTCCTCCCATGAGAGCGTGAGTTTCCGAACTGTGACCAGTCAAAACGGCAGTGTGCTGGTGTACCGGCTCTGTGGACAACAAAGAAAGGAAGAAAGACTCCCCCTCCCCAGATATGCAGCATGCAGGTGGCTGTGGTATGAAACCTCCAGCCTGCAGCCCCCCACCCCACCTCCAGCCCCACCTCCAGGACAGATGGGTTTCATCTGTGGAACACAACCTCATTCTACAGACACTGTTCCCACGGCCGGGACGGTGGCCACAGAAGGGACCGGACAGTCTTCCGCCAGGAGAGAAGGGACATCAGAACCATGAACACTGTAGGTGACACTGAAACGTCTCGAGGGGAGGTGTCACCGTTGTCAGGGCGAAGCCGGGGAACTCGGGACGCTCCTCTTGAACCCTGGGGTCCGTGTTCAGAGAGGGAGTGGATTCAGGAATCAGACATTTGAACATTCCGTGGGTTCCCAAGTGTGTCCCAGACTCCGGGCTTTTCCTTAAACGACACTGTGGTGGGTAAGAAACGTCGAGTTCATGAGAAAAAGAAAATCGAACTTGTCGAGGCGCGTGCCTGTGGATAGATAGACATCTGAGGATATTTTGCACGAGTTTAGGCTCCGGGCAGTTCAACATCAGCGGAGGCAGGCGTCTGTGTAGATTCAGCATACATGCCTGAATGTGTGGGGGCAGAGAGAGAGAGGGAGGACCTGGGGGTGGCTGACCTTTGGGGAGGATGAAGATATATATAAAAGGGAGACGGACTGGCATAAGCGGGACGTGGCCAAACCGCAGGCACGGAAGTCCAGCAGAATCGGGAGGGACAGGGGCAGGGACCCGTGACCTCAGCACCCTCCTCCATCAACGGAGCCCGTCTCTCTCTCGCTCAGCGTTCTTCTCACTCCTGCAGATACCAGCCGCGGGCGTGGGAGCCTGGTGGGCGTCTGTAAGATGCCGTATCCTCTAACTTCTCTTCCAAGTCTTGGTTATAGAATCATCATCACATAAATTAAGACAAGTTGCGTTAACACCATGTATTGTGCTGTTCTTCCTCTTCTTGGGAAGAAGGGGTTTGCTTCTGATTGAATTTTCATGAGGTTGGGAGGGCTTTCCTTGAGTATTTTCTTCAGATAAGATACCAGGACCTGGGTGGTAAAAACCTGGAGTCCTTCGATGTATACATGGATGACTGGATTCAAGTCAATGAATACATGGATGACTGGATTCAAGTCAAAGAACCCACGAGTACAGCCAGTACGGGTGGGGAAACCGCTGAGATACTCCTGTGGCCCATCGTGTGTCCAGGGCGTTCACATGGGTCTATGAAAAAAAAAAAGCACTATGTGGGCTGCACAGTTCCACAATAATCTATTCTATCCAGCTTGGTCATCGCATCATTCAAATGATCTCCGTTTCTGCTTGTTTCTCCTGGCTGATTGATTGGTCCCAAGTCTAAAAGAGAGGGGTAAACATCTCTCCGATCGTGGTGTTTTTGTGTGTTTTTCCCACCGGCTCCGCAACGCTACGCGCGCCATGCGGCACCTCCTGCCTCCCAGCTGTGCCGTGAGCCCTGAGCTGCTGGCCGTGCAGGGCGCCTGCTTGTTTGGGGACTCGCCCCTGTTCTCATTATACGACATCACTCCTCAGCTTCACTAGTGGTTTCTGTCTAGATTTTCATTCTTGACACTCTATGGCCTTTCCTGCATTTTATGTTTTATATTTTAGCTATTTTCTTTGGGTATTTTGTATTTTGATTAAAAAAAAAAAGTCAGCCTCTTCAACCAACAGTGATAATTGATCCATTTGATTTATTCTTTCCTATGTTTTGTGCTTACTGTCTGTTTACTTTGTTGGGTATTTTCTTTTCCGTGTTTCATTTTCCTCACGCCGTGTGGAACTCTGCTTCTGCTCACGATGGTACATAAAACGGTACTTCTCCATCAGCACCTTGAGCTCAATATTGATGACGGCTGTCTTAGGGACAGCCTACCTTCGACCCCTCCGCCCTCTGCTTTCTCTAAGTTTCGGGGCTTTCCGACTCGTCCCTTTCTCCTCCCCTCTGCCTTCTTCACTCCACAATTCCTGGGTTTTGCAGAGGAATGGGGAAATTTTAGTTGCAGGGTTTTATTAAATAGGTATGTGTGTGTGTGTACGTGTGTATATATTCATACATACATCTATTCAGATATGCGATTATAAATGTTTGATTTTAAGAACCGTATCCTGTAACTTCTCTTCCAAGTCTTGGTTATAGAATCATCATCACATAAATTAAGACACGTTGCGTTAACACCATGTATTGTGCTGTTCTTCCTCTTCTTGGGAAGAAGGGGTTTGCTTCTGATTGAATTTTCATGAGGTTGGGAGGACTTTCCTGGAGTATTTTCTTCAGATAAGATACCAGGACCTGGGTGGTAAAAACCTGGAGTCCTTGGATGTAAAAACCATTGTGCCTTTTCCTGAACATTTGAGTATTATATATATTAGCCGGTATAAAGATTTTTGGATCAGGTTCCTTTGCTTTTAATAGCATCATCAGATAATCTTCCTTTTGTAAGAAAACTCTTTTTTTTTGTTTTTGGTGAAAAGGAAGCATTTTTTTTCATTAGCATTGGAGGTCAGACAGGTCCCCTGATTATGTCTAAGTGTGTAGCTTTTTGTAAAATTAATCCTGTCTGAGTCTCCGTGAGCCCAGTCCTTCTTCAATTCAGGGGAGTTTAATTCTATCATTTCCTTGATTATCTCTTTTATCCCATTTTCACTTCCCCCCACCTGGAACTCCTCTTCTCTAAATCTCCTATTTTGTTGCTGATTTTCTTTTCTCCCTCTTTCAATTTATTATCCAGACAACTAATTCAGTTCTCAGCCATGGCCACCCTGTTTTCAATGCCTCTATTTGATTCTGGGACTCAGAAAAATCATTATTGTCCATTCAACTAATTACTATTTTTATTTCCTCATCGCACCTCCTGGAGAGCCCTTGTGGCCCCGTGAATTGACACCCTCGTCTGTCCCATCCCTCAGTTCTCCTGACCAGGCGCCACCTGTGGGGCGTGCCTGCCTTCCCACGAGTCACAGAGTCCGTGCGGTGGGTGGTGATTTTTCTGTAGCTTCCCCTCCGTGTGGGTTCGGTCAGCGGCCTGGGTCCGGACGTGAGACTCTCCCGAGCCGTGGGAACCGAGAAGGTTGTGGGTGACACCGCAGTTTTGTCCAGCGAGCTAGTGATTGATTCCACGCTGCCCCCCTCGTACCCCTGCACCGAGAAGGGTGTGAGGCCAGGGCTATGGCTCTCTGAGTGCCCGCGGGACAAAGCCAGTTCCTCCCAAACAAACTGTGAGTCCTTGGGACGGTCGGCTTCCAGGAGAAGGAGGTGGCCCTCCCACGGGACCCGTGCAGGGTGTGCACGTGGGCTCTCCCTCGTGTGACGGGAGCCAGCCTCCCTCCTCAGTGGATGTTGCTGAGGCCTCCGCAGGGGCCAGGGGCCTGCTGCATTCACGTCACACCTGCGTGGACCCGTGCTCTCCCCCTGCCCAGGGTCAGCAAAGCCTCAACCTGCTTCCTCTGCTCCAGAGCTCAAAGCCCCCCGAGGGTGCGGTTGGCTGGTGCAGGAGTCGGGTTTCTCTGGCAACTTCCTGTCTTCCCAGAATCCTCTTACACAGTCTTTACTATCAGGCATCAGGTGTAAGTAAGGATTTGCACTCATACGATGTTTGACTCTCGCCTTTATTTTGTTTGCGTTATTTCTACCAAATCTGATTTTCCCAGTGTCTAAGAATCTAGCGTATTTCGGGGGGTTAACCATGACAGGTCAAAACAATGGCATTGCAGTGGTGTCCTGCTGCGACTTGTACAAAATCTACAGAATTCTGTAACCTGAGACTCCCTAGTCGTAGGTGTACTTAATAAGCAACGATGAAAGACACCCGCCCTCACTGCCCGTCAGTAAGGAGGAGGAGTGGAGAGGGGTGGTTAGCTGCACTCAGCGACCACAATCCGCTTGCCAGGTCAGTGGTGACTCGCCTCCCAGGGCAGGCTCTCATGTGGACAGCCTGGTGGTCACAGCGCAGGTCCCGCGGCTGGGCGGTCACACGTGCCCGGGGCCGACACCGCCAAGCCCGTGGACCTAGTGACGTGGTTGCTCCCCTGTGTGGCAACCCCGGGCGCCTCTGCCACACTTGCTTGGAGGGGCTGCTCCTTCCGACCCTCGCGGCTCTGTGCTAACTCCTTCTGGAGGCCGGCACGCTCTTCACCAGAAACCGCTTTCAAAAAGGCGTTGAGTTGTGATTCTTCAGTATCGACCCGCTTGAGGCGTCGTGTTTTTTTTTTTCCACCAAAGACCGAGTCATTCGGCCTGTCAGCTGAGATGTCTTTTGAAAATCTTCTGCCTTAGAGCCGGGGCACAGGGGGGCTGTCCCGGCAGACCTAACCGAATGGAGACATTACAGCCCTGTGTGTGGTGGCCGGGGCACAGGGGGGCTGTCCCGGCAGACCTAACCGAATGGAGACGTTACAGCCCTGTGTGTGGTGGCCGGGGCACAGGGGGGCTGTCCCGGCAGACCTAACCGAATGGAGACATTACAGCCCTGTGTGTGGTGGCCGGGGCACAGGGGGGCTGTCCCGGCAGACCTAACCAAATGGAGACGTTACAGCCCTGTGTGTGGTGGCCGGGGCACAGGGGGGCTGTCCCGGCAGACCTAACCAAATGGAGACGTTACAGCCCTGTGTGTGGTGGCCGGGGCACAGGGGGGCTGTCCCGGCAGACCTAACCGAATGGAGACATTACAGCCCTGTGTGTGGTGGCCGGGACACAGGGGGGCTGTCCCGGCAGACCTAACCGAATGGAGACATTACAGCCCTGTGTGTGGTGGCCGGGGCACAGGGGGGCTGTCCCGGCAGACCTGACCAAATGGAGACATTATAGCCCTGTGTGTGGTGGCCGGGGCACAGGGGGGCTGTCCCGGCAGACCTAACCGAATGGAGACATTATAGCCCTGTGTGTGGTGGCCGGGGCACGGGGGGGCTGTCCCGGCAGATCTAACCGAATGGAGACATTATAACCCTGTGTGTGGTGGCCGGGGCGCGGGGGGGGCTGTCCCGGCAGACCTAACCGAATGGAGACATTATAGCCCTGTGTGTGGTGGCCGGGGCACAGGGTGGGGGGGGGCTGTCCCGGCAGACCTAACCGAATGGAGACATTATAGCCCTGTGTGTGGTGGCCGGGGCACAGGGTGGGGGGGGGGGCTGTCCCGGCAGACCTAACCGAATGGAGACATTATAGCCCTGTGTGTGGTGGCCGGGACACAGGGGGGCTGCCCAGCAGACCTAACCGAATGGAGACATTGTAGTCCTGTGTGTGGTGGCCGGGGCACAGGGGGGCTGTCCCGGCAGACCTAACCGAATGGAGACATTACAGCCCTGTGTGTGGTGGCCGGGGCACAGGGGGCTGCCCAGCAGACCTAACCGAATGGAGACATTACAGCCCTGTGTGTGGTGGCCGGGGCACAGGGGGCTGCCCAGCAGACCTAACCGAATGGAGACATTGTAGTCCTGTGTGTGGTGGCCGGGGCACGGGGGGGCTGTCCCGGCAGACCTAACCGAATGGAGACATTATAGCCCTGTGTGTGGTGGCCGGGGCACAGGGGGGCTGTCCCGGCAGACCTAACCGAATGGAGACGTTACAGCCCTGTGTGTGGTGGCCGGGACGGGCAGTTAGTGCTCCTCTTTGGGCAGAGAGTTCAGCGGACACTGGGGAGAGTCCTGAGTCATCCCGTGTCCTCACCGGTTGGCTCTCCTGGCCACGTTTCTTCCCAGCCAGCCCTCTCCTTGAACCCCAGTGTCCCTAGCTGTGTCCTTCCCCCTTCCCAGGACAAGCCTCTCTGCCCCAAGCTGAAGGTCAGCCGTTTCTATGTCACTGTCTCATGGGCTGCCCCAGCTGTTTCATCCCTCCATCGTCCTGGCCCCTTCCCACTCTCGGACATGCAGGATAAAAATCCTGAGGTGGACCGGGCTCCCGTCCTACACCGTCTCGGTACACTGGCCCATTTTCTTCTCCGTTGCCCGCCGTCCGGGAAACGGTCTTCGCGTCTTCACCGTGCAGGCCCCCCCCCGCCCCCACGATCCTTCTGTCTGGCTGTCCTCCCACTCTTCTAAAAACACCGGGGGAAACGCCCCGGGAACTCTCACAAACTCCTGCCGTCTGGTGTCCTGCGCCGAGTCCAGTTCCTCCCACAGCCTCTTTGAACGGTTTCCTGTCTTTCCTCTTCTGTTCATTTTCCCTCTCCCAGCACCTGTTTCCTCCCGCTCTGGTCCATTTGTATCTCCTCTTTGTTTTGTTACGTGAGAGGCGGGGAGGCAGAGAGACAGACTCTAGAACGCACCCTCACTGGGATCCACCTGCCAAGCCCCCCACCAGGTGATGCTCTGCCCACCTGGGGCCGCTGCTCTATTGCTCAGCAACCGAGCCATTCCAGCACCTAAGGCAGAGGCCATGGAGCCATCCTCAGCGCCCGGGCCAACTGTGCTCCAATGGAGCCTAGGCTGTGGGAGGGGAAGAGAGAGACAGAGAGGAAGGAGAGGGGGAGGGGTGGAGAAGCAAATGGGTGTTTCTCCTGTGTGCCCTGGCTGGGAATCGAACCAGGGACTTCCACACACCGGGCTGATGCTCTACCACAGAGCCAGTTGGTGGGGCCTTTACTTGGTTCTTTAAATAAGTTTTGTAATTACTTTTAAAATGCTGTTGCAGATTTTCAAAATGGATTTGGGCTCCTTGAAACTACATCTACCCATCCATAGTCAGGCCTTGACTGGTCTGCAAGGTCCCAACAGCTTAAAGCTCCAAATTATCTTTTCTGCTGTGGTGTGGTGGTGTTCGAGTTATGCACCATGACCCAGTCATTCTTGGAGGTGGAGACATTGTTTTCTGGAGTCCTTTTCTTAAAAACACAAATACCCTTTATGAGGAAAAATTATTAATGTGTTTATAACTTGATGATGTAAATTTATGAATCAAGTTACTTTGATGAGAGAGAGGGGGGGGTGTACAGGATAGAACACCAGGCATGGGAAAAAGAAAGTGGCCCATGGGACTTCAGGGGAGGAGGTGGCCCAGGTCCCTTGGTCACCGGGATGGAGCTGGGGAGGGAAGAGTAGAGACAGCCAGGGACAGAGACGTGAGCTCAGTGTCTGTCCTGAAAGGCAGTGGACTCCCGTAGGCCATGCAGGGACCACACAGCTGTGTTCACCACTGTTAACTCTACAGTGTAAGGAGCCCAGAGTCACCCCCGAGTCTGCGGCATCGGCTGAGGGGACGAGGGACATGGAGGCCTGGGGACCCCTCGAAGCAGAGAGCACCGTGGCAAACGGCACCGGTGTTGGTATTGATCCACTGTCATGGCCACATGGTGACATATCTGTTGTTTTAAGGAGAAATGTAGTGAACCCCAGGGGAAACAAGGGTGTAAGCAGGTAAATAGTTAACTGTCTCCCATCCTTACTTTAAGGAATTGCTGAGAGAGGACAGGAGCGGAAAGTCCTCCCCAGTCAATCTGAAGATCAGACTTGCCTGGGAAGCTCTTTTTAAAAAGTCCATGGACCCTTGTCCCTGAGAATTCTGGGCCCCGGGCGTGTGCGTGTGCATCCGTGTGTGATTCTGATGAGCACATTGTCGAGAACAGCGTGGCTGAGGTTTGGGCAGCTGAGAGTTTGGGTCAATAACCTGCCCCTTGGAGGGAGGGGCTGGCTGTGGTCCCGCTACGGGGCCTCTTCCAGAGGCACTGAGGGAGGGGCCCTACAGAAGCGGATGGTGCCCCCCCCAGCAGGCTGCCCGGGGAAGCGTGCTGAGGACAGGAAGAGCCCTCTCTAGGGGTTCCACGTGCACTGCGTGGAGACAGGCTTCCCACCTTTCTTTAAAACCCCACCGTTTGGGTCTGAGTCCCGGGCCCTCCACGGCCCCTCCCCATGGCGACACACGCATCCTGTCCCTGCCCCAGCCCGTGCTGGGAGCCCCTGGCCCCTACACACCTCTGTCCATGCTGTGTCCACACACAGGCTTCCCTCCAAGGATGGGATTGATGGCTACCCTGTCTCGGCGACCCCGAGTGGCCCGTTCCCCCTCTGAGCCCTGCAGCAGCCGGCGCTGTCCTGTGGCTGGTGAGGGGCAGAGCCAGGAAGAGAGGTCCAGCCGCCCCCACCCCACTCTCTTCTCCTGACGCAGGGCGCTCCCTGCCCACCCCTCCCCGTGCTGTGTGTGCGTGCGCCTGTGCGTCCCCCGCAGACCCTGCAGTGCCCGTGGGAGAGCTGCCACCGCTGTCACGCGTGAGTCACGTGGTGACCCCACAGCGGGAACCAGCAGCCCCTGGGCTGGACCGTCACCAGGGCCCAGTCCTGCGCTCGGCCGCCAGGAGAGCTTGCGTCCAATCAGGTATCTTATGTCCTGCGTTGCTAGGCGTCAGACCGTCCGATTTAAGGATGTCCTGTCAGAAAACGCGGCCTTTCTAAAGGAAGTTCCGGAGTAAGCTGAACAAGCCCAGGTTTAGCAGGTACTGAAGAATTAGCTGGAAGTGATGGAAGAGTCAGTCTCGAGGCACCGAGACTTAGATGTTCATGAGGCGTAGTCCCCAGGACGTGTGCCTGACCCCCGAGGATCTCTGTAATATAGAGTTTTCCTCGTAAAAAGCGGTAAAGTATAACTGAAATATTTCAATGATCCCCATAGACCCCTAATGATTCTATAGAAACAGAACCAGTCATTTATAATGCTATTAACATAAATTCTGATTTGAGCCCGGGCTGAAACATGCTGAAACATCACTCTGTCTTTTATTTCTCATATAAAGCATATGCTGCTCTCGTTTTATTTTGTTTTGTTTTATTTTGTCTTGAGTCACCACCAAATTTATCCTGAACCTCGATCGTCTAAGATGCGTCAATTTTTAAAAACGGTTTCACTTTTTTCTTCGTTTTTGTTATGACAACCAGCAACTGGTTTTCTTCTGGGGTTGCCTTATACAGCAGTGTTTTGATCACTTTGAATAATTATTTTGGGCTCAGGAGGAAAAACAGGTCCAGCCTGCGCTGCAAAGCAGGTGTGTGGGCAGTCGGTCCCCTCGACAGTCCAGCTCGTTCCTGGCCAAGGACTGTCACGCTCCCACCAACCTTGCGCGTGATCCACACTTCTGACACAGTTTGTATGAATATGTCTTGAAGGATCAGCCACAAATAGTTGGAACTGCAAATGTTTAGTCCATGAATGTCAGAGACACTATGTCATGTAGCCGTTTTCTGTCATTCTTGCTTCTTTTACATTTTCCTGTGTATCCATCGAGGGTAACAGAGTATTTATGATTGATTGACACCACGTTGACGGTTAACCTTCCCAGGGCTTGTGACTTCTTATATCATGGCTTGGGTTGAGCCGGGGACCCCGTCGACGGTAACTGTTTAGTCTCTGCTCCGTGACGTGGCACCACCGCCATGTGCTCATGACCATCCCATGTGGTTTTCACGCTCGGAACACAGGGAACGTGGCTTAGGGCCAATGAAGGTGCTTTGAAGACAGAGAATGAAACAAAATGGTCAGACCTTCAAACACAGAATTCCTAGTTCAGAAATTTGCTAATAGTGCTGCTACTCCCGGTCCTACATGGATATGACCACCACTGAATTGTGTGTGTGTGTGTGTGTGTGTGTGTGTGTGTGAGAACTGAATGCATGTATGAGAAATTTTAAATAATTTCATCTGATACGTGTATATATTTTTTAGCTGTTTTAAGTCCTTTTGCTGGGAGATCTCATTTAAAGGAAGAAGCTCAGACTTGAGAGCTCTGAACTGCCGAGCTGGGCAGGAGGGCTGTCGGCCTCTGGACACAAGATCTGGGTGCAGAAGTACCGGGTGCGCTCCCCGAGCCCCCAGGAACTCATGAAAAGATGGCGGAGCCGCGGTGACCGCAGCAGCATCTCAGCTGGAAGGACCCAGCGGTTGTAGACTTGAAGGGCGGAGAAAGGAAGCACTCTGTTCCCATGTAAATGTTCCTAGAGAAGAGGTTGTAACAAGAGCCTCCCGTCAGCACTGGGGAGTTGGGTTTCTTTGTAGACCTGCTCTAGCATAAGCATGGTGCAGCTTAAAGAAATTTAATCCGGCCTGTTTCCTTAAAAGCTCAGAGCTTCAGTTCATCTTCTATCTTTCTTTACCTACGTCTGAAAACAAAACACTACCCGTTCCTCTTAAACCACTTTAGACAGGTGGTGGCATCACTGAACTTGTAACAAAAACCAAATGCCATGTTTTGGAGGAGTTAATTCGGTTTCTTAGGTGTAGTCTTCTCCAGTCTTCCTTCCTTCCTTCCTTCCTCCCTCCCTCCCTTTCCTTCCTTTCCTTCCCTCCCTTCCTTTCTCCCTCCCTCCTCTCCCTTCCTTTCTCCCTCCCTCCTTCTCTCCCTCTCCTCTTTCCTTCTTTCCCTTCCCTTTCCTTTTCCTTCCTTCCTTCTTTCCTTCTCTTTTTTCGTCCTTCCTTTTTCTGTGAAGAAAATCTAACTACCTGGCTATTAACCATGATGACCATGAGTGCACACTGTTGCAGGTTTAACTACTGGTGAAAAATCTCATATATAATATAGCATTATGTGGTCTTGCAAGAAATTTGACCCATACAATGAGGTCGATTAAGTGTATTGCTTGGTTAAGAACCAGCCTAACTTTTACAAGCTTTCTACCAGTTGACATGTGCGTCCCGGTTTCCTGTTGTTGCATTGTATATAAAACTGGGTGACGGAAACAGGCAGTGGTCATACAAAACACATCAGCCTCGCCTTTGCTTTGAAGTCATGTCTCTAACAAAGCTTTATCTGAGGCGCCGGATAGTCAGTGATAAATGGGTCCGTTGTGTCTGTTGTATACCAGTGTTATACTTGCCTCTACGGGTGATACTGCATGATGAGAAAAAAGAAATCCCTGAATTTGAACAACTCAAAATCTAGGAGCAAAGAAAAAAATGAGCTCTATGACGTTCCAATAACTTAAGTCACTGGAAGAGCAGAATGATCATTGGAGTTGACCGCGGGGTGGACGCAGAGTTGAGTGTGGCTTCCTCAGGGTTCACCCAGGCCAGTTCTCTGCAGTGTGTGTCTCCACGCCCGCCCCTGTCTCTCCTCTGTCCTCCTGCCTCACTGCCTGGCTTCACTCCCGAGTTTAAATTATATTACCTACTTATTCATTTTCTTCTTATTGCATTTTCCACTGGAATGAAAGCTCCGTGGGAACAGTAGCTTTGTGTTATTGATGATTATAACCTCAGCAACGGAGGTCATGGGGAAATCTAGATTTGCTGGATGAAGGAACGAATGGGTAAGCGTCACCGAATAAGGAAAAGCTCATTATGGCCCTGTTGGGCGACGGGTAGCCCGCCTCTATGCAAATGAGGTCAGCATGGCTCACTGTTCACTGTGGCAGGGGTTTTAGCTGTTACATCCGGGCTCACATCTTCCTCAAGCAGTAACTGTAACAATCAACAGCAGGAACAGGACACCAAAGGAAACGACCTACTGAGCTCCTTCACAGTTTCTTTAGGGCGGCAGCTGACCGACGTGTTGACATGGGACTCGCTCTGATTGCTTCTATAGCCGGCAGATCGGTCTTTATTTCTGTGTCTTCATTTCCCGCCCTATCAGGATGAATCACAGGACACGTCATGTTCCAACAGTTGTTCATTCCCTAATTGAGGAGCGAGGGCGGGCGCTACGTAAAATGTTCTCTGTACGTTATGATGCTGTATGTGCGCCTAGTAATAAAAGCTGTACTAAAGTTTGGATTAGAAGTTTGCAAAAAGTCTGAATACCTTGTCAAGTGTTATTGAAACACACTGTACATTTTTGGCATTACTGAAGTTAGTGGAAATATCGTAGAAATATCAATGTATGTATATATATATTTATATATATATTTTATATTAATGCTGTATTGATCAGAACTCATCAATACGGTATAATCCGATAGTTAACTCTTTTCTGTGTGTTTCGGGTTTAAATGTGGAGGAAGCTATTTATCTAGCGTGCCGTTCACACATGGTGGCTCCGCGGTTTCCTGCCCTTCCCTGTGGGCTGCCAAGCATTGCTTTAATCAGGGATTAAATAACCGGAAATAAAGATTGTGCGTTTGTAACTCTGATTATATCCCAAAGAGAAATATACTTAATGTTAAATGTACTACTGATATTGAATGTCTCTTACCCCTCTACTTGGGTAATTCAAAGTTAATGGCATAACCGTAAAAATGACATTATGGAGGATTCAAATTTCATATCCTAAAATATAGATTTAGTACTCTTTCCTGTTCATGCAGTCTTAATGGAATATCTGAAAACCTAATAGCTATATTAGGCTATTAAGTTCCTCCCACCAACCTGCCCTCAAATCTAGGAGGTAAATTTTAGCAGTTATCTCATTCAGCTTGGAAAACATTTTCTCTAGTTGCTCACACTTTAAACAAATTGTCAACTTTAATTAAATGTTAAATAAAACAAAGAAATAAGCCAAAACTCCTTTTGGAATGAAGAACTGATGCAATACGATAAACTTTAAAAATTTGCAAATGATGACTCTTCCTCTAACAGTAAAATTTCAGCAAACGCTAAGTACACCCAGTTATATAAAATAAAGATATCATTCTTAGATGATTAGCAAGAGGTTAGGTAAGAAAGCTTTACACAGAGGAACCTGTGTTTCATGCAGCCTGAACATTTTTCTTCCCCACTTAGAAGTACGCAGTTCTCATCTTTTCTCGTGTGCCTTTGAAGATGCGTAACCCTGTCGATACTTTTCAGACATTTCTTTAATGGATGATTGAGCCAGTTATATAACGTGTGATACCCACTTACTCATCTGTGTGCTCCAGTTCCGTGGAGCTGTAAGAGTAGAAGTACCTGCAGAATCGTGGAGAAGGTGAAGGCGGCCCCGTGCCCTCTCTGGGGCTGCAGCAGCTGTGTCAGCGTGACTGTCGGGGGCGCTGTGGCAGGAGGACAGCCCCGGACTAGATCCTGGTCCGGCAGTTAAACACGCAGACGAATAGGACTGTCCTAACATCACACGGTGACAGACCCTGGCTGCCCGTTGCAGTTTAGGTGGGCGGGATAGGCTACCGTCCACTTCCCAGTGATGAAGGAGCAGCTACCCAGCCACAGGTCATAGCATCACCCTTCCACCCCCACGGGCTCTGTGCGGTGTCCCAGGCTCGGGAAAGCCCCGTTAGGGAGTAGCGTCAGCTTACAGGGACGGTGCTGGAGGAATCGATGTCTACAGGAGCTGTCTGAGGGGGCGCCGCGTGCCCTGCAGGGAGAGGGAGTCCAGGGCGGGCTCGGCTCTGCTCTGTGTGAACCGAAGCCCCCACTTGCCTGTCCACAGGCTCTCATCCCCATCACAGCGTTCAGCGATAGCGTTCCCAGGGTGTCCGGCGGGGGCTGTGGGCTGCCAGGTGCATCTGTCTTCTAAAGGCCTAGTTTTTGGTTGTCTCCTTTAATAAAAAAATTACGTTTTACCCATAAACACAGTACCCAGCAACAAAGGCAAAGGAATTAATTATAAGCAACCAATTACTGTACGGGACAGCTATCTAGTAAGTCCTGAAAGTCATCTCCAAGTGAAAGAAATGGGGAAATAAGTAAGCTAAACGGTGTTTATCTGTATGCTGAAATAATTTATGAGCATTAATAGTGTTTTTCCAGGTTTTTGATGACATAGAGAAAGCACATGGTACAATGGAGAAATGAACGATATGGCAGTTGTTCATAGATAGAGTGTCGACCTGGAACGCTGAGGTTGCCGGTTCTAAACCCGGGGTTTGCCCAGTCAAGGCATATGTGGGAGTTGATGCTTCCTGCTCCTCCCCCCTTCTCTCTCACTCTCTCTCTCTAAAATGAATAAATACAATCTTTAAAAACAATGAAATGAAGGTTATGACACCGCAAAAGGGCCAAAAATTCAACGTTGAGGAAAGCGTGTTCTCACTCAGAGAATTAGAGGAAATACATTGATACCTTTTCAGTAATGTTGTTGTTCAGTTGTTCTGTTGTGAACAACATTTTTCTTCTTGAGCGAATATTTTTTTCAAAATAATGTTTTCAAAATTTTTTTCCATGATGATTATAACATCGTGTTTCTATAATTAGGGGAAAATTCTCAAAAGTAACATTTGAAGAAAGATTTAATGCAAGTCTCTTGTATCAAATGCACTGCTCACAAAAATTAGGGGATATTTCAAAATGAATATGAAGCTATAAAATATCCCTAATTCTTGTGAGCAGTGTATCTTAAAACAGTTGTTCTTTTCCTCTTTCCAGGTAAGAAAAAAAGATACGATTTTAATCAGTAATAGGATGCGGAAGCACTCCGTGTGCATTTCTTTTTAAATAAGGTGAGAAGTGAGGTCAATTTGTCTCTTGCTAGAGATAAGTTGGTATAAAACAAAAATCTAGACTGATTTAAGCATGATGTATGTGAGAGCTCTTGGTAAATCCCTAAGGATATGTTGGTTAGTTTTTTTCTTTTTATATTAGTGAGAGGAGGGGAGACAGAGACAGATTCTTACATGTGCCCCACCTGACTGGGATCCACCCAGCAAGCCCACTAGGGGGCAATGTTCTGCCCATCTGGGGCCATTACTCTGTTGCTCAGCAACCAAGCTCCTCTTAGCACCTGAGGTGGAGGCTGTGGAACCATTTTCAGTGCCCAGGATCAACACACTCCAGTTGAGCCATGGCTATAGGAGGGAGAGAGAGAGAGAGAGAGAGAGAGAGAGAGAGAGAGAGAGAGAGAAAGAAGTGAGAGGGGGAGGGGTGGAGAAGCAAATGGGTACTTCTCCTGTGTGCCCTGACTGGGAATTGAACCCAGGACAGCCACATGCTGGGCCGATGCTCTATCACTGAACCAACTAGCCAGGGCCTGTTGGTCAGTTTTAATATCACCTGAGAATGACTTACATGACCTCCTAGGTTCTTATCTGTGACTCCAATTGTATATTTAATTAACAAAGCTCCTTCTTTAAGTCTCAGACCACCGTGGACTCCACACCCTAAGAATCCAGAAATATTACTTGAACTACAACCAGTACCTTTAACAGTGTCACGTGCCCTCTTCACCCTAGGAAACATCCACCGCCTCATCACATGGCGAATAATCTTCTCCACAGTGGTGTCAGTGCGGACCGTGAAGACTATATATACAATGATAATTAACCGACATGCCGTTGTTGCGTGCCTCTTTAATGTCCAACACCGATCTAGGCTGTGCAAGTCCAGATTAATTCTGTGGTTGGCTTTTTTTGGCTCTGTGTGTCTGTAAATGCTAACTCCCTAATGCACTACTGTCTGCCTTCCGTGTCTGCTGTGTCTGCCCCTGCCCACTCATAAATCACCAGTAACTCTGAGTGCTGTATTGAGTGAAGTGAGTGCCTGCATTTTAGTATTCGGTCTACTTGATGTCTCTGCCATATTTTATATCAGGAACTCCATCTCCGTCTCCTTTATTGGCGTTTTTCTTCTCCCTTACTTTTCCCCTGGTTGTTCTCTCGGTCTTGCTCGGGTCTTAACGATACTTTAGCACGATAGCTGCGTATTAACGATCCCAAGGAGTCAGTCCCTTCCTCTCCATCTTCTCGTTCATTCACGAGACTTCCGTCCCCCGTTGGTGTGCCTGTAACTCCTGCATCGACGCTCCTGAACTCCGCCTGCGGCCCAGGACCTATCTGCACGCCACCAGCTTCTGTCACTGAGATTCTTCAGACTCCACGTTTGTCTGGAACTCACTCGGCATTTTCACCCAAAGCCGGCGTCTCGTGTGTCTCCTCGGTGGGGTGAGGACATTGCTGTCCCCCGACAATGACAGAGCACTGTTTTGTTCTAAGTTTTTATTCCCGGGCTTCAGTTCATCCCGCTCATGGAAGGTTTTAATGGTTTGCCTTAAAATTACATTTTATTCCGCTGGAAGGCTATTGTTATTATTATTAATCATTGTTATTTTCACCGGCACTCCTTCACTGTAGACCCTCTTCTCCCAGATTGGCGTCCCTGCTTGTACTGGGTCTCCTGCCCCACCCACAGGTGCACTGAACCTGGCTCTGACTGTAGGAGCCCCCACGTGTTCTAACGCCTGCAGGGGGAGACCCAGAGTTCTCGCAAAGCTGCCGCTAGGCGGGAGCTGAGTGCTTAGCCACGTGTCCTCCTTGCTGCCTCTGCAGTCGTCCCTTCCTGTCTCTCCCCCCCCCACCAGGCCTGCGTCCCGGTCCGCACAGTCTTTTCCGTAAATTCCTTATTCGCTACAGCCTATGTGTGAATCCTTCAAGATTCCAAACGACAGCCACCTTCACTCTTGGATCTGCCCCCTCAATTCTCTCTCTCTCTCTCTCTCTCTCTCTCTCACACACACACACACACACACACACACGTGTGCGCTTCAGAAATAAATCAAAGAAGCAATCATTCTCGTGTCACTAAGTTCCCAGTGACTTTGTACACACTTCAAGTGGAGCAAATTGTTTGTGGATGTTTGAATACCTGTTTCTTATACCAAAACAAAACTGTTCGCCTGGCCAGGTTGGTGGCACAGTGGATAGAGCGTTGGACTGGGATGCAGAGGACCCAGGTTTGAAACCCCGAGGTCGCCGGCTTGAGTGTGGACTCATCTGGCTTGAGCACAGGCTCACCAGCTTGAGCAAGGGCTCACTCGCTCTGCTGCAGCCCCCACCCCCGGTCAAGGCACGTATGAGAAAGCAATCAATGAACAACTAAGGAGCTGCAACGAAGAATTGATGCTTCTCATCTCTGTCCCTTCCTCTGTCTCTGTCACAAAAAAAAAAAAAAAAGGGAAAGAAACTGATCATAAAGCCTTCGCTGTTATCTGCAGGGTGATTACAACTGTCCAGTTAAGGACCTGGGTCCACATTCAATGGTGCTCGCTCTTCCCACCGGCCCCTTACTTCTCAGAGAGCGGACAAGGCAGAGGGAGTGTGTGTGTCACGTCTCTGAGGACCGTTGTCGCGTACTCAGATCCAGGAGGACCAGTCAGGGGAAAGGAAGGCGTGAGGCCTCCCTGTGACGCAGGCTGCTGCCGCGCCCAGCTGTCTGAAAGCCTCCGCAGGTGCCGCCGGCCTCCGGACGGGATGCTCAGGACCCTGCAGAGTCACCGCGGCGCACCTGTTTATAAGAGGAGAAAGAATTGCAGAATTTTTCATCTAAATTTAGCCGTCCTTTGGGTCCCTCGCGTGTGCTGACTGTTGCAAAGGTGCAAACCCACCTGTCCTTAGCGCCAACGGGACGTGGTGTACCAGGCGGTGGGGAGGTTTTCTCCCCCTCGCACGCACGCTCGCACGCACGCAGGTACGCAAGCACGCACGCACGCACGCTCCCAAGCACGCAGGCACGCAAGCACGCACGCACGCACGCTCCCAAGCACGCAGGCACACACGCAAACACGCACACTCCAAAGCACGCAGGTACACACGCACGCTCGCACACACGCAAGCACGCACACTCCCAAGCACGCAGGTACGCACGCAAGCACGCACACTCCCAAGCACGCAGGCACGCACGCACGCACACACGCAAGCACGCACACTCCCAAGCACGCAGGTACGCACGCACGCAGGCACGCACACACGCACACTCCAACTCCCCCATCCACACCGCGGACGTCTGGCTCTTCCGCAAAGTTCAGCTGGGATAAGGGCAACACACGCAGATTCCTTGTCGACTTGGAAACCGGGCAGATATTCACAGTAAAGAGGGAGATCACATGTTAATTTAATTTCAGTGCCTCGAGTTGTTTTGTTGTTTTTTTTCTTATGGGCTCTATTACTATTCTGTGTACATAGCCTTCCTTGAAGAAATCAAAGCTGCCCCGAATCCATTTCAGATGACGCTCTCTGGGATCTGGGCGATGCTATCACCCCCTCCTGCCAGTGTGTGTGGAGGGTGTGTCTTGAGTGATGGCAGCGCTTGCTCCTGACGGCGCCTTCGACTGCTGACTGGTTTGCAGGGGAATGGAGACGGTGCCATCCCAAAGCCCTTGGCGCTGTCTGTGGACCCTGACAACGTTTCCATGCCCCGCAGGGGGTGTCATGTGATCGTAAGTTCTTTGAGGACAGAGTTGATGCCTTAGGAATCCCGACATCTCGTGCGAAGTTTCCGGTTAGGTATTAGGTGGTCGATGAAGCGTGAGCATTGTTTTACTATGATAGGATACCGTCCTTACAGCTGCACGGGGCGGCCACACCCACCGCTTCTCTCTAAGGCAGTGGTCCCCAACCACTGGGCCGGGGACCGGTACCAGTCCACAGAGAAAGAATAAATAACTTACATTATTTTCGTTTTATTTATATTTAAGTCTGAACAATGTTTTATTTTTTAAAAATGACCAGATTCCCTCTGTTACTTCCATCTAAGACTCTCTCTTGACGCTTGTCTCGCTCACATGATACATTTATCCGTCCCACCCTAAAGGCCGGTCTGCGAAAATATTTTCTGACATTAAACCCGTCCATGGCCCAAAAACGGTTGGGGACCACTGCTCTAAGGGAAGGTAGCCCATGGTAAGATTTTAGACACAAGCGACCACAGATGCATGCGTCCCGGCTGCTTCGACCATAATTTATGGAACTGGATGTTGGATCCTGTGTGTCGAGCGACCACTTCTAGTCCATCTAACAGAGGGCAGCAGCCTGTCAGACAGCCTGGCGCCGTAACTCGGACTCTAGGGTCACTCTGTCTAGGATGGTGCCTCATGGACTCTTAAATTGCGAGTGACAGAACAGACTCTGGCCGTCCGCATCAAAGAAGAGAGAGACCGGCAGGACACGAGACGACTCACAGAGTCGGGAGGGCAGGAGCTCAGGCTGGGGGAGGGAGGGGGCAGAGACTGGAGGGGTCCCGAGAGTGTCCGCGAGCCCGGTCCTGCTCGCATAGTCTCCGGGGCTGATGGACATTGCCACCGACTGACGCTGCCGTCAGGAGACCTGAGCCGTGCCCGCCGGAAACAAACCCGAACCACGTTCCTGGGGGCGAGACGGAGACGCTGCTGCAGCTCCGTGGGGCCTGCCTGTCGCGTGTGCCCGAGGGTAGAGGGGAGACTCTCCCTCCCGTGGGTGACGTCGTTAGCAGCCATCATTCCTGGGGCCCCCCCATCCCCGGACTCACCCAGTACAGGGAAGAGGCGGGAAGGGCGTGAAATCTCTCTCTGTAGACATTCTCTGTGTGTATTGCATCTCCTCTGCGTGGGTGTGTTTCGACACACACAGACGCCACGGTGGACGGCAGGGACCTGACCCGGGGAAGCAGGCGGCCGGACAGCACCCAGGAGGGACGACAGGAAGGGGCTGCTGAACAGGAAGAGCAGACCCCGTGGAATCAGTTCCTTCCTGTGAAGGTGACGGGCAGCCGATCTGAAAGGAGCCGCAAGGCGGTGAGGGCTGCTTTGTGTCACCAGCGCCCCAGGTGGGCCACCAGGGCTGCCACGTGTCCTACAGGATGCACAACGGTGTCTCAGACCTGAGAGGACCGGCTCTTCCTTTAGCAAAAACATCCCACCTGCTTCCTTCCTTTTGTAGGCAGTAAGCCCCGGGCAAGGGGGTCACTCACCATGCTCCTCCCCTTGACACCGGAAGGACTCTAGAGAAGGCCCCTTCACACACACATGCACACACATGCATGCTCACACTTGCATGCACACACATCTTGTGGCATGTACTCTTACAAAGCGCATGGGTACGAATGAATCATTGATAAGGACTCAGGTTCGGCTGGCTCAAGATGTGGGGTAAAACCTAGCGCCCGTGAATTTTATGAGAATCTGTGACACAAAAGTCCTGTCTGACATCTGGCTCGTCCCACACTTTCACCCCAAGACTTGTCACTAAAGTCTCCCTGCTTTTTGTGCCATGAGATGCTTTTCGTTTCAAAGAAGGACGTTTGTCTGCGTGGCTGGCAGAACCACCCGAGGGCCAGCTGTTCCTCCCGGGCGCTGAGCCGTGGAGGGGAGGGGCCCCTGCAGGGCGAGCCCCCCCTGGGCTGGAGCCGCCCACTGCCGCCCAGGGGCGGACGGTTTCCCCCTTCTCCCCTGCGTCATTCACATCTGTCTGCGCGGTGGTTCCCTCTGCTTGGCCTGCACACGGCTCCCAGGACGGAGACCTAGACTCCCTCCCTCCAAAATGTCTCAGCGTCGTTTGTGGTCCCGGGCAGTGGCCCCCTCCCTGGGCCAGTCAGTCATTCACATCAGCGTGGGGTCACAGGCACGGTGGCTCAGAGCCCTGGTCGGGTAGCCTGCTGGGTTTCCGTGTGGCTCTGCGGGTCCTCAGCTCTGAACCCCTCCTGTCACCAAGCGTCACATGTGTCAGTCACAAAGCACGTGCCCAGCCTGGTTCTCCATACATGTAGGTGTTCCTGGTGACACCTCAAAACGTCACGAGTTGTAAAACAGACAATGGACAATGCTCTTTGGTACAATATCGGCCTTTGAATCGACAGGTGGGTCACACCCCACGTGTCAGGAAAGATCAAGGCTTTGGGGAGCTCAGTATAAAAATGCTAAAAAGAACGAGCCATTTTCTTTTTTTTTTTTTTTTTTTTTTCATTTTTCTGAAGCTGGAAACAGGGAGAGATAGTCAGACAGACTCCCGCATGTGCCCGACTGGGATCCACCCGGCACGCCCACCAGGGGCGACGCTCTGCCCACCAGGGGGCGATGCTCTGCCCCTCCGGGGCGTCGCCATGTTGTGACCAGAGCCACTCTAGCGCCTGAGGCAGAGGCCACAGAGCCATCCCCAGCGCCCGGGCCATCTTTGCTCCAATGGAGCCTTGGCTGCGGGAGGGGAAGAGAGAGACAGAGAGGAAAGCGCGGCGGAGGGGTGGAGAAGCAAAATGGGCGCTTCTCCTGTGTGCCCTGGCCGGGAATCGAACCCGGGTCCTCCGCACGCTAGGCCGACGCTCTACCGCTGAGCCAACCAGCCAGGGCCGAGCCATTTTCAAAAACAATACAGTATAGAGGATTGTGAAGTCTCAGTGTCTGTTAGCTCGTCAACACGTGGCGCTCGGAGGGCGTTCATGTCTCTGTGAAAATGGACCTAGGAGCTGTGCCAGTCCTGATTCGGGAGGAAAAACGAAAGGATGATAAACCTGAGACAAGGGGAGCAGAGATGGGAACACCCAGCAGAGGCGAAGGGGAGTCACCATGACTCTAGAATGACCGACACGTGACAGACAGGTCAAGTGTGGACAGTGTGGATGCCGCAGGGAAAGGGCGGGTCCGTCCAGGCAGGTGGCTCGTCTCAGAGGGCCCCGGTCTGGACAGAAGTGGGCGAGGGCTGAGGCAGAAAGGCAGGACTCGGGCACACAGGGCGGCGGGGAAAGCCACGCAGAGGCGAGAATGCGGTGTCAGACCCCAGCGGCCTGGGTGGAGTGTTCAGACGAGCTCCTCGTGCTGTTATTAACGGGCTGTTGTCAACTGGTTTCATCCACAGGACACCTGGGCCTGGGCTAGGAAACAGTGTCCGCCCTGATTCCCTGGCCGCACACCCTCAAGGGGCAGACCTGGCTTGCGGACACAAAGGCACCATCACGTGGAAGGCGGGGCCGACCTGTGGGCGGGCGCAGTCAGAGGCCGTGGGCTCGCCGCACTGTGGCAGGGGGGCCCAGCCCTTTCCCTGGGGGGGGGGGCAGGCTCTGCGTGGGAGTGTCTGCCACCTGGATCCCAGGACGACATTTCAGATCCCACTTGAGTCACCGAGCGTATCTGCTCACAAGCTCCGGGAATTCAATTCTTCAGCGATTCAATATGGCAACGTCTGACTTGCAGACTCTGCCTCCCATGGGCCAGACTAGCACAAAACTGTGGGCAGCAGGTGTCCATTGGCTGGCTTCGTGGGCAGGTCCATCTCCAACTTCATCACTGCGGCCAGGCCAGGCGCTAGGTTTCCAGCTGGGATTAGCCAGTGCGATCAATGTAATCCCCAGAAATCGGACTCCGAATCCACAGGCACGTTGTGGCCAGGGAGACTGAGGTGTGGTCAGTTTCCGGCGCTGACCTTGTCCCTGGCACTGCTGCTGGGCAGTAGAGAAGTGAGCCTGTGGAGAAGTAGGCAGAGAACACGGCGGTCATCAGAGGGCTAGAGGTCACGACCCAGAGCACCTGGCCGGCAGGAACAAGCTAAGCAGTGATGGAAATTCTTGTCTATTGGTTAAAAATGTCCCCTTCTGGGCCTGACTGAGTGTGTGGGAATGGGGACCACTGGCAGGAGGAACATCAGGGAACACGGTACGCTAGAGAAAAGCTGCCCAAAGGGAAGAAGAGCCGGAGGCACAGGAAGTGGGGGACCAGGAGTGAGGCAGGAATGCGGGTGCCCTGTGGCTGGTCAATCAGGAGCAGGTAGCCCACCGGGTGCCAGGGACCAGGGACTGTGACCGAGGCAGGGTTCGGGGTTCCCATTCTGGAGATCCCTCAGTAGCCTGAAGACTCAGACGGCTCCACGAGCAGCCTGGGACCACAGGGGGTTGTCACGGGCGGTCAGGCCACAGGAGGGGACAGTTGCCCTCCTGGTCCGTTAGTTGGCTGGTAGGTCAGAGGACTGTTGTCACGCTCCACTGGCTTGTGGGGCAAGCACGGTTGGGCGCTCCAGCTTGTCCTGGCTCCGCGGAAGGGAGGAGGCAGGGGCTCTCCAGCATCTTAGGAATTTCCATTCCTTCACTCAACACAGTACTTACTACTTCTAGTGTCTCAGGCTCTGTGTTAGGGGATCAGGATGGACAGACAGGATGCATCCCTTCAAAGACCGATCGTCTAGTACAAAGAGATAAACACAATAATGGATGATTATTAACGGTGAAAAAGGAAGAAATAAAGAAACACTACTGACACATGACCAGGTGGTGGAGCAGTGAATAGAGCGTCGGCCTGGGATGCTCAGGATCCAGGTTTCAAAACCCGGGGTCACCGGCTTGAGCGTGGGCTCCTCCCGCTTGAGTGCAGGGGCGCCGGCTTGAGCGTGGGCTCCTCCCGCTTGAGTGCAGGGGCGCCGGCTTGAGCGTGGGCTCCTCCCGCTTGAGTGCAGGGGTCACCGGCTTGAGCGTGGGCTCCTCCCGCTTGAGTGCAGGGGCGCCGGCTTGAGCGTGGGCTCCTCCCGCTTGAGTGCAGGGGCGCCGGCTTGAGCGTGGGCTCCTCCCGCTTGAGTGCAGGGGCGCCGGCTTGAGCGTGGGCTCCTCCCGCTTGAGTGCAGGGGCGCCGGCTTGAGCGTGGGCTCCTCCCGCTTGAGTGCAGGGGCGCCGGCTTGAGCGTGGGCTCCTCCCGCTTGAGTGCAGGGGCGCCGGCTTGAGCGTGGGCTCCTCCCGCTTGAGTGCAGGGGCGCCGGCTTGAGTGTGGGATCACAGACATGATCCCACGGTCGCTGACTTGAGCAAGGGGTCACTGTATCAGCTGCAGCCCCCTGGTCAAGGCCCATACGAGAAAGCAATCAATGAACAACTAAAGTGCCACAGTTATGAGTTGATGCTTCTCATCTCTCTCCCTTCCTGTCTCTCTGTCTCTGTCCCCTCTCTCTCTCTCACTCTCGCTTTCTCTCACAAAAATAAAAAGAAAAAGGGAAAGGAAACATTATGAAAGTACTTAAAAGGGAAGTGGAGGGGAAACACATATATAATGTTTTACACACAGATACACATATACCGCATGTGTGTACACCTACACACTTTATTGTCACGTGTTTGTTATATGCATCCCCCCACCCCAGATTATGAAGTATTTTTTATTTTGTTTTGTTTTTGAGAACAGGGACCGTATATCACACGTCTCTGAACCCCCAGTGTCTGACTTAGTGCACGGTGCCTGAAACGGTTGAGTGTTGAGTTCAGCCACACCCCATCATTTTATACTCCGGGTTTTCTTCTGAGGACATGGAAATGAGGAGTCAGGGTGAATTTATGCAGGACGAGCGCTATCAGGTCAGCAGGGCGTGTCCCTGTCGGGCGCCTACTCCGCGCCAAACCCTGTACCACGTGCTCTGATACGGTCTGCGGTGGAGGGCGTTCCCAGGGTCTCTCTGGTACCCGGCATTCTGCGCGTGCGCGGGTGAGATCGATGCGCCGCGTGGTGTTTCCTAGTGGACGCTGCCGGCCTCGTCCCGCTGGTCTTGGTCTCCCGCACAGACCAACTGGCAGCACCCTGTGGTCAATCAGTGTGTGTTGCTAGGGAAAAACCCGCATTGCCCAGCATGCCGCTGGCTTTCATTTTTCTTTTTGTATTGAAATACCCTTAGAATTATTTTTTTTTAAATGAAAATCATGGTGGTATAATTTACACGCTTAATGTTAGAGTTTGAGGCGTGTCAGGAAATGTCTACACCCGTGTAAACACCACCACAGTCAAGACACTGAATATTCCCATTGCCTCCAGAAGTGTCCGATTGCCTCTTCCCACTGATCCCCTCCCCCCCACCCCCCAACTGCAATCCCAGCAGCCATCGCACTGCTGTGAGCACAGTCTTCCTTTGTGGGGTTTCACATATGTGCACGCTTAAGCAGCCACTCCTTTGGGGACTTCCTGAACTCTGCATAACTGCTGCTTTGACTAATTCCAAGTTGCTTCATGATTCAGTAGTCTGTTTCCTTGTATGGAGGAATAGTATCCCATTGTGTGGCTATGTTACCGTTTGTTTCTTCCTTCACATATAAATGAGTGTTTGGAGGGGGGGGGCTGTTTTTGACCAAGTTGCCCTGAGCATTCATTCATGGACAGACCTCTGTGTGGATATATATTTTCCTGTCTCCAAGAGAGGTCAGTCACCGAGAGTGGTGGAATTGCCAGGTTGCTTGGCAATTGTGTGTTAACCTTGATAGGACACCTGGAGATGGTTTTCCAAGGCGGTTGCCCCATTGTTAGAATTCTTAAGTCAGAAAACCAAGGCAGGAGGGGCACGTGCTACTTCCTGTGTTAACGTGAAGCACCCCCCCCCCCCATTGCGTTTACTAATAACTCTTCCTGGAGGACTTTGCCGCCTGGATCAGTGAAACTCTTTCTGCCCTACTTTATTGACATAGGAGGGTAAATGACTCACTTTTGCCAATTACTCTGAAGCTATGTCTAGACTCCCAGGTAAGAATGAAGTCGAAAGCTTCTGTCGTTCTAGTTCAGGCGATGGCTGCATTTCACTTCAGGGAGCAATTTTGCTGAAGAAGATGATGGCTTGGGACATAATAGTGGGGAAGAAAATTAAGAAGTTGAAATGGGTGCCCAGACGGGTCTCCTGCACCCGGCTCTCTCTGTCAGAAAAGAGAGCGTAATAAAATGCTCGCTGCCTCCTGCCCTTCTGTGTGCGGCAAGGCTCAGAAGTTCCTTAGTGGAAAAAACATTTCATAACCGGTAAAAATTTTTCAGTGGATTCATGAAAATGTCACCCTCTAAGAAAGCCATTTTGAGAAAGAATTGTCCAGAGTGAAAATTGCCAGCTAAATTGAAGAGGAATGTTTCTTACAGTCAAAAATTTCGCTTGTAATTCAGCCTATCAAGAAATTCTCGGTCCTGTTCTCTGGCGCCCTGTCCTTTGTACAGGGCATGAAACCAGCGGGGTGGGAAAGCCACCCCATGCTGGGCAGTGGGAGGAAATGCCTGTTCTCCAGGGACGAGGTCATCTCAGGGGCCCTGAGGGCAGCAGGGGTCATCGGTTACAGAACCCTCATAATGTGTGACTGGAGACACACTAGTTCCTAGTATTGAAAAATATACTGTTTTATGGCGCAGGCTAATGAAGCTTTAAAAACCACCCGTTTTGGACAATGGAAACTACCGAAACCGGCTGTCTCCTCAACACGACATGTTCTAGTCTTTTGTGCTCGGTGCTCGTAAGGATGTCGTCCAGGGCGTCTTAACTGCAGATGGACACAGGGCTGCTCCTTATAAAACATTGTCGAAGAAGCCAAAGTTGTGTCTAGCTGGTTTGCCTCCTCTTCCTAGTGAGTCTGGCCCAGCACCTGCGTATGATGTGGCACCCCCACACCCCCATCAGCTGCCCGACAGTCACACTAAGGGCTTCCTGCTTGGGAAAACCTATTCTGTTACCCTCAAAGCATTCTTGGGGGAATCGCATGAATAATGAAAGGGTTCATAGGTGTTAGAGAAGAACACACATGTGTGCACACAACGTGCACACACACACACACACAAAGCAGTTGCTGTGGGAAGACTGAAGTCTTGGTAAGAATGGGTGTTATCAGTACCTGTGGGAAGAGACAGTAAAAACTTGGTGATCCAGGTTGACTTTTTGTGGGTTAGACACTTTAATAGACTTGTTAAGCTATTTTTTTTTTTGCATGATTATACACCATTTTTTTTTCTTGCAAAATTATCCCAGAGTTGTAAACAAGTCTTTTAGGATTTCATGCTTTTAGACATTCTCTATTGGAAAATATAACCTGGTTATCCTTAAAGCTGTGTTCTGAGGACTCTGTGAAAAAGTCCATTGAAAATGGTGCCAAGTTAACGTTCATTCTTCTTTCGTTGACACACCAAATATTTTTTGAGTGCCTACAGTGTCTCATGCCTAGACATGGAAAAGCAGTCGAGCATGACTTCGTTTTGTTTACTTTCTCTTTGTGTGGATACTGTTAAAGTATTAATTGGTCTGAGAGCTAATAGTGCCTTTGTGTATTTCCTATCCGGAAGATTTGGGGGAGAATTAGAAATGGTCTAAAATCTCTTTGTTGCAATACGATTCAAAAAACTGGTTTGTTAGGAAAGGCAACATCATCCGATGACATCACTAGACAGTGAGAAGGTCAAGATGCAGAGACACTGTTAGCTTCTGTTAGCTCTTGAATGTTAATATGAAAAGTATGGGGAAACCAAGAAAGAGTGAATAGATACAGTGCACCCTTTAATTCTCCAAAGTATACAGATTCATTTTATCATGTTATTAGCCTCACCCCACCTCTGCTTGTATCAGAATCTTCCCTGGTATGCATGCCAAACAGCACTTTATAGTTTATGGAATAGTCATTAGTTTTCACAATAATGTTGGTCAGAAGTTGTTTTCAAAATTTCCCAGGTCATTAAATTATGATTCAGCTGGGTTGGAGGATTTGTGAGCAGCTGGTTTAGCAGAATATGAAGATGAGAAAACTGTATCTGGACACCATGAACACCCATCGAATTACAGAGGGTCAAATGGAATCTCCAAACAGAGACAGAAGACGCAAGGAAACAGCAGGAACAAGGGGCCAGGCTTTGAAACAAACCAAAAAAAGGGCTGAAGAACTTGGCACAAATTGCAAATTGTTAAACGCTGTGTGAAAGACGTTCATTTAAAATATTCTCGTGATAATCAACAGGGGAAAAAAAATGTGTGACAGATGTCCCAAGGCGCTTGGAAAGACATGGTTGTCCGCAGTACATAGTATCGAAAGCCACTTAGAGGCTCCTGTTCCCTTGTGAGTGTCTCCTCCGTTGGATCCAAATAAGATTTTGAATTTGTTTCCGTCACTCCCGTCGGGCTGTTCTGCGATGCAAGTGATCTTTCCCATTCTTGTCAACTTCGAGCTGGAGCAGAGTGTTCACAGAGGACACGCACTTCGTCCTGTCTCGAGTGACTGTCATTTCCAGGTGAAGTCCCCTGGAAAATTCATAACTTAAGAAATGAAAGTCACAAAGATGCAACTCCCTTCACAACGCCAGGGCGGCGGTTATACATATTTCATGAGCGTCGCGGGGGCAGGGCTGAGCTCCATTTTCAGGAGCTGGAGTTTGCACAGTGGCGTCCCCAGCTTTTCCTGTGCAGGGTGCGGCTCGGGCCAGGGGAGAGGGCTGCGTACCGGGCTCCTTTAATATTTCTGTTTAATGAAGAAATTACTCTTCTGAAAAGAGAACATGCAAAGGCAAGGATTTTCTTTGGGGCGGTGTGTGGGTTAAAATTACTAGTTTTGCTGACTGGAGATAGTGACAGTCACCAGAGATCACCTCATTGCGGCACCCTGGCCGGGAAACGCGTCACATTCAGAGAAACGCGAGATGACGGATCAAGACTCGTTAAGCCGCCTGAAAAGGTTCTTTCCAAAGGTTACAACATGAGCAATCTCATCGTGAAAGAACTGGAAAGGTTAAAATGCAAAGAGCAACTTTCTTACATATACACATATTAATTATGAGCGACATACCTGCTTCCTGTTTTCACGGTTTAAATATATGGCTGCATTTTTTTTCCCCCTCTGGGTTTTTCTTGGATTCAAAAAAAAAAAAAAAAAAAAAAAGAAAAGAAAAACATTTTAACTTGCTAAGATAGTGTTATTACCAAGTTCAATAATGAATTGCTCTTGCATATTTTAAGGTAATTTATCAAAGCGCATTATCAGTACCTGTCAGAATAAATTTTGCACTAAAAGTAATGAGAAAAAAGGACTATTGTGTGCGTTGAAATCAGAGAGCAGTACTCCAGCTAAGATATTTTCCACGCGTAGGTAGGATAGGCGACTGCCCTCTAAATGCTGTGTGTCCCAGGAGGACACGGAAGCCTGAAAGAATTGCGGGAAAGCGTCTGTTCCTTGCTTTTACAAATGAGCATTTGATATTTTATTTTATTTTTGCCGTTTTGATCAATTCTTTCAAGTCGATGCATGTTGGAAAGGGTCGCACAGATCTCGGTCGCGTGTACAGAGTGAGCTGCTGTGCCCGATCACGCCTCCTGTGGGACCCATATCAGCGCGTGCTGTGGCATCGTAATTAGACTGACCAGGAAGTCTCAGATTTTCTCCTGACCACGTGTCAGCAAGGCGAGGCCTCCTAATCGTGAAAAGAACAGCATTGCATATCCTTCACCTGGGAATCGCCGGTTTAAATATATATATATATATATATATATATATATATATATATATATATATATATATATATTATATAATTTTTTTTTTTTTTTTTTTTTTTTTTTTTTTTTTTTGCTATTATCATACTTAAACCAAGGAGGTCACTAGACACTCTGGAATGTTTCCCAAACTCGCCACCAGACGTTTTATGTTTTGCTTTGCTTCCTGCTAAGTGAGCAACAACACATCGTGTCCGTCCGGTTCTTGGTGATGTTACTTTCCAAAGGCTCCGTTGAGGAGTGTGATCTTTGTGGGAGGAACTCGCAGGTCCCTTCCGGTGTGATCACCTCAGCTCCCGAGGGCGTCCAGGTGAGACGCTGAGACGTGCATCATGGAGTCATTGCTGAATCTGAGCTGTCTCGCACGCACCCCCCACACACACACACACACACATACACACAGCTTTACTGTGCTTTGGATGAGACACATTCTGATCGCAGTTCTGTAATCATGTTCTCCGTTTAACCTTTCGGAACAGGATCCAGAGCTGGTACGGAACATCTGTCGCTGGGTGAGGCAAGCCATTCGGATTCCCTTCTTCGCCAAGTTGACCCCCAATGTCACCGACATCGTCAGCATCGCCAGAGCTGCGAAGGAAGGTAAGGACTCGAGGGCCACCCAGTTCTGCGGGCGTGGCTCACGGGGCCGCGCAGGGTCTGTCTGTACCCACAGACGCACTTGCTGGTCCTCCTGTCGTGTTGAAGGGAAGGAGTACATTGAGCACTTAGGCTCACCGGCGTGGCCCAGAGTCACACCCGGACTCAAGCTCACAGACAGACTCCAAACGTTTCCGGGGTGACAGAACTGTAGAAGTTACGTTTTTCTAATAAACATGTGTTTTCCCACACAAAGTATTGGGAAGCAAAACCACCTTTACAGCGAATCACTCTGAAACAAATGCCCTCGTAATGTAACAATCCAGCAATAGCATTGGAAGCTTTCATAAAGTAAAAAAGAAACAAGGGTCCCAGCCTTCCACAATGTGAACTTGCTTGGCTTCCTGTTATATCTTCTCAGACCCAGGACACGGCCCTGAACAGACAGATGTTCGCTGACTGACTGTTGAACCCATAGATCATTCAGTCAGTGCATGATTTTACAAATCATCTACGCCACGTGCGTTCCATGCAGGTGGAAACGGCCTCCTGATTTGCAAAACTACTGTAAATTACCTGGAAAATAACACAGACCACAGAGCACCTGGCATCCGTAAAGCCGTAGAATAATTGGGAAAACAGACAGGTGCCATTAAAAATGCCCGTGTCTCGAGCATGTTAAGACTAATTGAAGAAGTGGAGTCAGCGAGGGCGCCTGACGGGAGGCCCCTGCATTTTCCCGGGTGTCCGGCGGGTTTGAGTGGGTCTTCCCAGCGTCCCCTTTAAAAACTGCAGGTCAGTGTTGACATGCTTCCCCGTAGGAGGCGCGGACGGCGTCACGGCCACCAACACCGTCTCGGGGCTGATGGGGCTCAGAGCGGACGGCACGCCCTGGCCGGCGGTGGGCGCTGGGAAGCGGACCACCTATGGAGGAATGTCCGGTAGGTGCCTCTCTTCGCTGGTGGCTTTCTGGGCGGTGGCGCAGAAATGAGGGGGCGTGTCACAAGCAAGACTGCCAAATGGTTGCACTGCGGGTCTGTCGAAAGTGCCCCGTCCTCAGGCCGGAGGGACCCGTGTGAGGCTGGAGGCTCAGGTCTCCGATGGCGCAGGCGGGGGCGTGCCGAGAGTGGGCCTCACGGGTTCCTGTTCTGCCGCCGGCAGCTCGGTCCCCAAGCTTTCTCACGGTCACGGGTGTCCTGTCCCTCCACCGTGAAGGCGGGAGTGAGGGCCTCCTCAGGGGAGGACAGGAGCCCCGGACTTCCCCCCTTCCTCCCAGCCCCCGTCGGCGTCCCCGTGTCCCGGGATGGTGCCATCTCCCTTTCCCGAAGCCCCGTGCTTTCCCGGGGGTCCTCAGTAAACCCGGGAAACACCGCGTTTGTCGCTGCTGCCGACCAGACATGGGCAGACCTCCCGCCACCTCGGCGCACTTTTTCTCGTGGGCCAACGCTGGCATTTAACACAGATGTGGAAGTTTCCATCCCGAAGAGCCGGTCAGTGTCTGGGCCCTGCGCGCTCGGTTGCTGTGACAACGTGGACTTGGTTTTGCAAAGGCAGTGAGTGCTGTGGGGCTCTGGGCCGTGCTGGTAGGAGGGTTCGTCTCCTTGGTGATAGAGGCAGGGGCCTTGTACAACGCGGAGCAGTGCCCGCTGCCCCGGGGGCGTTGCTTCAGCAGACCCCGCCCACACGCTTTTGGCAGAGGCTGGGTGGGCATGGGTCAGGGCTCTCCGTGCGGAGTCATCATGTTGCAGACCGTGGAGAGCGTCTATGAACCATGTCTTAAAAAAGAAAAAAAAAAGAAAGATTCTACTTGTAGTTGAATGCCCCTCCCCTCCCACAATGTCAGAAGGAAGGAGGTAGACAAGAATCAGGAGCTACCACCAGCCTGACCAGGCGGTGGCGCAGTGGATAGAGCATTGGACTGGGACACGGAGGACCCAGGTTCGAGACCCCACGGTCGCCAGCTTGAGCGTGGGCTCATCTGGTTTGAGCTAAAGCTCACCAGCTTGAGCCCAAGGTCACTGGCTTTAGCAAGGGGTCACTCGCTCTGCTGTAGCCTCCCAGTCAAAAGGCACATATGAGAAAGCAATCAATGACCAACTAAGGAGCAGCAACGAAGAATTGATGCTTCTCATCTTTCTCCCTTCCTATCTGTCTCTCTGTCTTTGTCTCACACAGACACACACACACACACACACACAAATCAGGAACTACCAGACAGGGCCTCCAGTGTCTTTGTGATGCAGGGACCACGTGGGCCACGCCAGCTTGTCTGGAAGAAGGAGTCAGGAGACCCCAGGGCAGCGGGAGGGGCCGGCAGCTGGGTTTTCTGTCAGCCTGGGCCATTTTTCCCGCCCGCCGTGTAGCCAGCCGGGGGATAAAGGAGGTCACGGAGGGCGCCGAGCATTCAACATTGATCAAGGAGCTATTGCGGTAGTATTTTATGGGAGTCACACCATTCACGGTTTCTCATTTAAGCTGCAATTTCTGAATATTCTCTCGTCCTATAACTCAGTCTAAATAAAATGACAAAATGACGGTGCAAGGAGAAGTCTGGTGTCGCAGTCCTTAGGCGCACGGGCGCGGGAAGTGATGGCTGTACCTGGAAGCAAGCCGAGCCCCAGCTCCGGGCCATAAAGCGGGTTCACATTTCCATAAGGCGCCGTTTCTAAGATTTATGAATTCATGTATCAATCTCCACTTGGGCTGCGAGCTCCCTCAGCCTGGGTGGGACTTTTCCTGCACACACCAGAAGGCCCCTGACGTGTTTAAGAGCTTGTACGTCATGTCTAATACATTCTGCGCTGGGTTCCCTCGACATGACGCGATTTGTTTGGAAAATAGCCTTTCTCCATACGGACAAAATTAATCGATTTTCTCCTTTCAGGCAACGTTTGCTTTCACTTAAAAGGTAATAGAATCCGAAAAAGAGCGGTTTTAAGAAGGCAATGATAATATATCTAAGGCTGGAGGTGAGCCCTCTGTAGCCAAGGGTCTTCAGAACTTAGCTTCACAGGGGGGTTCTGTACAACAACAATGGCGTGAGATTTCAGGGGCGACAGAAACGTCGGCGGAGTGAAATGCCACGGCTGGTTTTATCGGAGGTGGGTGTCGAGACTCCAAGTGCCGACTCAATAACAGGGAATCACACAAAACGTGCCGGATACTTTTATAAGATTTAAAAGAAAATAACGACCACAGCTCAGTGCTAGTACTTTCCGGCAGGCTTTCCTCTGAGCACGGGAACGTCTGCTCTCACAAGTGCTGCTTGAATCAAGAGGTTTTCTCCCACGTGGAAGCTACCTGGAGCCCCCGATAGCCTCCCGGAAGACCACGTGTGCCTGCCTTTGTGGGGGGGGGGGCATGTTTTTACTTTACAATATTCTCTCACCATTTCTTCTGTCTTTTTTATTTTTATTTTATCTCAGAATAGGGTTTCTGCTGTTTGAAATGTAGGTTTGAATTTGTTTAAATGGAGAGGCAGTGAGGTACTTGGGGACACACATACTATAGGAAATTGGTCACATCTCAGTAATGACCTTTAAAAAAAAATATGCAGCCCTGACAGCTTAGCTCAATGGTAGAGTGTCGGCCAAGTAGATTAGATTACCAGTCAGGACTCACAGGAGAAGCGACTATCTGCTTATCCAACTCCCAACACCCCCTTTTCTCTCTGTGTGTGTCTCTCTCTGTCTCTCTCTCTTCCTGTCCCACTACGATGGCTCAATTGGTTAGGGCAAATTGGCCCCAGGCACTGAGGATGGCTCCGTGAAGCCACAGCCTCAGGTGCTAAAAATAGTTCAGTTACAGGCCCTGGCCGGTTGGCTCAGTGGTAGAGCGTCGGCCTGGCGTGCAGAAGTCCCGGGTTTGATTCCCGGCCAGGGCACACAGGAGAAGCGCCCGTCTGCTTCTCCACCCCTCCCCCTCTCCTTCTTCTCTGTCTCTCTCTTCCCCTCCCGCGGCCGAGGCTCCATTGGAGCAGGGTTGGCCTGGGCGCTGGGGATGGCTCTGTGGCCTCTACCCCAGGCGCTAGAGTGGCTCTGGTCGCGACAGAGCAGTGCCCCGGAGGGGCAGAGCATCTCCCCCTGGTGGGCAGAGCATCGCCCCTAGTGGGCATGCCGGGTGGATCCTGGTCGGGCGCATGCGGGAGTCTGTCTGACTGTCTCTCCCCGTTTCCAGCTTCAGAAAAAAAGAAATAGTTGCCAAGTAATGGCCCCAGATGGGCAGAGCATTACGCCTGGTAGGGAGCTTGCTGGATGGATCCCAGTAGGGGCACATGCAGGAATTTATCTCTGCCTCCTCTCTTTGCACTTAAAAAAATGCATTAGCTAATAAAGGTAACATTGGAAGAGAGGACCTCAGGTCAGAAATGTCAATTGAGTTCTTTCAAATATGAAGAGTCTCAAATCTAGAGGAAAGCAATGTTTTACAAACTCTGGTTCCCACCTCTTAAATGTATAACAAACTATAAAGCAACACTTTTATTTAAAAAAAAAAATGAGGCAGACTATAAACCATGTCAGACTGCTATGCACACAGTTGGAATTCACATTGTTTGGTCAAATACCTTCTTCAGTTACACATGGAAGACATGCATGTCTGTAATTTCTGTCCTGGGTCAGGATGTAAGATGCATCGAAGCTACTCTTTTAGAGGGAGGTCTCCTTGACACATAAAAGAAGCCGTTCGCCTAGAGAAGTCATCAAACAAGGAGATTGATACCTGTTGCGCTTAGAAATTTATACCACGGGGGAGAGTTAGTGACCCATCCCGAGGTCTCACGCTCAGCTCTGTTATTTTAGAAACAGTGTTTTTCCATCTCACCTATAGGTGGTTACAAGTGGGGACGGCACCAGACATAGGAATTAGATTCATAATAGAACGGTATATAAACCTGAATTTCCGTTGGGAGAGAAATACCTGAAATAGCGAAGCTCACGGTGTGAGTCCTTTAAAGGTTGAATTAAAAAACTAAAGGTGACTTCATCAGGAGAAGAGCATCACGATCAAGCTTGTTCGGGGTACAGAAGGAACATTTTTATGAAATTTGGAGGGCTAATGAAGCTCTCTACCATGCCACGGCTTCCATGGAACTCATTGGCTCTAAAGAAATAATAGTCAACATAAAAATTCTAAAGAAAACGTAGGCGGTAATATCTCAGACACTTCTCGTAGCAATATCTTTTCTGATATGTCTGCCCGGGCAAGGGAAACAAAAGAAAAATTAAACAAATGGGACCACATCAAACTAAAGATTTTTTGCACAACAAAGGAGACCATCAACAAAATGAAAAGACATCACACTAAATGGCATACCAGCCTGACCTGTGGCGGTGCAGTGGATAAAGCGTCGACCTGGAAATGCTGAGGTCGCCGGTTCGAAACTGGGCTTGCCTGGTCAAGGCACATATGGGAGTTGATGCTTCCAGCTCCTTCCCTCTTTCTCTCTGTCTCTCCTCTCTCCTCTCTCTCTCTCTCTCTCTCTCTTTCTCACTCACTCTCTCTCTCTATCTCTCCCTCTCCTCTCTAAAATGAATAAATAAAAAATTTAAAAAAATAAAATAAGTGGCAGACCATATTCTCCAACGATACAACTGATAAGGGATTAATATTCAGATCCATAAAGAACTCCTACAACTAAACACCAAATAAAAAAAAATAGTGCAATTAAAATATAGGCAAAGGATCGGAATAGATACTTCTTACAGATGGCCAGTAGACCTTCGAAAAGATCCTCAATGTCACTCATCATCAGAAGAATGCAAATTAACACCACAATGAGCTAGTACCTCCCACCTGTCAGAATGGCTGTCATCAATAAATCAACGACCAACCCCTGTTGACGAGGATGTGGAGAAAAGGGGACCCTTGTGCAGCCGCTGGAAAACAGTATGGAGTTCCCTCAAAAAAAATTAAAAACGGAAATGCCTTTTGACGCGGAGATTCCACTTCTGGGTATTTATCCAAAGAGATCCAGACACTACTCTCATCAGAAACGTTATCTATGAACTCCATCCTCAAGAGGATTACTTACTCATTACTTTTCCTAGGTTTTTTTCTTTTTCTCATTTTAGTTTCAAATCATTTAGTTTCAAATTGTGCCATCTTGCCTGACCAGGCCATGGTGCAGTGGATAGAGCGTTGGACTGGGATGCGGAGGACCCAGGTTCCAGACCCTGAGGTCGCCAGCTTGAGCGCAGGCTCATCTGGTTTGAGCAAAGCTCACCAGCTTGGACCCAAGGTCTCTGGCTTGAGCAAGGGGTTACTCGGTCTGCTGAAGGCCCACGGTCAAGGCACATATGAGAAAGCAGTCAATGAACAACTAAGGTGTTGCTATGAAAAACTGATGATTGATGCTTCTCATCTTTCTCCATTCCTGTCTGTCTGTCCCTGTCTATCCCTCTCTCTGACTCTCTGTCTCTGTGGGAAAAAAAAAAAAAAAGTGCCATTTTAAGATAGCCCCTAACTCAGGGATGACCATCACTTGTTTAAATGGTGTGACATGGTCACATGACGTCCTCCGTGAGGAAGGTCCTCTTTGAGATGGTTAAGAATGAGTCTTGCCTGCTGTCACCAAAGCCAGGACTCCCTTGCGCCTGACTTCAGGAGGATGACCGTGACCCTGGTCAGCTGCCCTAGAGAAACCGTAATGAAGCGTCCTTCAACGAGGCACCGACGTTTGGAGGAGTGTTTGCTGTCATTCCTTCTCTTTTAAATGTTTCTTTTTATCAGTGGGGGATAGGCGAATTCCTTAGGCTTGTTGCGTTATTCCGATGTCCTGGACATAATTACTTAGTTATACACACACATACACAAACTTACTTTCACATTAGGAGAAGTTCTGAAATTTCTCTGCCTGGTAGAAATTTCTCTGACGATTGACACGTTAGGCTCAGAATCATTTACTTCTTGTACGCTTGAAAACTTAACTCATGCTTGTTTGAAATGATTGATTTCTGTATCAACTTACCTCAGTTACAACAACAGGAGACACATTATTCAGCAAGTATGCTTATCAACTTTATTACTGATTTCTGAATAAGTCATCCAAGGTGACCTTCAAGAATTTGATCTCTGCTTCAGGAACCCACATTTACTGATCACATATAGGGTAGTACAGAAGGTTTAAGGAATTGCTGTGCTTTTCTCAACACACGGCAAGGGCATATTCCAAAGTTGCCGTTAGAGTTGACAAACGAATAAGGAATGGTTTGAAATCTGGCAATGCGGGCTGTGACACACTGAGCTCCAACTAAAACTCAGGTCAGCCTCCGAAAGGTGACTCAGCAGTAAGGTGCACACGGGACGTGCCCGCCCGTCAGAGAAGGTCCAGGTTAGACACGATGCCAGGACTTGGCACCTCTGAGCCAGTGCGGAGCTGGAAGGGAGTGCAGAGTTCAGGACACGTGGGTGAACCAGTCGAGTAGCTTTAAAAGAGATCTTCAGCCTGGACTCCACACTGCACCCCGTTTGATTGTTTTTAAAGCCGTGACTTGGGCATGAACTGTGGGCCACCCCGCTGATACTCAGAAGGGTGCCCTCAGCAGCAGCTGGGCATTACGTAAATACAAGCCCAGTGTGGCCCTTCCCAACTGGAAGCTGGAACTTATCTTGGTGTATTTATCAGTGACTGTCTGTGTGAAATGGGGAAGGTAGCAGAACATATACCAGACTGGACTCTTGGGCGTGTCAGTGACAGTTTGCTTTGAGTATTTTCAGACAGATAAGCAACTGAAGATGTTAGCAGCCTTGCTTTAATTACAATTATGTCACAAAACGTGGTATTGTTTTGTTTTTAAAAAATAGAAAGTGGTTCTAATGGGCTGGATTTTTTGTGTGTGCCAATCACATGATTATTGATGCATGAAATTTTTTTAGAAAAACACGCCTACGATCTGTCACAAAATTTCAGCTATCCAGTGTAACAGTCTTCATCCATAAAAGCTTACATTTTGATACTGAAATGTCTAAAAAATAACCTGACAGAGGTAATGTTTAAATGAAATTTTTTTAAAAAGATAAATCATGCCCACAAAAAAATAATTAAAAGGAGAACCTTCGATGTTATACTCACCTCTTGTGTGTGAGTGTGTGTGTGTGTGTGTGTGTGTACACCAAAATAATGCAAAAATCCTAGCCTATGAATCACCTGTGTAAAAACATCCTGAGGCTGTCAGAAGTTGAACGGATCAAATGATTAGAGACCTCGTTATGTACTGTATTTATAGAACAGTCGAAAGTAGGCGTATCCCATGAAAGACGCTGAGTCACAGTTTCCATTATAAATCATGGGATTGAGAGAGGCCAGCCGGCCCCTGAACTCTTCTCTCTGACGTGACACTCATTTGCATACCTCCCTGGTTAGAGGGACCAGAGAAGTCCCTTGTGCCTCTGTCACCTCTCCCTGCAGCGGAGAGGAGTCTCTCACCCTGTGGCCCTGGCTGGTGGGTGCCGGAGATCAGAGCCCTAATCATAGGTCTCTTGAGGGCGAGCGCGCGGACACCCTGACCCTACACAGGTCCCTGCTGTCCCTGCTGGCTTCCCCGGGCCGCAGAGCAGGCGGAAGGAACAGGCCAGGCACCGCGTGTGAGGGGTCAGCGTGACGTTTCAGCACAGCAGCCGTTTCTGAGATGCCTGCCTTTTCATCCGGGACGCGTCTGATCCGCGCGTAGGTAGATTCCGCCCCGCTCGCTCGTGGAAGGACCGCGGCGAGGGGCGGAGGCGGCAGGCGGGGAGCACGTTCCACGGCCTCTCCTTGGGTATTTTTTAAATAGCTGGGGTCCTGCAGGGGAAGGGTGATGTCGAGTGGCACGGAGGAGCCGGCAGATGCCTGGGTCTGCGGAGAGGAGCGCGCCTTTTCTCTTGTTCCAGATGAAGGTCAGCGGACGTCTGCGGGACGAGGCGCTGCCGCGCAGACCAGGAGAACGCACCTTTGCCGCAGGGGTCGCGGATTACTAAATTGCTTTCCTCTGTGCCTGTAATTTTTTTTTTCCTTCTCTTTTTAACAAAGTCTGATTTCAAGCTTTAAATTAATCAAAAAGTATTCTGTTGTGCCAGTGGAAACGAGAGGGTATCGTTGTGTCACGGTTTGAGCAGGAATTTAAATATTCACGGGTCCCGTGCGCGCCTGCCGCAGCGAGACGTCCGCGCGGGTCCGTGGGCGACTGTTCAATTTGGAAGCGCGCGTCTTCGAAAGCTTCAGACAGTCCCCGTGTCACAGTCTCACGCTGAACGACGGCGCGGGGCTTCGGATTAATTAAGGAAGACTTGCGGAGAACTGAGTTCTCGGTGTGTCAAGATTTCAGCTTTATGTTACACATTTTTCCAAAGGCCAGGCACTGAAATCTCAGGGGCTGCGCTGGGCCGCGAGCTGTGTGACCTTCACCGTGGGCTAACCGCTCATGACAGGAAGCGGCCTGCACATCGAGAGTCCCCGCGTCACGCTGTCCATCACTGGGCCCCTCCCCCCAGGGAAAGGGGAGAAGGCCAAGCGGTGGAAAGGGGAATTAGGAAGGAGGGCGTGACTGGAAATAAGATTCCTCCCTGTCTCTCTCCTCCCTTTACCGGCGTGCGTCCCTGAGAGTCAGACCAAGGTCGCCAACGTGCCTTAGGCCCTGAGGCCAGCGCGGCCAGTCCCAGCATCTGGGGGACATGCAGGGTGCTTGCGGTCCTCGAGGGTGGGAGAGATTGACACCTGCTAGAAGCAAATGGCTGATGACGCAACCAGAAACTAGAGTCACCCTTCATTTTGGGATTTGAGATGTAGTCGGCACGTGGTGGTTTTATGTATAAGGATCTGTGTAGGTGGGCAAGGGCCATATTCTTCACTTGTTAATGGAAGACATGGGTTTTTTTTGTTTTGTTTTGTTTTTTGTTTGTTTGTTTTTTGTTTTTGTTTTTTTCATTTTTCCAAAGCTGGAAATGGGGAGGCAGTCAGACAGACTCCCGCATGCACCTGACTGGGATCCACCCGGCACGCCCACCAGGGGCGACGCTCTGCCCATCTGGGGCGTCACTCTGTTGCATCCAGAGCCATTCTGGCACCTGAGGCAGAGGCCACAGAGCCATCCCCAGTGCCCGGACAATCTTTGCTCCAATTGAGCCTTGGCTGCGGGAGGGGAAGAGAGAGACAGAGAGGAAGGAGAGGGGGAGGGGTGGAGAAGCAGATGGGCGCTTCTCCTGTGTGCCCTGGCTGGGAATCGAACCTGGGACTCCTGCACGCCAAGCCGACGCTCTACCGCCGAGCCAACTGGCCAGGGCTAGAAGCCATGTTTTACGTGCGTAAGTCCTGCTGGAGAGGTGACGTCCTGGGGCTCAGCTCAGACGGGCACCGGAAGCTGGAGAACTTGTGAGGCTCCCCACTGCTGGATGCCACCCCACCCCCGCCCTGCACACCCAGGGTGTCTGACCCGTAAGTCCGGCAGTGCCTGGGGATCGGCACGAAACCGCAGAGGCAGATAGGATGGTGTCCCTGAGCATCGTCTTGTGAGTAGTATTGTATTTCCAGAATATGTGAGTAGTACTGTATTTCCAGAATAATGCCAAAGACTTTGATCAGTGGTGACACGGAGACCCAGGATGTCCCGTGAGTAAATCAGAAACAAGCTGTGGTGACCAGAGTGGGAATGCCTTCCGAGGAGAAAGTGTTAGGGCACGGTGTTCGTTCAAGGTCCGCGGATGGGAAGAATATGTCGCTTCCTTTTAGGTGACGTGTTGGATGCAAACCTTGGTTGATCCTGTGTGCCCCCCAAAGACAAGTGATGGATAACAGGGACCCTTTGGGAAGGGAACACCCCCCCACTCTTCATCCTTGGTTAATCCTCTCCTGTCATCTCTGTCCAGAGGTGGGCATCAAGGGGGTGACGCTGTGACACAGTGAAGGGAGGAGGCAACCAGTGTTCTGGGGACAAGGGGACAAGCTCTCTCAATGCACGGCACCCCCACCGTCGGAGTGGTGTCACTAGACGCCGAGTCTTCCAAAGTCACGTCTACAGCCTGTTCCCAGCACGGTCGCCCGTGGAAGCTGCCTGCAGCCTTCCTGGAGCGGAGGAGGGTCCTGCTGTGTCACCTGCCAATTTACAACCGTGTGAACCCTGAGAATAAACCACACCAAAAATTCCAAGAGGTCCCTCGGTGGGGGGCACAGTGAACCCTGAGGGACCCAGGTATGTGGCTACGCTCCCAGGTGCAGACAGCCAAGATGGCCCAGGAGTGGTCACATGGGAGGAGTTGGGGTTGAAATATAGGAGGCCAGGTATCGGGTCAGGCCAGGTGAACTTGACCTGCTCTGCTTTAGGACAGCCCGATACTCTGATTCAACGTGTGTAAGGACTTTGCACACGTGATGTCCAATTTCTGTGCTCACAAATGCCCCACATCAAGACATACATAAGCTATGTGCCCCTCACCCATTTTTAGTCAGGCTTGAACATCCTAGACGTAACGTTTCTGAGCAAAAGACAAACCCTCCCGTTTTGAATAATGATTCTTAAATTAAATCACAGCACTCCTTTAAATAAACCTGATCAAATCTAAAGAGCACAGTGATTTTATACTCATCCTCACTCCTTTAAAAATATATAAAGAAGTTCAAAATTATTGTTGAAAGTTTTCCATCATTTTTTTCCTCTTGAGCTAGTATTTCCAATAGACCTCCTCCCTAAATTTTGACTTGTCTTTATGTATTTTTTAAGCGTGAACATCTTTCCTGGATTACTCTGTGGAATGTGTCTTTCACACAGTATGTCTATAGATAGACATTTATATTTTTAAATTTCTGGCTTAAGCTTTTAGGTGATCATTCTCCTGTATTATTATATTAATAATTTATACTTCATAATAATATAAATAAATTAAAAATAGTAATAATCATCCCACTTAAAAGTCAATTTTATTGGAAATACATGTCTTAAAGAAGAATGCGGGCCCTGGCCGGTTGGCTCAGCGGTAGAGCGTCGGCCTAGCGTGCGGAGGACCCGGGTTCGATTCCCAGCCAGGGCACACAGGAGAAGCGCCCATTTGCTTCTCTACCCCTCCGCCGTGCTTTCCTCTCTGTCTCTCTCTTCCCCTCCCGCAGCCAGGGCTCCATTGGAGCAAAGATGGCCCGGGCACTGGGGATGGCTCTTTGGCCTCTGCCTCAGGTGCTAGAGTGGCTCTGGTCGCAATATGGCGACGCCCAGGATGGGCAGAGCATCGCCCCCTGGTGGGCAGAGCGTCGCCCCTGGTGGGCGTGCCGGGTGGATCCCGGTCGGGCACATGCGGGAGTCTGTCTGACTGTCTCTCCCCGTTTCCAGCTTCAGAAAAATGAAAAAAAAAAGAAGAATGCGGCTTTTGTAAAGCAAATTTGGGACCTTGGCCGGTTGGCTCAGTGGTAGAGCATCAGCCTGGCTTGTGGAAGTCCCAGGTTCGATTCCCGGCCAGGGGACACAGGAGAAGCACCCATCTGCTTCTCCACCCCTCCCCCTCTCCTTCCTCTCTGTCTCTCTCTTCCCCTCCCGCAGCCAAGGCTCCATTGGAGCAAAGTTGGCCCGGGCGCTGAGGATGGCTCCATGGCCTCCACCTCAGGTGCTAGAATGGCTCTAGTTGCAACAGAGCAATGCCCCAGATGGGCAGAGCGTCGCCCCCTGCTGGGCATGCCAGGTGGATCCAGGTAGGAGACATGCAGGAGTCCGTCTCTCTGCCTCCCCACTTCTTACTTCAGAAAAATACAAAACTAAAGAAAGAAAAGCAATTTGGTCATGTATACGTTGAGGTGTATTCTTCCTAAAAATGTCATCGTTCTCCTTTTATATTTTAGCTATAAACACTGAGTACTCTTGTTCATCAACATAATTAAAGGAGACTGGAAGGAGTTTTATTATCATCAGTTCACTCAGATCTTTGAGCACCTTCCACATTAGCAGCTACACATTACTTAGTGATCCTCACCAAAAATAATCAAGCAATTTGATGAACTCCTCTTACAGTTTTGTTGAAGCAGAACTGAGAAGTCGCCTGATTTGCAAAAATATTTGTTATCTGACCATAAGTCACTTCCTTATAACCAATATTCTTTCTTTATTAAATTTATTGGGGTGACACTGGTTAACAAGATCGTATAGATTTCAGGGGACACTTCTGTGATACATGATCTGTGTGTGACACTGTGTGCCCACCATCCGCAGTCAGATCATCCTCTGTCACCATATATGTGGCCCCCGTCCCTACCCCCCACCCCTTCTCTCTGGACACCACCACACTGTCATCGGTGTGTATGAGTTTCAGTTTTATATCCCATATAGGGGTGAAATCATATGGTTCTTAGCTTTCTCTGAGTGACTTCACTTAGCATAATGCTCTTGAGGTCCATCTGTGTTGTCGCAAATGGCAATGTTTCATCTTTTCTTACGGCTGAGTAGTATTCCATAGTGTGTATGTGTCACCTCTTCTTTATCCAGCCCTCTGTTGAGGGACACTTGGCTTGTCTCCCGTGTCTTGGCCACCGTGAATAGTGCTGTAATGAACATGGAGGTGCATATATCTTTGCAAATAAATGTTTTCTAGTTTTTCAGCTAGACACCCAGAAGAGGGCTTGCTGGGTGCTATGGTAACTCAGTTCTTAATTTTTTGAGGAGCTGCCATACTGTTTTTTATTGTGGCTGAACCAGCTCACATTCCCACCAGCAGTTGGATGAGGTTTCTTTTTCTCCGCAACCTCTCTGATACTTGTTATTACCTGTCTTGTCGACAGTACTCATTCTTACGGGTGTGACGTGGCTTCTCACTGTGGTGTTGATCTGCATTTCCCTAATAGCTAGTGACATGAGCCTGCTTTCATAGATCCGGTGGCCGTTTCTATGTCTCCTTGGGAGACGTGTCTGTTGAGTTCTTCTGCCTGTTTTCTAATTGGATTGTTTTAGAGTTGAGTTGTAGGGGTTCTTTGTATATTTTGGATTTTATCCCTTTGTTGGAGCTGTTTTTTGGTTGTTGTTTTTTTGCAAATATGTTCTTCCCTTTAGTTGGTCGGCTTTTTGTATTATTGGTGATTTCTTTTGCTACCAGTGCCAAAATGCTGACTTATTTTGTCCGGTACCCCAGCATTGTTACACTGGGGGGGGGGGGGCAACATGTCATTTTGATAGTTGAGGTGGGTGAGAAACATTCTTCTGTTCTGAGTTAAAAAGGACTGGGGACCCAGGAGTTGGGAACAGAAAAACCATCATGATGTTTTGACTACATTCCTTCTCATGAGTGTAAAATGTCATGCACATGGAGATGGAGACCTAGAAAGTGGTTTTCTGAAAAGCCGTTTGTCCGTGGGGTCCGTCCTCACATATGGGAGGCAGGCACCGCCGGGTGTAAACGCCTCTGTGGAGAGGCCCCTCGCTCACTGCACCTGATCCTCACACAGGGGCCCCTCGCTCACTGCACCTGATCCTCACACAGAGACCCCTCGCTCACTGCACCTGATCCTCACACAGGGGCCCCTCGCTCACTGCACCTGATCCTCACACAGGGGCCCCTCGCTCACTGCACCTGATCCTCACACAGAGACCCCTCGCTCACTGCACCTGATCCTCACACAGGGGCCCCTCGCTCACTGCACCTGATCCTCACACAGGGGCCCCTCGCTCACTGCACCTGATCCTCACACAGGGGCCCCTCGCTCACTGCACCTGATCCTCACACAGCAGGAAGGCAGCCCAGCCGTACCTTGGCGTCCTTTTTATAGAAACTCAACTGTGTCTCTTAAAGTAGCACCAGAAATTTTTAAAAAAATGTCTCATGCATGGGTTAATCAGTCCAGTATACAAGTCCACACGTGTGAGTAGTAGTATTTGAAAACTTACGCTGCAGACTTTGGGGTTAGTGGCACAGTGGGTCAGCGTTTCTGCCTTCCGGCACTGACCACCAAGGACCGGCTAGTACGAGGTGGGCACAGTAAGTCTTTGGGATACTGTCTTGATGTGCCTAATGCCACATGGCACACTGTATATGCAGTTTTATTTAAATGACAACTCCATGAGGTGGATCTCATCCGGCCCGTTTAACAGGCTCAGAAACCCAACCTCCCGATGGTTAAGCCGCTTGCCAAAGTGCACACATCAGAACATCTCCTCGTCTGGCCTCAAACTCAGATCTGTCTCCAAAGATGAACTTCTGGGCATTTCTAAATCAATCTTCACCCAGTAACTCTCTAACTATAATGTACTCATTAATTTCTAATAAGTGACAATGGTCACTTGCTAAAATTTATTCTATCTAGATCTGAAAATCTATAAGTGTCCTCTTCTGTGACCATTGTCAAAACCACATCTCTTATTTTCTATAGCACCCAATCTCCATACTCAAAAATTCAGCCAAATAGGCAAATTAGGGGGACATTCCTGAGTTCCTTCCAAAGAACAACAAAACTGACAGGGACCACTCAGGCATTTTTTCTTAAAGCAACGAAGCTGTCATCAACATAGGAACCAATACCCTGGCTTCTTACTGACTTAGGTGGACCGTTGGCAGGCTCGGTCCAGCTGTGGCGTGGAGGACAACAGCTGGGTGTCCTTCTAGTGTTGTTCTTTGTAATCTCCATTTGGTTACAAATGACCCTCTGTCTGTGCAGGGTCTCACCGTCGGCTCCCCCGGCGGCAGGGTCACCTCTATGGGGTTCACTGGCCCTTGCAGGAAGCTCTCCTGAGGAACTCAGAATGTGACTCTTTCCTCGGGTGGGAGAGAGAAGGGCGCTTTGAAGGTGGCGAGTCTAGGGAAGAAATTGGGCCCAAACCCTATGGTCAGCCCTCTCCAAAAGGGAAAAGGGAAGAGACGCCATTTCTCAGTTTCCTGGGTGTAAAAAAAAACAATATAAAATACGAGCCTGGCTGGTTGGCTCAGTGGTAGGGCGTTGGTCCAGCGTGTGAAAGTCCCAGGTTCGATTCCCAGCCAGGGCACACAGGAGAAGCACCCATCTGCTTCTCCACCCGTCCCCCTGTCCTTCCTCTCTGACTCTCTCTTCCCCTCCCGCAGCCAAGGCTCCATTGGAGCAAAATTGGCCCGGGCACTGGGGATGGCTCCATGGTCTCTGCCTCAGGCGCTAGAATGGCTCTGGTTGCAACAGAGCAACACCCCAGATGGGCAGAGCATCACCCCCTCGTGGGCATGCCAGGTGGATCCCAGTCGGGTGCATGCAGGAGTCTGTCTCTCTGCCTCCTTGCTTCTCACTTCAGAAAAATACAAAAAACCCCAAGATAAAATGCTAATAAGGTAAGAAGGGGCAACCTCTTAGCACATACCTGGCATAGTATGGTATGAGAAGTTTTCATCAGTATGCATTAATTTGGAAAGAAGTGTATAAGATCAGAAGTCAAGAGCCCAAGGAAAGTCCCTGAATTATTCCAAATTCATTGAGCACATCTGGTTAACCACTGGCTGGTTTGGGTTATAAGCCTTTTACAAGCAGGTGCCTTTGCTGTGTCTCCATCATCTCCTCCAGAGCCCGGGAAAGTTATGAGCACGTGATAGAGAAGCAAGAAACGCTGTTTGCTTCTTTGTGTCCGGCTGTGTACAGCTGAGAAGGTCTTGGAGATCAGACTGTCTCTTAAATCTTCTATCCTGACTTGTTGGTGAGCTTTTGGTAACTGAGTAAGAAATTCTAACTATAGAATATAAGGCACCTGACCAGATGCAGAGAGCTTTTCACATATTATCTCATTTAAGTCATTCCAACAGCCTGCTCAGGTGGTCACCATCCGTGGCCCTTTCTATGGAAAAAGAAATAGGCACAGAGAGGTCAAGTAACTTCTATAATGTCACACAGCTGCTCTCCAGCTATGGTGGGGTCCAGACTGTCTCACTCTCGATATGAGGCGTGTATGTAACCTTGTGAGGCAGAGGCTTCCTAACTCCTGCTCGTTCTGTGCTAGTGCATTCTGCTCTTACAATGTCCTTAACATATAGTAGGATGAAAAGAGAGAGAGAGACTCCCTGTTGTATGTCTTCAACAACAATAAAAAATTTAGACTGAAAATAATCTAGCTACAGCACTAAGACTAATCACTGCTTTAAAAATATAAACTCACAGCAGTGACAGGTCACAGTTCTCCCGTGAGTGCTCTAGTAAACCTCTTGGTGTTCCCATTAACCTGTTTGCTTCCTGCATTCCTCCGATTACTGTGCTGAGAAATAACACAAAGGGACACATGTCCTGATCAAGGCAGATGCCAGTGGTTTAATGGATCAAACTATGTCTGCACTGGATTTTTTTTTTTAATTCACTAGCTCCAAACGTTTGATCTTGCGCTTTAGCTTACTTCAGTGTTACGCTGGAACGAAACATTTCTCTGTTAAACAGAATAACGTAAGAACAGACTAGAAAAGACGTGGGCCGGCAATAAGAGTTTCAGAAGTTGTAACATCTTTTTGCCTCCACCTTCCTCGGTCCCCAAATCTTTGTTTTAAAGGGAAGTTCATTCTAGAAGAGGGTAGGGTAACGTGTCTGTAGAAACACTGTGTGTGTGTGTGTGTGTGTGTGTGTGTGTGTTTGCACGTTTGTTCTTTGTACTTTATTCTAAATTATTCCCAAAGGACTTTCCTTTAGTTTCGCCGTTCTTGTATAGACTTTTAAGACCGCAGGGTCACCACCCTCATTGTTGTGGTGATACTCACCTGCAGAGCTGGTTGAATAAGCCTGTTCCTGGGCCCAGGAAGTCTCTAATTCAGTAGGTCTGAGGTGAGGCCAAGAATTCTTTGTTTATTTTTTTCAAGAGGAATCTCAGAGACTTTTTTTTTTTTTAATTTGTGGGGTTTTTAAAAAAAATTTTAATTTACTTCTTTTACAGAGGGGGAAAGAGAGAGAGGAGTAGAGAGAGAAAGAAAGAGACAGAAGGGTGGGGGGAGGAGCAGGAAGCATCAACTCCCACATGTGCCTTGACCAGGCAAGCCCAGGGTTTTGAACCAGTGACCTCAGTGTTCCAGGTCGGCATTTGATCCACTGCACCATCACTGGTCTGGCCTCAGAGACTTCTGATTGCCACGATCTCAGCCCCATTTTGAAGGGAGGGGAGCCTCGTATGAGTAACTTCACCATTACAAAGAGTGATACGTTTGTGTAATGGAAAAAAATGAAACGTTGTTTTGGGGAGAATGAAGTGAACGGGTATATCTGGAACAGGTTAGATTTCCTCAATGACCACTCCAGTGGCAGTGTGGATGTTGAATGTAGACCCTCAGAGGGACCCCACAGCTCTCACTAAACGAGGTGCAGACCCAGCGAGGGAGGAGACTGAGGGACAGCAGAGAGCCGACGGCCAGCCAGTGGTCATAAAGGTCCGGACGTACCCACCACCCTTCTGCTGGGAGAGCCTTACCGACGGGTGCGACACTTTGCGTGACGGGGTGTGATCGCCGCCTGGCTCCTGACCAGGTGTTTATGACGGGGTGTGTCCACAGAGCGGTTATTCTGAGAATAGGCTCAGAAAGTCGTGCAGGTTTCTGTTTCTCCTAAACCAGAAGTCAATACAAACAGAAGCCAGAAGCACGTAGCACCTGTGCACCTGCTGCAGGAAGCAGGAGTTTCTGCAGAGCCCACGCCCAGTGGCGAGAGTGAACAGGGCTGCTCAGGGCTCCTCCCTCTCCCTGTGTCTCTCCCCCTCTCTCCCTCTCTCCCTCCCTCTCCCTGTGTCTCTCTCCCTCTCTCCCTCTCTCCCTCCCTCTCCCTGTGTCTCTCCCCCTCTCTCCCTCTCTCCCTGTCTCCCTCTCTCCATCTCTCCCTGTCTCCCTCTCTCCATCTCTCCATCTCTCCCTCTCTCCCTCTCTCCATCTCTCCCTCTCTCCCTCTCCCCCTCTCCCCCTCTCTCCCTCTCTCCATCCCTCCCTCCCTCCCTCTCTCCCACTCCCCCACTCTCCCTCTCTCCCTCTCTCCCTCTCTCCCTCTCCCCCTCTCCCCCTCTCTCCCTCTCTCCATCCCTCCCTCCCTCCCTCTCTCCCACTCCCCCACTCTCCCTCTCTCCCTCTCTCCCTCTCTCCCTCTCTCCATCTCTCCCTCTCTCCCTCTCTCCTTCTCTCCCTCTCTCCCTCTCTCCCTCTCTCCCTTTCTCCATCCCTCCCTCTCCCCCTCTCCCCCTCTCTCCCTCTCTCCATCCCTCCCTCTCTCTCTCTCTCCCTCTCTTCCTCTCTCCCTCTCTACCTTTCTCCATCCTTCCCTCTCTCCCTCTCTCCATCTCTTCATCTACATAGCAGGGAGAGTATCTAATGCTCAGGAGTTCTCTTCCACATAAGCTACCGTCTTCAAGTAGAACTAGAGGCTCCGAGATCCCGAGCCCCCGCTCACTGGGAACCGCAGACGGTCCCACGTGTCCCGTTTGTACAGCGGTGTGTCAGAGGGGACGACAGGAAGGTTCTGGTCTTCCCCTTTCCCGGTTCCGTCTCACAGAGCCCGAGGTCTGCGGGGCTCCGGCACTCTGCCCGTGAACTGTGGGGCGTCCGTGCTGTGTCTGTCGTTAGTCCCGACTCGGGGACCGGCCAGCCACGCAGACAGAGAGGCCGGCTGGCTGGCACTGACCGCCCCGAGGCGCGACGGGGCGGGGCGGGCGGCAAGGGGAGGCAAACCGCGGACGGACGGGGAGGAAGCAGCGGAAGATTCGCACGGGTGAGGTCCCCAGTGCTGGTGTGGCCACTCCAGCCAGTGCGGTGAGGACAGCCCCAGGCATCTGTCCAAACACGGAGGGAAACCGGGCGAGAGAGCCATCCTCCCGGAACTGAAAGTTCTGGACTCCGGACAGCGCAGAAGGCGCTCACGGCGGAGGCGGCAGGACGGGAAGTCGTACCACGGCCGGTCCTGAGCACGTGCGCCGGTCACTCTTCCGAGCTTCCTTTCTACGTGTTCAGGTCTTTTAACAGGTTCTTAACATAGGTTACTTTGTAATGAAAAGCATACATTTAAAATTTAAAAAAATTTTAACTTTCCTGAATTAAAAAAAAAAAAAAAAGCTACAAAGAATTTACTGGTTACCATAAAAATATTAGTAAAGACTTTTTTTTCTGGGATAGCCTACAAAATATATTTTTACTTGATTCATTTTAGAGAGACAAAGAGAGGGAGAGAAAAAAAGAGAGAGAAAGAGAGAGAGAAGCATTCGTTTCTTATTCTACTTAGTGGTGCATTCATGCATTCATTGGTCGCTTTCTGTATCTGCCCTGACCGGGAATCGAACCCACAACCTTTGTGTTTCGGGATGATGCTCCAACCAACTTAGTTAACTGACCAGAAAAGATATTTTGGTCAGCGAAATATTTCGCTGAGGCCCACCGAAGTGGGAGAGCCACTGAATTACATTAAGGCATTCAGACATCGAAGGGCCTCGCGTAAACGGTACACCGCCGCAGACGGAAACACGGACCAGGGCCTGAATAACTGTTGGAAGTTGCGTTTTTTAAACTGAATGCCCATGTCAAAAAGTAATCTTGAAACAGAGGCCACATAGACGGACCATGTTTGGAAAGGAAATGATGGATCTGAATCCCAGATTATATTAACAGAGAACAATTTATGAGAAATAAGCAAAGAGCAAGCGTGCAGGGATTTGGGCATACAAAACTTCATCTGAATAGATTTTCTTTTTTCTTTTTTTTTGTATTTTTCTGAAGTTAGAAGCTGGGAGGCAGAGAGACAGACTCCTGCATGCGCCCGACCAGGATCCACCCTGGCATGCCCACCAGGGGGCGATGCTCTGCCCATCTGGAGCGTCACTCTGTTGCATCCAGAGCCATTCAAGCGCCTGAGGCAGAGGCCATGGAGCCGTCCTCAGTGCCCGGGCCAACTTTGCTCCGATGGAGCCTTATCTGTGGGAGGGGAAGAGAGAGACAGAGAGGACGGAAAGGGGGAGGGGAGGAGAAGCAGATGGGTGCTTCTCCTGTGTGCCCTGGCCGGGAATCGAACCCGGGACTCCTGCACGCCAGGCCGATGCTCTACCACTGAGCCAACTGGCCAGGGCTGCATAGATTTTCTTTTCAGTTTCATTCTTGACTTAGATAATTAGAACATATAGGTTTGAACAGTCTTTATTAACTTAGGGATAACTATTATTTAAAATAGTGAGATTTTGCCTGACCTGTGGTGGTGCAGTGGATAAAGCGTCGACCTGGAAATGCTGAGGTCGCTGGTTCGAAACCCTGGGCTTTGCCTGGTGAAGGCACATATGGGAGTTGATGCTTCCAGATCCTCCCCCCTTCTCTCTCTCTGTCTCTCTCTCCTCTCTCTGTCTCTCTCTCCCTCTCTCTCCTCTCTAAAAATAAATAAATTAATTAAAAAAAATTTCTACTCATTCTTTAAAAAAAAATAAAATAGTGAGATTTTTGTAAAGGACGTATACTACATGTTTTACTTAGTTCTAGTTCTCTATCTTTTTAATGTCTTAGGATCTGTAGTCTTCCTTCCTTTTATTCCTGCTGTTGGTAGTTGGTGTGTGCTCCTTTTTCTTGATCGGCCCAGTTGAAGTTATTAATTTTTGTTGCTCTTTTCAAAGAACCAGCTCTTGGCTCTCTGAATTTTCTCCAGCTCTTGTTCATTGTCTTCTTTTCTTTTTTTTTTTTTTTTTTACTTCTATTGTTTTCTTCCTTTTACTTGTTTTTGGACTTGATTTGCTCTAGATTCTTTGGGTAGAAAGTGGAGATATAATCGACTTTAGACCAGCGTTCATCCGCTGCCCGGCTGACTGCTGCTGACATAAACTGGAGATTCATAGTTAACATAAGTAGTCAGCATTTTAGAGCCTTAGTTAGCTCACAACTCTGACCACTATTACCCTGAGAATGAAGATCCCCGTAAAGGTAACCCCTGCGTCAATAACCCATTCATGGAAGACGTCAGCTCCTGCTCCCTTAATTATTGTGAAAGAGAGAAACGATGGGTGTCCCTCCTGGCGTCATTCTGGTGTCCGAACAGACTCGTAATCATTGTCGCCACGTGGGCTGTCGCTGGAGGAAGACTCCCCATCTCTTAGTGGCATGGCTGGTAAATTTTCAATCGTATTTTCTACGACCTACGTGTGTGAGAGCACTGTTTTTGTCCCCATCACGAGTGGAAACAGAGCCCGAGTGGATGTCAGTGCAGCGCTCGTCTCTCGGAAACAGAACCGCCGCCTCCGGCATCGCGGGTTCCTGCCACGGGCAACGGCAGCTTTCCCACCAGCTGCGCTTGAATCAAACTGCGCTCTCTAGAAATTTCACTGTATTCTATTAAACCCTTTTTTTTTTTTTTTTTAACTCTTCGTCTGGTTATTTATTATAGTATTAATAATGAAAAGATAATGCACAAAATACTAATAATGGTTTTTCTTTCTGGCTTAGCAAGCCCCTGAAATTATTCTCCTATTTTCACGGGTCCCCGAATATAAAAAAGTTTGAGAACCCCCAGCATTAGACCTTTATAAAAATATACGCATAAAAAGCTGGATATTCTCCTCTGAGCAGTGCGTTAGCCGGACCCCACAATTCAGTTGCTTACTTGCTATGTTTATGGTCTGCGATGACTCACTACACTGTGAACTTCCCAAGAGCCAATAGGTGTGACTCTTCTGATCACTGATGCATCGTCTGCTGCTGAACAGGGGTGGGTACTCATAGGTGCTCAGTAAACATGTCCGAGTGACAGACTCAGCAGAACCAGGACCCGATATACGGAATGGGTATATTGTAATATAATTACAAAACAGTATCTGTGGAGGTCGTGGTAAGCAGTATCGTGGTCAACAGCGTCAGCTTTTAAGTTAATACATTTTAAGACCTTGGGAAGCTTAACATTTATCTGCTTGAATTTTCTCACCCGCATAAGAGGAACAAGGATAATAATACCGTATTTCCCCATATATAAGATGCTCCCATGTATAAAATGCACCTTAATTTTGGGGCCCGGAATTTAAAAAAAAAAAAGTATTACATAAAGTTATTGAACTCAAGTTGTATTCGTCATAAAATCCATACAACTCCTCCTCACTGTCAGAATTCCCATCCATTAGCTTGTCCTTGTCTGTGTCTGATGACGAATCACTGTCTTCATAGACTGCCTTGTCCTCAGTTCCATCTATGGCGTTTGAAATGCCACAACCACTGTATAAGATGCACCCAGTTTTCAGACCCCAAATTTTTCCAAAAGGGGTGCGTCTTATACATGGGGGAATATGGTATCTTTAGAGGGCTTTTGCAATGGTTGATCTAAGTGCACCATGTAAACTGTGAGTTACATGTATACCGTGCTTTCTCTTTGCCGATAATACAAAAATTGTCCCAGAGTAGTTCTGTAATGGAAGGGCCATTCGGAAGCGAGCATACTAAAAATTGAATTTTTCAGAAGCCCCAAGAAAAAGTGTTGGGTCAATTTCACTTATGAATCTAAATGCATATGAGTTGCTAGAAAATGAAATACAACACTATATTAAAATTATTATAAATTCTTGACCAAAGACTGTTGTTCTAGGAGCACAAGGATGTCCAGGTAGTCTGACTATTATTTACACACTGTGCTGTATCAGTAGATCCAATATATAAAAAAAAGTTAATTATCTCAAAGGAGGATCTGAAAAGGCATTCTAAAATTTCCATATCAAGTTTTGTCGAAAAATGTTAGAAAAGTCAAAGTTCCGTATGATGGATGTTAATTAATCTGATCGAGAATATCATCAGGTGGAAATGAGAGTCCGAGTCAGACTGCAGGGTTGACCTTGCTGTTTACAGTTGCCCGGGGATGTAAGCCTGAGCCAGGGAGACGGACTTCGTGCCACTGTGGGGCTTGCCTCCCCATAGAGGAGACGGGAGTTAAATAGGTATCTCATGCAGCGTGTGACAAATTCTATAAAGAAAAGAGCCCTGGCTGGTTGGCTCAGCGGTAGAGCGTCGGCCTGGCGTGCGGGGGACCCGGCTTCGATTCCCGGCCAGGGCACATAGGAGAAGCGCCCATCTGCTTCTCCACCCCCTACCCCCTCCTTCCTTTCTGTCTCTCTCTTCCCCTCCCACAGCCAAGGCTCCATTGGAGCAAAGATGGCCCGGGCGCTGGGGATGGCTCCTTGGCCGCTGCCCCAGGCGCTGGAGTGGCTCTGGTCGCGGCAGAACGACGCCCCGGAGGGGCAGAGCATCGCCCTTGGTGGGTGTGCCGGGTGGATCCTGGTCGGGCGCATGCGGGAGTCTGTCTGACTGTCTCTCCCCGTTTCCAGCGTCAGAAAAATAAACAGAAAGAAAAAAAAAAAGAAAGAAAAGAGCGGATAAGAGACCACGGAGGCTATGATCAATCTTTAGAACAAGTGTGGCCAGCAACACCCGAATGAAGGGTGAACACAAGTCGTGTCCACAGGAGGAAGCCCCGTGCCCGGGCCAAAGACGGCACAGGACTCAGGAACAGCAGTGAGGACGTGTAACGTTGAGTCAGGTGCACAGCGAAGAGAGCCGTTGACGACGAGATGATCGGGGCAACCAGAGATGACGGGAGCCCAGCGTGGGTTTTGGGTTTAATTCTGATCTTCAGGATAGTTGCATGATCTGACTTGTGTGGTAAGACAACAAGGTCGCCATGGGAGTTACGCGGCAGACAGGCTCTCTGGCAGCGGGAGGCTGACGTGGAAATCTCGGCGGGAGTGATGGTGGCTGAGACCAGCAGTGGCAGCGTGGGGGCGGGGCGGGGCGGGGCGGGGTGGGCGTGTTGGGTTCCCGGTGCGTCCTAGCAGTACATCCATGGGACTGGCTGGTAGGTTGAATGTTGAAAGCAAGAAGAATGGAAATTTGTAGGTGACTCCAAGTAGTCTGGGGCATTTTTCAAGGACTGGGAGCCCCGGAGGAGAGCAGCTTCGTGGCAGGGGAGCAGGGGACCCGCTTGGGTTCATGTGGGGGATGCGTCGGACATGAGAAATCCGTTAGACATCCCAGTGCTGGTGGACAGTGGCCGGCTGCCCAGTTGGTCCTGAAGCTGAGGGGGAAGGAAGAGCTGAAGACGTGAATCCAGCGTCCCCACACGGGCAGTGCCCGGGAAGGAAGAGCTGAATATATAAATCCAGCGTCCCCACACGGGCAGTGCCCGGGAAGGAAGAGCTGAATATATATATCCAGCATCCCCACACGGGCAGTGCCCGGGAAGGAAGAGCTGAATATATAAATCCAGCGTCCCCACACGGGCAGTGCCCGGGAAGGAAGAGCTGAGGACATGAATCCAGCGTCCCCACACGGGCAGTGCCCGGGAAGGAGGAGCTGAGGACGTGAATCCAGCGTCCCCACACGGGCAGTGCCCAGGAAGGAAGAGCTGAGGACGTGAATCCAGCGTCCCCACACGGGCAGTGCCCGGGAAGGGAGAGCTGAAGACGTGAATCCAGCGTCCCCACATGGGCAGTGCCCGGGAAGGAAGAGCTGAGGACGTGAATCCAGCGTCCCCACGTGGGCAGTGCCCGGGAAGGAAGAGCTGAAGACATGAATCCAGCGTCCCCACGTGGGCAGTGCCCAGGAAGGAAGAGCTGAAGACGTGAATCCAGCGTCCCCACGCGGGCAGTGCCCAGGACTTCCCGTCCAGGACCCGACGACGGGTAAACGACACGCGGCACACGGACAAAGCAATGAGGAGAGCCGAGAGCTGGAGCGGGTTTCGGCCGGGACAGGAGGAGGACCAGCCAGGGAGGGCGAGAGGGATGATCCGAGGGAACACTGTGGCAGCGCAGCCTGGTAGTGGCGCTGGCGGGGCCAGGAGCCAGCTCCCCAGAGAGCGGGACCCACTGAGGGTTTCCTGGAAGAAGTTTGGAGGGAGCTCCGTCTTCCAGGCTTCCTGCTCGTCAAGAATTGCCCGTCCCTTGTCGAGTCTGACTCTCGCCCCCTTTTAAGGAATATGCATTCTGTGAATCACGGGGCGCACTCTCGCATGCCTCAGAGAGCACGTCCAGATTCCCCGTGTTTGTCGGTGTGTCTGCCCACGGCTGGTAGATGAGGAAAGTCAGTGAACAGATCACTGCATGACAGAAGTCACACGCCCGGAACAGCGACAGGAGGAGCGTTCTCATCATGCGGACCAGTGTCATCCCGATACATTCAGTTGGAAAAGAAAAGAAAGTTCAGTAGAAGGTCTGTGGAGAGGGAGGTCACTTTCTCACCGGCAGGATTGGGGGAGGCTTTGTGGGACGGGCGGCATTATAACTGGGACTCGAACAAGGGATAGAATTCTAGGATAAAAGCTGCCTTCCCGTGGCAGCCAGGGCCCCGGATGGGCTTGTCCTCCACCTACCTTTACCTCACCTGCGGGCACTGCCCAGAGCTGCTGGAGGGACCAAGATGCTCACCCTTCTGCCACATTCCCTCCCCCTCCCTCTCCCCCTCCTCCACTCCTTCCCCTCTCCCTCCATCTCTCTCTCTCTCTCTCTCTCTCTCTCTCTCTCTCTCCAGACACACCTCCCCCTTAGCCTGGAGGCATGCTTGCCCTGCGTCCTCCTGAGCTCACAGGGGTGCACCCCTTACCCTCCCGGAATCCCCACCTCCTGAGCCCACGTACCTGGCAGTCTCTCCGTGGGGTTCTACTTTCGATCCCTCTGTCCTAGCTTCCTGAGACCGCAAACCTCACAAGGGAGGGGACCTGCCAGGTACGTGATGGGCACTAGCCGCACACACAGGGCACGGTGGTCGCCAGCCCTGACCAGGCTCTGCTCCAGGACCTCCCAGGGCGGCCACGCTTAGTGAACGCTCAGTGGAGCCTCTCCGTGTCCGTTACTGTAACTGTTCGCGAGTGTGCACACTCGTTTCACACTGCGCCGGATCCCTTGCACGTGGACGTACGTATCGACGCTAAATGTTGATTTTTTTCACTCATTTTAAAGTAAAGTTTACTTCACTTTATTTTTATTTAAAGTATGGGTTTCTAAAGTGAAGGTTGCCTTAACTTCGTGATGTATCCAATCTCCTGCGAGCAAAATGGACATCCGATCATAATTCACAGGCTAGGCGGAGGATAATTTAGAATCTCGTGCTTTCTTCAAAATGGGCGTTTTTCTCTAACTTTTACCCCTAGAATGCAACAGGGAAATTGAAAAGATGGCTTTGTGAACTTGCTGTTGGGTGTGCGTTTCTTTTAGATACTGTCTTAGCCCGTGAATATTATTACTAAATAATTTTCTCCCTGAATAGTGCAGATACCAAGAAATCCTGGAGCTGCAGGGTTTCAGATAATGCAAATAGCACCTATCAGACCAGCGAGGCACCGGCATTTCACGTGTGAATTCATGCGAGAAAGAGGACGGGATTGAGAGAGCTGTGTAAAATGTCTTGCCAAAAAAAAAAAAAAGAAAGAAAAGAAAAAAAGGCAATAAACAGAAATCCTCCAGGAAAGTGGAACAGTAATTTAATCACATGTTGACAATATCTATCGTCCTGAATAAATGCAAAAGACTTTTTCCGTCTATACATAGCTCACCATCTCCCTCAGCCTGTCCGGTGCCTCTGAACCTCACGGTCACGGCTGGTGAGCACACAGAAAGCAGAGATTTACACTCTGCATGCTTACCTGCCCTTTCCCGGTCACGATGGAGTCTGTTGCACTCCATTAAAAAGCGGCGACTTCAGCGAGAGCAGAGAGGAGTATCTGTGTCCTCTCGTTAGGGGTCACCTATAAACTTCCGTCTTGATTTTCTGCTCCCTTGGCTGCAGAGATTTTCGGGGTCAAGAAATACTCAGGGTTTACCCTTGGCCTTGCTGGACCCCTGTTTTTGAAAAGCATTGAACAAGGTTAGAAAATTCATTTCTAAAATACAGCTAACTCTTGGCCGGACACTATTAGCTAATTTGCCTTAAAACTGAATTTAATTTTTCTGAAAAAAAAAAATGTGATCTCATGACTATCAAATACAGTCCTCCGCTCCAAGATTCTTGATTGAAATAACTGTTGCGTGTTTCACAAACGGAAACACCCCCCCACATTGCTGTCTCTGTGATTTTCTGGTCGCCACGTGAAATGCCCATTTTTCCCGTTCTGAGTAACTTCTGGGTTGAATGTTTCAGCTCAGATAAGAGTTTTACGGTTAATGGCCACTCTTCTCTGAAACGGATGGGGGGGGGGGGGAGGCCACTTGACTTATTTTAACACAACTGAGAATAACAACCCGTGATAGACCACATGCTACTTATGTTATCTCAGAGACACCTTTTCATCAGAAAGCTCAACGTGCTGGTTGTTAAATAGTCCAGAGAATTATTCTCGCAAGTCTGGTTGGAGAGGTAGCTTGTAGTAAGTGAGGTATCTTTTCCTCAGTCAAGAAAAAAAAAAGAAGTCTCAAAACAGGTAAAGATCACTATGTCATTAATCTACTTAACCTTTTAAACAGCCGAGATTTGTAATATACTTGTTCTTATTCAAAGTTCAGTTGTGTTCAGCACCATGGAACGTCTTCTGATTGAATATATGTAATTATAGTATATGAAGACTTAAAAATAACTCAAGGGATTGAACAAAGTTTTCCAGGAGTTAATCACTAATGAAGATCTTACATCCCGGCTTTAAATACAGACAAAACTAGTTATAATGATCTCATTAGTGCCGTATTAAGGTTATCTATTTTAGTATTTGTCAGAAGAATTCAGATGGAAATGAACTCCTGAACATATTGAGAAAGAGTTGTTGATCGTTTTCTCAGATAAAAGACACAACAGCAGTAGATTCTCTGTTGTGTTAATCAAGATTCCAACCAGAAGCAACAGAAAGTGCTGCTGCCTAAAAGTATCCCTCTCAGAATACCATCTTCTCTGCCTCTGCTCGCTGAAACAGTTTCTCCCCACCCCCTCCTCCCCTATGTACCCAGCAAATAATTTTAAAATGTCGTGGAATTTGGAGAAAAAGCAGAGAAAGAATAAACACGACTATTGAGTTGGGTTTTCCTGGGGCGTAGAGCTGACTGTCAGATCACACGGAGGCCTTCGTTGGTGTTCAAAACTTGGCTTTTCTTAAAGAGAAAAAAGTGTGCTTGTTTGCCTTTGACAGACGCTGTTGCCCTCAGTTGCAACGGTAGAAGAAAATAATTTTTCACCGAGAGGCTCGCCGTTGTCTCAGGGCCCTGGTCTGCTCTTCAGCAGGAATGTTGTGATCCAGGAGCCCGGGAAGAGAACGTTCTTGCTATAAATCAACTTCAGAGGAAACGGGGGGGCGTCACATCACCGGGGAGCATGCCTGAGCTCCGTGCAGCCTGTGGAAGTCCTTCCCTCGGCCTGCCGTGACTCGGGGTTCAGCATGGGGCTGGTCGGGAACCCTTCTTCTGGGATGTGGCGAAGGAGAAGGCCGTGGTGCATGGTTAATCTGGACAGTTCTTTTGTGGAAGTCACAAAAATGAGACACGGTGAACAGGGCTTAACTAATGAGCTTCTGCAGACAAACAGACGTGTGTTAAAATGTACACGTCTATTACAATGCGTATGTTTATACGTTTTTATAGATGTGTACACATGCATACGTTATATACATGTATGTATACACACATACTCAAGCAGTTTATATCTCAGCCTAGAAAAACACTATATTTCATTTTATCTTCATCCCTTTTACTCTTAAAACTCTATTATCGAAAGTCCTTTGCCTCTAGTACGTTAGAAAGTGTTCTTGGTTTTCCTTTGTAATAGTCATGTAACAATCCTAGATTGCCTAGAATATAAGGAAGAACAGCAAACACCTTTAAAACGTGTAAGTAGGCACTCACAGATCGAACCTTTGGAGCAAGGAAGGTCTAGCCGGGCTGGTGACAAGTCTGTTCTCCAGGGGGTCATGGCCGTGGTTCTCAAGCAAAGGCTGACTCTGAGCCAGCCCTCTGGTCACTGGGGGTTTTGCCAAAGCACAGACTCTGGGTCCCTGCACAGCTCGGGGGGGACCCTGTGCTCAGCTAAGGAAGCTGACAGAAATGCCCACCGGCATGCCTCCCCGGGACACTCAGAACTCCTCCCCTTCCATGATTCCCCTCCGTTCTCACCCTCTGGGGGAAACTGAGGAATCTTCATCAGAAGAGAGCCAACATTCAGAGAGGGGACCATGATTGTCCCTGTCTGAAGACTGAGCGAGGGTCCAAGCAGAAGGCTTTGGTGTGGGGTTCAGGACACCACGCTCTCCGATGCTGAAGCTTCTTCCCAGCCGCCTGGCAGAAATTGGGGAAGAACACTCCCGTGACGACGCTGGGTCCCTCACAGGGCACAGGCACGGAGCCAGGTCTCCAGGCTCCGTCTCCACGCCCCCCTGCGCAGGAATATACTCGACCATGGTCCTCGGCAACCTGCAGCTCCACTGGAAGGCGTGCCCCAGCTCAAAGAGGGAAATAAATGTGTTTCCCAGGTCCATACTGTTTTGAAACCAGCTTTCAGACTGAGATGCCGGGTTCTCTGGGAATGTTCTGCTGTGGGTCAGATAATTACTCTGCCTTCAGTCAGACCCTTGTTTCACTAGTCCACTAAAGGGAGACATGGAACTGGAGGTTGTAGCATTCGTTTGACATCTTCACATAAAATATGAAGAAAGTTGGGGAAGTCACAAAAAGGAGACACGGTGAACAGGGCTTAACTAATGAGCTTCTACAGACAAATCAATGTGTATTAATATGTACACGTCTATTAAAATGTGTAAAAGAGGTCCCTTGACAGAGATAGTGGAGTATTGAGCTGAATTGCGTGTGAAGGCCAAAGACCCAGGACCCTGAAGTGCTCACCGCAGGGACCTGCTGTCTTGTTGCTTCCTGTGTGCTCTGTCCATGGTGCTGAACCTTCTTTCCTTCAGGTCAAGCGTGGGGACCACAGCTGTACTGTTTCTCACTCCCTGGCCAATGTTCTTCCTTAACCCGCTAAGCCAAGTGGGCGTAGCTGGCGAAGAACACTTATTAATACCCTTCTGAACTCAGAGGAGTGAATCATACAGATTCTATAGCCCCGAATTTCTCTGAAATTCATATTCTATTAAAACGACTAGGAGTCTATCCTTGATAAGTTTAGATGAAGTTCCCTTTTTCCAGATATCTCCATCTTTTTATCTAAAAAAAATAAATAAATCTTGTAAATGGTAATAACTTGATTCAATAGTACTATCTATCTAAACTCATAGGACTTAAAAGTAATTCTTGCTTTAACTCAAAGCACACTATATTACTTTTCTCAGTAAAAAAAAAATGTTGTAGAATACATCAGATAAGGAATGTTTAATTTGTGAAATTTTGAGTGGAGGAATCAAACTCATACTATAATAAAGGAATGAGGTGTTCTTAGAAAACTTGCTCTTCTGAATGGAGAAAACCAAAATGTTCTGACTTAAAGAAAAAATAGGTTACACGTTTGAAATTGAGCAAGCCAGCAGAAGAACTGGTATGAGTCACCAAAAGTTGTGCTGAAAAGTTTAACAAGAAGGTCTACCTCCATAATCAGTTTTGAGATATATATATATATATTGTGTGTGTGTATGTGGGTAATACACAATATATATATGTGTGTGTGTATGTGGGTAATACACACATACATATAAAAGCACAATGTAATAGAAATATAGACAATGAGGTGGTTTACACGTCACAGTGACACGCATTCTGCAACAATCAATCCCCAGAGGTGGGGCTGCTAAAGGCCACTGTTACTCTTAAAGCCGTTTTTGTAGGTTTATCTGGATGGTAAAGAGACCCTGATTCGATCACGTTTCCGTTATACATATGTGTGTAAGGCTCTCTCGTGAAGGTGAAGTGCTGTTCTGTGGCTCAAGCTGAGAGCGTGGAACCGGAGCTGAAGGTTGGGAGAGGACACGTAATAAGTTAGGGTCATCTCAGATACTCCTACTGCCACGGGGACGAGGGGATGCAGTCATAACAGAGAGGGGACAGCGTGGAGCTTCAGGTCAGGGCTCAGGGTAGGTGTCTCTGAGAAATAGCATTTGAGCTGAGACATGTATGATAAAATGACGCCAATCCTACAGTGACAAGGACTCGGAAAGCACCAGCGAGCAGGACGACCTAGTTTATACTTGGGACTCCCAGCATCCGGGAGGTGGTGTCAGGCAGCCCCGGGACCGTGAGTGAAACTGACTTTGTCTCTGTGATCTACTGGGGAGAGATGGAACTGCCTTTGTCATTGTGATCTACTGGGGAGACATGGAACTGCCTTTGTCATTGTGATCTACTGGGGAGAGATGGAACTGCCTTTGTCTCTGTGATCTACTGGGGAGAGATGGAACTGCCTTTGTCTCTGTGATCTACTGGGGAGAGATGGAACTGCCTTTGTCATTGCGATCTACTGGGGAGAGACGGAACTGCCTTTGTCTCTGTGATCTACTGGGGAGAGACGGAACTGCCTTTGTCATTGTGATCTACTGGGGAGACATGGAACTGCCTTTGTCATTGTGATCTACTGGGGAGACATGGAACTGCCTTTGTCATTGTGATCTACTGGGGAGACATGGAACTGCCTTTGTCTCTGTGATCTACTGGGGAGACATGGAACTGCCTTTGTCATTGTGATCTACTGGGGAGACATGGAACTGCCTTTGTCATTGTGATCTACTGGGGAGACATGGAACTGCCTTTGTCTCTGTGATCTACTGGGGAGACATGGAACTGCCTTTGTCATTGTGATCTACTGGGGAGACATGGAACTGCCTTTGTCATTGTGATCTACTGGGGAGACATGGAACTGTCTTTGTCATTGTGATCTACTGGGGAGAGATGGAACTGCCTTTGTCATTGTGATCTACTGGGGAGACATGGAACTGCCTTTGTCATTGTGATCTACTGGGGAGAAATGGAACTGACTTTGTCTCTGTGATCTACTGGGGAGAGATGGAACTGACTTTGTCATTGTGATCTACTGGGGAGAAGTAGAACTGCCTTTTTTTTTTTAAAGAAGTGATGAGGCAAAAAATAAAAGTGACCCAAATCTTAAAGTTTTACTTTTCCCATCACGAATTTTGACACATGTTGGAGAGGAACGTTTTCCCGAAAATAAAAATATTCTTCGGTCCAGAAGTCTCAGCAAGTCTTCATTCCCCCATTGTCCTGACCAAACGACGTCGGATGTGTTGATAGAGACAGACCCCCGGCCAGGTCCTCATTTAAGGACTCATCAGCGCTTTGTGGTGTGAGCTTGTGCTCACTTGTTCCATCTGAGCCCAGTTTCTCGTCTGTGAGGTGTGGTGACGGTCGTGAGAGTCACCTGACATTTAGGAAGCTTGCGTAAGGGACAATGATGGGTGAAGTATTTGCTCTATAAAAGTTTAAGCAGAATTTAAGAATGTACCTTATCCATGTTTCCTAACTTAAGGAAAACTATCCAAACTGGTATTGCTTCCCTGAACCACTGGAGTTTTCCATTCAGAAATTAATAGACTGGGAAGAGGAGTCTGCCCTGATTGGGTCTGACATCAGGACTGCCCTTCGCAGCTGTCTGTGGCAAAATGAAAATAGGCATGTCCTGGTCTAGCTCTTCTGATCGTTTCCGCCCGGCCCTCACAGTGACAGCACAGATCTGATTTCATCTTTCGCCATTATCTGACATTTTAAAACAACAGCAAACCAAGGTAGGCTACCATCAAGGCCATTTTTGGTAATTTTATCCAGACGTGACGTGTGTGATCATTTTGATCATCCACCGGAGGTGGCAGTTCTCCAACGACCTGAGATACGCGTTCAAAATCTGATTTTCTTTCTGTCGGAATCTGTGTCACAGTCCGTCGCAGAGAATGCTCTTTCAGGCCCGATGAACAAGGAAACCGTGGACTTCTAATCCAGGTCTCTTAAAGCCCGAAAAGACAGAGGGCAAAGAGAAAGGTGTGAATTCAGAAAAAGACGCTATCGTTTCTGTTTTGTTCTTGATCAGAATAGAGGGCGTACGTTTCCTTCATTCTGAGATTGACTTCCACTCCGTCTGAGGTATTGGAAACCTCAGAGCATTCATGTAGGAGCGGGTTCTGTGTGCGGGGTTGTTAAAATCATAAAACAATTCGTTTGTAAGTTTGGGGGAAGCATTACCTATCATCTCATATGTATTGCATTTGTTTCTAAATACAGATTAATCTTTTTTTTTTTTCTTTTTCCAGCTGCATTCTATATTGTAATCATGGTGGGGACATGGTAGTTCAACCTCAAATAATAAAAGCTTTCTGGTGATTTCATGGGACGGAGTTTTACCAGGGTCTCGGTGAACTGGAATAGCAGCATTTCCAGTTCTAGGCCCTGTCTCCTCTGCGTGTTACCACTGCAGGAGTGTGGAAGACACGTCTGTGGTTCAGAAAAGCTAAGGGAAAAAAAAAATGAGCGGTTTAATCTGAGCGTTAGGAAAAGGATCACAAAGCCTGCTGTATAGATAGTATTTTGTATTTAAGCTAGTTTCTGTAAAGGCTCCTGACATGCCCCCTGGGAGTTCAATATTGACAAGCATGCTTTCGCAATCCAGATCAAGGCTTGCCGAATTAACACAGCTCAAGTCTCGCATTGACACCGTAACCCAAGGCTGAGAACTCTTATCTTACCCTATTTAGTTGGGCTTTATGGATGATACTGTACCCTTGAATCGGGGATTTTCACTGTATCTTAAACGCTACCACTGTGGATTAATTTGATTTGAGAACATGCTAGTCCTTATCATGTTCAGAGTGGAAATTATAAATGAAGTGTAACATTCATTGTTTTCTCTTCCAGCATGGATTCAGAATAAAACCAACCCTCCACCTCAGTCTGATATTATCTCTTCTACCAGAAAATGTCTAATAATTCCCGGCACCTAAAGAGAGGGCAATACAAGAAAAATGCTATTATCCTTTCTTCTCCTTCCAGTTAGAAGTAAATGCATTCGAAATTGCTCATTCTTCAGAAGCTCTGATCCAAATTTGAGACAAAATAGCAATCGTAAAAAAAATATGTATATATTCATTTATTTGTTTTTTTTCGTGACTCTAAAATCTCAAATGGCAATTTTCTGATAACGGTAGCATCTACGGAACTGAAAATTAATCGTCTTCAAGTCTTAGAGGAAAATGTAGCCCCTTTCCACCTTTCGGGAAGTTGAGGTCTGATTTTACCCATCACTAGGAGGAAGGGTGCTGGTGGTGGTGGGGCCAGTGTCCAGTCAGAGCTTGCGATGGGTCAGACTACGCGGGGCCTTCCACATGCACTTCTGTGAGGGGGGCAGTCTCGCTGACCCCCTTTAACAAACGAGGAAACGGGCTCGAGAGCTCCAGGCACTTGCCCGGCCGTGCCCGCTGCTTCCTAAACTTCCCTTGTTTGTGTTCGTTCCCGTCGGTAGACTCACAGTCCAGCTGGTACTGACCTGGTTCTCCTGCCCCCCCCCCCCCCCGAGCTCAGACATCACAGAGAGGCATGTGGCCTGACCCGGCGGTGGCGCACTGGGTAGAGTGTCGGACTGGGACACTGAGGACGCACGTTTGAAACCCCGAGGTCGCCGGCTTGAGCAAGGGCTCACTCCATCTGCTGTAGCCCCCCGGTCAAGGCACATATGAGAAAGCAATCAATGAACAACTAAGGTGCCACAACGAAGAATTGATGCTTCTCATCTCTCTCCCTTCCTGTCTGTGTGCCTCTCTCTGTCTCTGTCACACACACACAAAGAAGAGAGAAGCATGTGTTGGTGTTACTGTCGGTCCAGGTGGCGGTCCCCTAGTGTCAGAGGGAACAGAGAGGAAGGGTCCTGCTGGGGAGGCTGGTCTAGGACACCCCCCCCACGAGGATGTAGTATTTGGTATAGACATAAAGGGAAGGGATGGACAGGAGAAGAAGGTGAAGACCACCTCAAGCAGTGGGAACCCCAAGTGAAATGACCGAGGTGTGAAGATGGTCGATACCCTTAAGGAACTGTGAATAGGCCAGAGTTTCAGGAGTTACTGGAGACAGGCCACAGGCTCGGCACAGAGAACCCATTGAGGTGAAGTGAGAAGCACACTTGCCGGCCACCGGCCTCTGCGTCTTCACTGTGGAGAAAGATCTGCCCCCGCTGGGCTCCCAGAGCTGCTGTCGGGGACGGACACCAAGGGAAGGCGGGCCAGCTCCCTGCTCTAGTCCTCCTCCTTGGCGCCAAAGACATGCTTTTATCTTCTTACAAATCCTTACCCTCTGCTGCCTACCCTCAGAGCTATCTTCTCAAACAAATGTCTCTAAATGAAACAGTCACTGGGCACCATTTTCCCATATATATTATGTATATATATATAATATATATGTAATATATTGTGTGTATATATATATATATAATATATATATTATATATAATTTTATTGATTGATTTTAGAGAGACAGAGGGGGAGAGGGAGAGACAGGGAATCATTCATTTGTTGTTCCACTTAGTTGTGCCCCGATTGGTTTTTTTCCATATGAGCCCCGACCGGGGATCAAACCCTCAACCTTGGCATTTGGGGGATGATGCTCTCACTGGCTGAGATAACAGGCCAGAGCCCACGTCCCCTCGAGCTCTCCTCCTTCCTGGGGCAGTTTAGGAGAGGGACACCACTCGGCTCTTTCTTGATATATAATACATGTCCTTCTTTGAACTCTTTCTCCCAGAGAGTTTAACTTCATCCCCGCCAGCACGGGTGACTGGTACTTAACATTCCCATAGTTGTGTGATGGCATTTCTAAAATACTCTTGAGTCGATGTGGTTTCAAACATATGTGTGAACCACAGAGTCCCGTCGGGAGAAGGACGTATTTAAAGTCAGAGGTGTCCATCAGAGCGCCCGGCGTAGAGAGAGAGTCGCACAGTTGTTTGCTCTCTCCTCCGTGACCTGTATCTAAGATCCACTCAGGGGAAGAACAGAAATAGAGCTCCGTGCTTTTCCCAATGACCCGTCTGTCACTTCTCAGTCACCCTAAACCAAGTCTGCACAGTCGAGTCACCGCCTGCAGCGCAGCCTCCATCTCAGTGATCGTTTGACGGACCCTCTACCCAAGGAGGAGGTGGTCTCCTCACCCCCCGCGTCAGTATGTGCTTCCCAGCTCCACGCCGTCTCTGAGAGCATTTCTGAAGCTTGGAGTGCCCGAGGTCCGCTTATGCGATTGTTTACTTTCGATAATTGCCTTCGGCAAGTAAATACATCTTGGCGCTGACCACCCTCTGAACTCCTTTGGAACTGCCCACTAGTCTTCTGGGACCTTTCGATATAGAATATTGTATTGTTCTGGTTTGTCTACTAACCCTGTCTCCAGCAAAATATAGCTCTGTTTAGGTTAGGGCCCTAATTTCTCCCTTTATTTGACAAAATAAAGTTTTTCTTTGGAAAATAAACATCATCAGCCTAACTAGGTGGTGGCACAGTGGATAGAGCATTGACCTGGGATGCTGAGGACCCAGGTTCAAAACCCTGAGGTCACCAGCTTGAGCATGGAATCATAGACATGATCCCATGGTCTCTGGCTTGAGCCCAAAGGTTAGCGGCTTGAAACCCAAGGTCGCTGGCTTGAGCAAGGGGCCACTGGTTCAGCTGGAAGCCCCCACCTCCCCGCCACAGTCAAGGCAGGTATGAGAAGCAATCAGTGAACAACTAAAGTGCCCCAACTATAAGTTGAGGCTTCTCCTCTCATTTTCTCCCTTCCTATCTGTCTGTCTGCCTGTCGCTCACTAAAATAATAATCCTCCTTTTTTTTTTTTTTACCAAACCACACATTCAATAAAGTGTGTGTGTATGTGTATGTGTGTGTATAACTATTTCATAAATTGCTAAATATTTCAACTCCTGGGTAAATTGTACAATGTATCGCAACCATTCTTACTAAAAGTTTGTATTTTTGCAATATATATATATATAGTATTTTTCTGAACCTAGAAACCGGGAGAGACAGTCAGACAGACTCCTGCATGTGCCCAACCAGGATCCACCCGGCACGCCCACCAGGGGGCGACGCTCTGCCCACCAGGGGGCGATGCTCTGCCCATCTGGGGCGTCGCTCTGTTGCGACCAGAGCCACTCTAGCGCCTGGGGCAGAGGCCATGGAGCCATCCCCAGCGCCCGGGCCATCTTTGCTCCAATGGAGCCTCTGCTGCGGGAGGGGAAGAGAGAGACAGAGAGGAAGGAGAGGGGGAGGGGTGGAGAAGCAGATGGGCGCTTCTCCTGTGTGCCCTGGCCAGGAATCAAACCCAGGACTTCTACACGCCAGGCCGACGCTCTACCACTCAGCCAACCGGCCAGGGCCTGCAATATATTGAACTGTTCTCAGACTATACTTTTAGTAATTATTATAATTGTTTAAAAATCCAGCAGCCAGTAGCCTTAAAGGAGCAAAGTTTATTTTTTCTGATGTTTATTTTATTGATTTATAGAGAGAGGAAGGGAGAGAGAGAGAGAGAGAGAGAGAGAGAGAGAGAGAGACAGGAACATGGATCTGTTCCTGTATGTACCCTGACCCGGGATCAAACCGGCGACCTCTGTGCTTCAAGACAAAGCTCCAACCAACCGAGCTATCTGGCCGGGGCTTATAGTAATTATTTATACGGGGTACTACTTAGATAAAGTGGCCACCACTCCCATCCAGATTTCTTTCATATAGTTCTTGAATACACTTCTCTATCTTATGTCAGTAAGAACACTTCTGTATGTTTTGTTACCAAACAGACACAGAAATCTTAAAAAAAAACAAAAGACTTAGAAACTGATGTAACTTGTTATAAAACCATAATTATGTAAGAGAGTGTTCTTTCCTAACAAGAAGCCTTCCTATCTGTCACCCACTGTGTTAATGCCTCTAGTACTTATTAGCTGACTACTTCTGTTATTACCATTCTACAAGCATCTGCCATTCTTGAAACTGATTGATGTTGGGGAAGAAAGCCCACTTATTACACGTTGCCGACTTCAGAGGAGCTATCTTATAACCTACAGTGCTTTTTGAGAAGTGATGATACCTTATATTTCTAGAACTAATCACTGCTAAAGAAAGTAAAAGGATGAAAACATAATATTTTTTTTCCTCCTGGGAAGACCTTTCATTGTCTCATATGCCATTCAACTCTAAAATGATTACAGTGTTTTGTCTGCCAAGGATGACAGTGGTGAGAAGTCACTTTCTGTGCAGGTGGGGAGGTGTGTACATACCCATCTCCATGTGATGTTGCCCGTGTCATTTACTTATTTATTTTAGTCTGACTCGCCTGCTTTGAATGGATATGGGTGAAGAATGAGACTAGAAAACAAGAATTCACATGCTTGTTGAGTTTTAATGCCTGCAACAGTGAATAATGTTGTTATTATTGTTTCATTATTTCACAAATTCTTCCAAACCATGGTGGTACAGTATCCAGTCACCCTTCTTGGACGTTCTTGTCTTTATTATACCGCCGTGACTCTTTAGACTTGACCTCGTCTTGGCCGTGCCACTTGGACTCATCGACTGACCGTACATCACTGCCCCACCGTGACTGAGGACTTCGGTCCTTGGTTCACCGGTCTTACCGTCCCTCCACATTCTGTCACTATTATTATTGAGAAATACTAGTTATAAAACGACGTACAGTTCGAGCTGACACGCAGTCAGGGGGATGCACTCTGACGTTCTTCGTCGTCACCGTCATCACACACGTCAGAATCCGTGGAGTTGTCCATCCATCCATTCCCAAAGCTAATGTGAAAACTGCATGTTCCTGGAAATGCTGAGGTCGCCTGTTCAAAACCTTGGGCTTGCCTGGTCAAGGCACATATGGGAGTTGATGCTTCCAGCTCCTCCCCCCTTCTCTCTCTCTCTCTCTCTCTCTCTCTCTCTCTCTCTCTCTCCCTCTCCTCTCTAAAAAAATGAATAAATTAAAAAAAAAAACAAAAAACCCCGCCTGTTAACTAATCTCTGTGCAACACTGTTAGTGTTTCAAAGCATTTCCAGAATTTGATTTGATTCTTACAACAGCTGGGTGAGATAGGTGTCGATAGCTTTATTTTTCGGATGATGAACATCCAGCTCGCGGGTGCTGTGAAGAGCGGGAGGCAGACATGCCTGCTGAGGTTTGATGACCCGAACAGCCACCCGGGTTTGCCAGCTGGACAACCTTGTAGCACAGCCTTTCCATAAGTCAGCACTCTCCCGACCTCTGTTAGCTCTAGCCTACTAGATACAGCGTGTCCGTAACGTCACGGTGCACTTTTGACCGGTCACAGGAAAGCAACAAAAGACCATAGAAATGTGAAATCTGCACCAAATAAAAGGAAAACCCTCCCAGTTTCTGTAGGATGATGTGGCAGCATGTGCACGTGCACAGATGATGATGTAACACCATGTATAGAGTGGAGCAGCCCACGGCCATGCCAGTCGAGATGTGGACGGTACAGAGGAAAGTTCAGTGTGTTCTGTGGCTCGCTAAATTTGAATCCGTGACCAAAGTACAACGTGAATATCAGCGCATTTATAACGAAGCGCCACCACATAGGAATAACATTGCTCGGTGGGATAAGCAGTTGAAGGAAACCGGCAGTTTGGTGGAGAAACCTCGTTCTGGTAGTCCATCAGTCAGTAACGAGTCTGTAGAGGCTATACGGGATAGCTACCTAAGGAGCCCTAAAAAATCTGTGCGTGAGCCCACATCGAACTGCACTGAATAGGTATGAAACTGGGAGAGCTTTCCTTTTATTTGGTGCAGATTTCACATTTTTATTGTCTTTTGTTGCTTTCCTGTGACCGGTCAAAAGTGCACCATGACTTTACGGACACACTGTATAAGCAAGACATTTACAGGATCCCAGTGACACAGTCCACGGCACATGCCAAGCCAAGATATAAACAATGGGCTCTCTTTCACATTCTTCAGTAGCTCAGATGTTTTCCACCTAGATCATGTGTTTCCCACGTTTCATAATTTTGCAACACTTTAGATTTCTCCTTTGAAATGTTAAGTATCTGTATCGTGTGCTGTCTCGGAATATTTCTTCATATTGTGGTTATCTTGTTTTTCATGTCACTGTGCCCTCAGTCTCCTGGCTTCTTTTCTTTATTCTTTTTTTTTTTTCTTTTTTACCTATTTTTGGTCTTGAGATGGCCAGAGGGCATGGTTGGTGGTAGCGACCGAACGTTCGTGACCCGCCCAAGTCCGTAGGTTGAAATTCCAACACCCAGAGTGATGATTTAGGAGGTGGACCTCGGGGAGCGGATTCAGTCATGAGGCTGGAACCCTGGTGAATGGAATCTGTCACCTCGTAAGAGACCCTAGAGAGCGCTTCAGAATGTGAAGTCTGTGATGATTGGAAACAGTTACCAGCCTTTTTATTAGGAGGTCCTAGAGCCAGTCTGGAGGGAAATAATTCAGTCACTATCAAGCGTTCCTCTCATCTCACCGTAGCTATCCAAACTCTTGTTGGGACCTACAGTCTAAAGAAGGCAACACTGAGAGAACGTGTCATCAGCTGTCATCAGTCCACACTGATTTCACGTAGCCAGAGTCTCCGAAAGAGTGTGGGTGACATCAGCCTCTTCTATCAAGTGCGGACGGGAAGTAGAACCTGTGTTTTCTCTGTAGAAATACCCGGAACAGTGCGTTTCGTTTGCAGTTGGACACTCAGGCGTCACATTTGATGTCTCAGGATCGGTTAAGATAAACATGACGCCTCAAGGAAGCTAGCGTGTCACCGGGGACATGGCAGGGCTCACCGTCTGCAGGGAGCTTCCGCCAGATGTGAAACTGCAAAGCTCCCAGCATGCCTTGGGGCCCAGCCTCCCCACGCCAAGGGCTCTCCCGTCAAAACTTATCTGGGCCTCTGTGTCCTGGCCTCGTTGACATACTCTTGGCAAATGAAACCTTTTCGTCTTTGTCTGGGCGAATCATCTGAAGGGGAAAGTGTTTAAATAAATGGCTTATGACATGTATAGTGTTGAAATAAACGTTTATTTTAACACTTCATAAGTCATGAGCCATTTATTTTAACGCTTTTCACATTGAAGTGTTTAAATAATAGATTTTATACAGGGACGTGTCATCCACTCTGTTTAATGTAAAAGCGAATATGTAAATACATCCATCTATCTAACCTGGATTTTACACCCTTTGACTGCCAAATAGCTGGGTTGCCATAGTTTCTGGAACAACCTGAAATTAAATTCTCTGCTCTTTTTGACTTGCTGGGTAATTGAGGGATATGTAAGGTGATTGGACATCACTCCATTAATGGAAAAATGGTTAAATACAGTTTTTTTTTTCAGAGAACTGAAGTGTCAGCAAAGACCAGTGTTGAGAGTGAAATGCTTTTAATAACTTGAACAGCATTTCCTAGAAAATGTCTTGATTGGTCCTGTTGTTTCTAGGACTAATAGCAACTTGTTTGCAGGGTTGTTTTGGGGCACCCGCTTACAAATACATAACCTAGTTCGTTGCCTACGGCTGTATTTATATAAACAGGAGTACCACATACGCATATGAACTTGTTGACAAAAGACATGTGCAAAGCAGCTCCGATGTGGTAGTCACTGGATTTGCATGGAACTCAAGTTCTTCCCTTTCTTTTAAATTTTTACTTAATTGATTTTAGAGAGAGAGGAAGGAAAACAGACAGAGAGGGACAGGAGCATTGATCTGCTCTTGTATGTGCCCTGACCAGAGATCCAACCAGCAATCTCTGGGCTTTGAAACAAGGCTCTAACCAGCTGAGCTATCCAGCCAGGGCCCCAAGTTCTTCCTTTGACATCCACAAGGACAGGGCAAACGACCACTTATTAAAGCGCTGAAAGCAATGGCTCTAGGATCTGAGGAGATTTAAATGAGTTAACACACGTGAAATCCTTCAGCGAGAGCGCCTTCGTACAGGTTCTGCAGCTCGATAAAAGGTAGCTATGATTACTATTCTTACTCTTTGCAGGAAATGGCCATTAATAAAAGCTGTGCTTTATTTTAAAAAATCTATTTCGAATATTCACAAGTGCATGTCTTTTATCCCTCCAAGGGTACGGATGCACTGCCATTTTTATAAGAGCAGGCAGAGGCCCTGGCCGGTTGGCTCAGTGGTACAGTGTCTGCCCAGTGTGTGGAAGTTCCAGGTTCAATTCCCGGTCAGGGCACACAGGAGAAGCGCCCATCTGCTTCTCCACCCTTCCAACCCTCTCCTTTCTCTCTGTCTCTTCTCTTCCCCTCCCACAGCCAAGGCTCCATTGGAGCAAAGTTGGCCCAGGCACTGAGGATGGCTCTGTGGCCTCTGCCTCAGGTGCTAGAATGGCTCCGATTGTAACAGAGCAATGCCCTAGATGGGCAGAGCATCACCCCCTGGTGGGCATGCCGTATGGATCCTGGTCGGGCGCATGTGGGAGTCTGTCTCTCTGCCTCCCTTCAGAAAAATACAAAAAAAAAAAAAAACCCTACAAAACAACAACAACAAAAAACCCAGCAGGCAGAATCCAAATGTTGCATAAGGGATTAAAAAAAAAAACCAATAATCTTTTTGCCTTGGAATGCTTTTGAATTTACAGAAAAGTTGGAAAGAGAGTACCTTCAGTTTCTCTTGGCCCTGCTCACCCAGTTGTTTTTTTTTACTTTTAATTGCAAGGAGTATTTTAATTTAAGAGCTTACCAATGTGTAATGCCTGGTGGTAGAAAGTATTTGTGCCCAAGCCTTTAATTATGTCTCACAAAGCGAGGTGCGATGGAGGGCGGCGAAAACCCTTGTGGAGGAATCAGAAAGAGGCCCAACGAGGGGGTGTGGCCTGCAGGGCAGGCCTGGGAAACCCTGGTCCTGGTGGGGGCGTGTCCTTTTCCTGCGTAGAAAGCGGCTCCCTGACCCACCTGCCTCGGTTGGGAGAGTTGATTCAGATTTGAAAAGGGCAGATGTCTGCTTTCATTTTCTGGCACTGGAACATCTTCTAAGGAAGAATGGAAATTGGAGTCGTCAGGACGCTCCAGAAAGGATGCAGATAACTGGCATTCATTTTCCATGTGACATTTTCCATGTCCATAAATGCTATTGATTTCAAATTCTAAATTATGTCACTGGCGAACACGCCTCGTGGAGTTATTGCAGCGCTTGTTTGTATGGGCTTTGTAATTATTGATTGTGACATTACAGTCTCCATAAATGTGCCATCGTGAATAATTAAACTCGTTAGCGTTGTGTTTGCCCACAGTCGTTGGCGCGCTGGCCCTCGTTGGCAATCCCAGATGTATCTCTGGTTCAATTTGTGCTAGATATGAGACACGGATCATTCTCCCCCGAAACCTTTTTAATACTTTGCCATTTTCAAACTTTAGCCCTAGAACAGGCGAGCAGTTAGCAAGAAAGAACCCTGGGCGTCTTAGGATTTGTATTATGGCGTTCATAAAGAAATGACCCTCAGGAACGCAAGCAGGGGACCTTTCTCGGGTCACTTCCTGCCGGTGAGCATGTCCGTCCGCACACTTCACCCTCGTCACCTGGGGGTAACACAGATATTAGTGTTCGAAAGAAAAGGGAGGTATGTTTTGACAGCTGGCCCCACACACTCACTGCCAACACACTTGAAAAGATTTGAAAGACTGGCGTCATCTACTGTGATTTCTGTCGGTTTCCACAGAGCGATAAGAAGTCTCTGAGCTCTGTTGAAACAATGTATTACAGTTTGGGCAAAGGTGACTAAAAAGTTCTCTCCTCTGGAGGCATGAAGGCCACGGGGTAGCCCTGCTTCTGTGTGTGGGTTTTAGACTCCTGTGACTGCCGGTGCCCAGTTCTGAATGAATGGCCCATTGCTCTTTGGAGTCATTACGCACAATTTAAGCATTTGGATGATGAAACACTGATGGCAACAGTGTAAACTGAACGAGCGGCTCTGAATGAGGGAACCATATGCATGACATTTCCCCTGAGATGCGTGCTTCAGATACTGACTGTGTGGCCCTCGCCACCGAGTCCGTCCAGCTAACAGGCTCTGTCCTCTCCACGCGGGTGGAGGTCAGCGCATCGCCCCCCGGCCAGGGGATGAATCGCGCAGGCGTGCACACACGCCAGTTGAGCCTGAGTATCCACGCCAATCGACAGAGGAACGACCTCCGTTTGACAAGAGCCTGAAATTTCATCGGGAAGCAGAAATGATCGGGGAAGTCGCAGAGGGCATTTCATTGCAAACCCATCATAGACTTGACAGAAGCGATAACCCACGTATTCTTTAAAGATGCAGCTGGGAAGATCAGTAGACGATGACATGGTTTTAATAGGAATGGCACCCTGGAGTGCTTACTCTCTCGTTTTGGAGAGAGGTAAAGAGATACACTCGAATAGCACTTGGGGCATAAAGTGCGGAAACAGACACTCTCATCTGTTCACAGCATTTGTGATCAGTGGATGACATTTATGAAACTTGGCTCTGGGGTCGTGCTGAGTACAACAGTCAGCAAACGGCCAGCAGGCCCGGCGCTGGTTGGAGCCGTGCCTGCCTGCCCAGCGTGATGCTCGACGCGGCTGGAGCAGAGACGGCTGCCAGTCAGCCTGGAACACTGTCTTTTTATTTGCATCGTTCTTGGACTCATGTATTCTTAGTCTTAGCAACCAGCCATCGGATTGGCTACACCTCGTACGTGTGTGTGTGTGTGTGTGTGTGTGTGTGTGTGTGTGCATGCGCGCAAACACTTGCTTATCTGTGACATACGCAGCTTCTCGAAAAACATCGCCTTCCAGAAAATGTCATAGCTACTCCTGGCCAGCTGGCTCAGTGGTAGAGTGTCGGCCCGGCGTGTGGAAGTCCCAGGTTCAATTCCCGGCCAGGGCACACAGGAGAAACGCCCATCTGCTTCTCCACACTCCCCCCTCCTTTCTTTCTGTCTCTCTCCTCCTCTCTTGCAGCTGAGGCTCCATTGGAGCGAAGTTGTCCCAGACGCTGAGGATGGCTCCATGGCCTCCACCTCAGGAGCTAGAATGGCTCTGGTTGCAATGGAGCAAGGGCCCCAGATGGTATAATACCTATTATACTATATGCTAATAGATTAGCTGGATTAAACAATGAGGCAAGCTTCTGTAATGTTTGACTAGTTAGAAAATAGAACGGGGGGTCTTAAACAGGGGATTCCTAGGGGTCGGGATGTCATTTCCCTCCCATTATGGTACAGAGATCTTCCAGGTGCTGTTAAACACAGTTCCATTTTGACTGTAAAAAATGGACGTAGGTCCATGCACGCCCCCTTCCCACAAAGGTCCCAGCGTCGAAACACGAAACGGATGGCTTGCCACGGGCTGCGTACTGCATATGGTTGCATTCCGTCTCTCAGCTTCCGATGCCAAACTCCGAGGTTGATGGTCTGTGCATCCGGGCCAGAGGCAAAGTGGCAGTCTCTCCAGGGAATTCCTTCTCTCGGGAGTGTTCTTAGATGTTCGTCATACAGGAACGGGCAAAGAGGCGACCCTGGGAAGGCAAGGTTAGCAGGGCGGGCCCAGCTGTTGGTAACTAGGGGGAGGGGGGCTTGTAGGCCAAGTACTGAGCCTTGGTAGGTAGTACCGTTTTCACCAAAGTCCCTGTCATATGATTTCAAAGGAGGACCCACCCCTCTGAGGGGACGGTGTTATTATTTAGTGTAAATTTAAGTAGCATTGGGTCACTGAGGTTACCCCATATAGTGCTGTTCCACTGTTGGGATTCCCGGCCACTACTGTCACAGGGAGACTAAGGGAGCAGTTACTGGAACACACTGCTGGAAACTGTGGGCTATTAACTTCAACAGGCAGAATTATGCCAGGGTGGGGAACAGCCACCTAGACGCAAAGACCTCCTCGCACCTGGGAGTTCACTGTGAGAATGGCACACGTGAGGAGGAACAGAGTGCCTAGACTTGGGGGTCCGTGGGGGGCCATTCTCTGGGCCCGCCCTGCCAAAGTATCCACATCCCCACAGGTGACAGGGCACACGCCAGGTGCAAGGTCCTCTCCTGGAGCGCTGAGGACCTCCTTCTCTCAGGCGTAGTCAGTGTGGAGGAGGCCAGGGCTGTGGCTTTGGACGGGTGAAGACTGAACCATTCAGTGGGTGCCCAAAAAACCCTGTCGAGCAGGTTGGGGGGTTCCTGGGATCCAAGTTGGCTGAAAAACACAAGCATAACCTCTCCCTTGTGTTAGAAGAGGGTGTGGTCCCCACCACTGTGCCATGGCTGGGTCCTTCCAGTGTCATTTCAGAGAGAGGGGCAGGGGAGAGAGAGAGAGATACATAAAAATAGACAAGACGGACAGACAGAAAGAAAAAAGACACGTGGGGGCGTATAGGTTGGCTCATGGGTCTGCAGCGGGAACACATGTTGGAGTTAAAGCTGGGGTAGACAATGGCGTCTGAGAGGCTGGGGGGGGGCACTGAGCCCCGGCAGGCAATGCGGAAGTAGCGACTTCCCTGGTTTCGTTTCTGCATGCTCAGCCCTGATTTTGTCAAACTCGGAGGCCAAACTACTTTCCTTCTCAGTGGAGGGGGGCGAATAGGGAGGTAGGGGCTCCTCTGAAAGAGGAGTAGCCTGCAGGACCACCTTAGGGACCAGCGGAGGGTCCCCAGGAGGAGCACTGGTCAAGCAGGTGTGTATTGCCAGTAGGGCAGGAGTGAGGCCGAGAGGGAAGGCCCGTCCCTCATGCACCTCAGCCGAACGAACACGTCAGAGAGCTTGGGCCCAAGTGTCCGGGTCCCAGAGGGGCACGTCCTCAATCCTGCGATTGAGACCAGAGAGGATCTCCCAGGAGTACAGAGGTCCTCCTCACAAACTTCAACTCGCCTACTCTGCAGTAGGGCGTGCAGGGCTCGAGCCTGCGGAGGTCGGGAGTGGGGAGAAGGTTTCCCATTGCAGAGCATCACTCTCCAGTCCCTGGGATGCTGGTTAGGTCCCTGTTCGGGCGCCAGTATGTGGACAAGGCCCACCGGGGGTGAGGACGACAGAGACGCAGAGACCCGACTCCAGGGACCAGGTTCAGTGACGCAGATCCGCTTTATTCAGGAAGTAAGCTAGCTTATATATAATACACAGGCTCAGCCAATAGGGTGTTATACAAGGACAAATGGCCAAAAAAGGTCAGGAGGCTGCCTGGCTAGCGCTGAGTCATTTCCGTATAGCGGGCGAGCTCCCTCCGGGATGTGCGGGGAGGGTTTATCCTTGCTGGAGTGTTCTCACAGCGTAGCATCAGCCACAGCTGCCAGGTAAATGCTCTGCGCTCTACCTACAAGATGGGCAGAGCACCGCCCCCTGGTGGGCATGCCAGGTGGATCCCGGCCGGGTGCATGCAGGAGTCTGTCTCTCTGCCTCCCCGCTTCTCACTTCAGAAAAATACAAAAAGAAAGAAAGAAAGAAAGAAAGAAAGAGAGAGAGGGAGGGAGGGAGGGAGGGAGGGAGGGAGGGAGGGAGGGAGGGAGGGAGGGAGGGAGGAAAACATCACAGCACTGACAAACATTGAAGAGGCCAACACTGCCCCCTCGGACCTGCTTGTGAAGGGTCATTGGCCTCTCCAAGAGCATCTTCGAGGAGGACTGCAGGGATGGTGTTCTGTGCCCGCCACCTCCGCGGAGTAAGATCCATGGTCTCCCAGATCTGATTTCTCTCCACCGGTGGGAGGATGCTCTCCTATTCTATAAACAAATCCTTTGAATGGTCTGACCTTCGAAACATGTGTTACAAGTGGATCCGAATGTGAGAGGCTCACTTTTGAGTTGCCTGTTTTTTGGCACTTATGTTTAATCTCTTGAATGAGTATATTTTATATACGATACAGTGCAGGTATTCAACATCAGCTAAGTTAGCTTTGAAAATTGTGCCCATCTGTGGTAACCATAGATGGAAGGTATGTCCTTCACACCAGAAGATTCCCTTTATCCCAGCTGAGACTGGTATTACCATAGAGTCTTTCTGACTTTATACTTTATAGAAATGAAATATTTATTCTCTCTTCTTCATACCTCTAGCCATGTGTGTGTGTGTGTGTGTGTGTGTGTGTGTGTACACTGTTAGGCTTTATTTATATTTTCTTAAAAATTTGAGTTTTGTATATCCATCTATATTGTTGCCAGGATCAGTGTCAAGTTCTTTTTATTGCCGACTGTTCTTATAAAATTAATTGACCACAATTATTCTGACTGATCGTTATTAGTGTATGTGGATCAACGGATTGCTGTATGTTCATTTTGTATCTTGCTACTTTACTGAATTATTTTACTAATTCTTATTAATTATTGGTGGCTTCTTTAGTGTGTTCTTCTATATACAGTAGCATGTCATCGACACACAGGGACAGTTGTGTGTGTGTGCTAGGTGCCTGTTGGCTTGCCTTCTCTCTTGAAACGGCTGCTCAACTTATGTCTGTTTTAATTGAGTTACTCATCTAGTCCTTGCTGTTTTATAGTTTTTTATACATTTTAGATAACAGTTCTTATTCAAATATATGTGTGTAAATATAATGTTTCCTACAGTTTGGCTTCTTCCTTTATTTTCTTAAGAGTTTTTTTTTTTTAATTTAGAAAATTAAATTTAACAGGGTGACATTGATCAATAAGTATATGTAGTTCATCAATTTAAAAAAAGTGGTTATTGCTTTTAATGTCCTTCCCAAGAAATCTTTGCCTAACTCAAGGCTACAAAGTTATTCTTCTATGATGTTTTTTCTGGATGCTTTAGAGTATCCAGTTTTACATTTATAACTTCAGTCTGTCTTGACTCTTTTTAATTTAATATTATATTTTTTATGAAGTGAGATAGAAGTCAAGGTTGTTTGTTTTCTTCTAACTGGTTATTCCAGCACTGTTTGTCACGATGACTTTTCTTTCCCCGCTGGCCTGGCTTAGTAACTCAGTCAACAATCAATTGACCTTCTTCTGCCCGGACTCTCTGTGGAGCCCACGCTGTTCCGTGTTCTCATGCTGCTGTCTTGGTGCTGCGGCTCTGCAGGCACTCCTGACTGGAACCGGGTCCTTGAATCCTGGGTCCTCTCTCAAGATCGTTAGGGTTACACTAGATTGTTTGTATTTCTGTATACATTTTTTTGTGTGTGTGACAGAGACAGAGAGAGAGAGACAGAGAGGGGGACAGACAGGGACAGACAGGAAGGGAGAGAGATGAGAAGTATCAATTCTTTGTTGCGGCACCTTAGTTGTTCATTGATTGCTTTCTCATATGTGCCTTGACAGTGGGGGGGGGGGGTAGTTTCCAGCAGAGCAAGTGATCCCTTGCTTAAGCCTGTGACCGTGGGCTCAAGCTGGTGAGCTTTGCTCAAAGCAGATGAGCCCGCGCTCAAGCTGGCGACCTCAGGGTTTTGAACCTAGGTCCTCCATATCCCAGGTGGACACTTTATCTACTGCGCCACCACCTGGTCAGGTCCATATATAAATACATTTTCAAAGTCGGCTTATCTGTTTCCTCAAAGAAGGCATACTGGAATGCTGACTCTGGTGGTGTTGGATCTATAGATCAGTTTGAAGAGGTGTCACATCTTGAACAGCACTGACACTTCCAGCCCATGAATGTCATCTGTCTCTCCTTTTCCTTCCGTCCCTTCGATTTCTCTCCAGGAAGATTTTGTCGTTTTTGGTGTAGCGATATTGCATATCTTCCACAAATGTGTTCCTACTTGTTGCTGTGTGTGTGTGTGTGTGGTGTGTGATTGAAATATTATTTGAAATTTTAATTCTGGATTGCTTACTGCTAGCATATGAAGAAGGATGAGCAAATAGCGTCTGTGAACTATGTAAAGATACTGTTTTACCACTAAGCTCACAGCGTGAGCTCAGCTCCACACTTTTCATCAGATTCTCCTTGTCGGATGGAGGAATCGAGCTCTTTGATGTCTGTTTGCTGAGGATTTTAATCACGGACTGATTTTGAACTTTCTTACGTGCACTTTCTGCATTCCTCTGAGACGCTAAGTGGTTTCTTTTTTCCGCTTTTATTCTTCTATTTTATGTTAATATGATGAATTGCATGAATTGGTTTCCAAATCTTAACCCAACTTCACATTCATAGGCTAAGCCTCGTTTGATCGTAGTGTGTTGTTCCTTTTATGTGCAGCTGGATACAGTTTTCTTATACTTTGATTAAAGATGTGAGAGTCTGTGTTAATGAAGGGCTTCGGACTGTCCTTCTGTTTTCTTCTGGTGTATTGGTCAGGTTGGGGGATCAGGATGATGCTGCCTCCCAGAGTGAGTTGGGTTATGTCTCTTGTTCTTCTCTCTTCTCAAGGATCTGTATAAGGCTGGTATTATTTCTTCCTTGAATGCGGTTGGATTTACCAGAGCAGACATCTGGGTCTGGGATGTGTTCTTTTTGCTGTTCTTGTGCTTGTTGTCTGTTTTGGCTAGGTGTGTGTTTCTTGGAATCTGCCCACTTCATGTCGGCTGATGAATGTGTTTTATCCGGTTGTGCATACCGATATCCTTTTATCATTTGTGGACGCTGCAGCGATGGTTTTGCTTAGCAGTTGCTCATTATGGGCTTGTCTCTGTGCTACCTGCTCACCAGAGACCATTTTACTTGACTTTACCTGGTTCCAGTGGGTCCATTAGAAATTCTTCCCCACGCCCCAGTTATCCAAACACCTACTGGCTTCTGCCACCCACTTGAGGAGCGTCCTAGCTTATAGTCCCCAACCATAAAACACCGGGGGTGCCAGGGGCCATACTGACGTCCGGGCACAGGGTAGGACGTGATGCCCAGTCTTGGCCCTAGCTGCCCGGCAACCTGGTCGCAGAGGTCACCGGGCTGTCGCATGCGCGGTGACCTCGGAGCGTCTGAGCGCTCCTTTGGGTGACGCGTTGGGAGGTCTTGTCCAAGGTAATGCAGTCACACACTCTCCCCCCTCCTAGCTCTCTGATTGCGTGCTGTGTGCACACATCAACCCCGCCCTGCCAGCGGTGTCTGTGAAACGTGTAGACGCGGCGGTGGGGATGGAGCTGTGCCTTGCTCGCAGCTGTGGGGCGGTGGATGCGCGGGGACCGCCCTCCCGTCCTCCCAGGGGCGCCCTGCACGGGAAAGGGAACCTCCTCCTTGTCCTCGCAGTCTTTGTCTCTTCCAACCAACCGGTAAGAGTCCGATTGCTCTTTAAAACCCGACCGGAAAAACCCCGAGGATCTCTACAGAGGTACCAGGCAAGCGCCTGAACACAGAGTGTATGTTCTCTTTCATTTCCCCTGAGAAATAAAAAATATTATTTAACAGTACTATAAATTCGGGCTGCCTTCTGGTACATATGTGCTCTCCTGTTCGGAAACTCTCGGAATGCAAACCTGTGTGTTCCTTGGTCAGTATTGTTTAAACTGCTGTAAGATGAGAGAGTGTGAGAACTCGCAGTGGGGGGGCGGCGCAGGGCGGGGCGCCCCTCTGCTCACGGGCAGCAGCCCCCCACGCCTCTGGGAGGCTCATCACCTGGCGCCCTGGACAGAAGGGTTTCACAAACAGGGCAGTTCTCGTCTGCATCTCTGCTTGCCCTTCCCCCGACCCTGCCGCCGTGTGAAGTAATCCAGTCCTGGGCTCCGGTGGAGGACCTGCGGTGTCCCCAGACCTTCCCGGGTGTCCTGTCCTCCGAGCCCCGGTGGCCGCAGGGACGTGGGTAACATGGCCAGTCGCCCGCCCGTCTTGGTCAGCCTCATAAGCGCAGTGAGCTCTGACTACACAGGATTTCTCACGTTTTAGAAGAGATTTTATGGTCGCTTACTTGAGAGAGCAGTGACCAATCAGGAAGAGCGAATGCTCATCACAGAGCCTCTTTTTTCCAGAGAGCCGGTCCGCGGAGGGCTCCGGTCAGCTGGCCCGAGGTGTCCTGTCCGCAGGGCCACCCTGCAGACAGAGAAAGGAAGCCTCCGGGCTGGCTGGGCCGCCTGGACTGCGACACTCCGGGGACACAGTCATATTGCAGGACACAGAGACGGTCACCTGGGACTCACTGTAACGGGAGAAGAGAGATACCCATCCAGCGCCCCACCCTACCCCCAGAGCAAACCAAGGCACAGAATTTCAGCGTGGGAGGAAATCATGATTTTTTTTCTAAGAAAGAAAGTGTAGGATCCCAGTGGATGTGGGGAAACTATTTTGTTACTTTTTTTAATGTCTCCTGAAAAGAAATGCTCACTCCTCATCATCCTGGGTTCTTCGAGGGTCACATGTAGTCTGGTCGTCGGCGTTATCAGCGCTATTATAATCCTCTACTCAGATGACCGTGTTTGAATACACGTAGACTGGTGAGGTTTCCATATGGTATCCTAGTGAGCGTCCTTAAGCAAAATCACGTGAGAAGTGTGTCTACACCGAGACTGCTGAGCCTCTCAGAATTCAGAATGCCTGGGCTATGGAAATACGCATGTTTAGAAGAGTCTGTATAGTTATGTTATAGGCAAACTTGTCATTGTTATAGGCTCGGGGCACTGCCAGACGTACTTACCTGGGCTGGGTGGAGGGATGTACACGGTAAGCTGGAAATGAAGAAAAACCCAGGTTCAAACCCGGCCACGGCGTTCACGGTCACACTGTAGACGGACTGACCTGTTGTTGTCAAGTATCCTTTTACCAGACAGCCAGACCTTTCTTACCTGTGCGAACTTCTTCACCTGTTCGCGCCGGAGTTTTCTCACCGGTCCAGCGGGGACAGTGCGTCTGCGACTTGTGGTGAGGAGGTAACTACTAACGTGTATGCGGGCAGGGCAGCTGGGATGAAGGAAGCTCGCAAGGTTGTGTCCTTTCAGCCGTAAAATGGCAGTGCCGTTGCCTTCCCGTACGGCTCCGTTGTAGCATGTGTGAAGGCTGACAACCGGAAATTCACGGAAGTCTCAGAGAGGTTTATCCCCAGCCAGTCAGTCAGTGGGACGGGGAGCTGAAAAGCAGGGAGGAGACAGAGTTAGAATTCCGGTGCTTTTTACATGCTAACGACCATCTGAGAGCTAAGAGCCACCCCTCATTTGCCTGGGTAACTCTGCTTTGAAGAGTGGCACCATTTTGTAAATGAAAACATGCCGACATATTTTTCAAACGATGGTAAGAACCACACACCCCCAAACACACACTCCTGTTTTCTCTTGCGTGGAGGTGACTGAGCAAATACTGCAATGAGCACCTTTTATGGACTCAACGGCGCATGTGATTTTATTTCACACCAGCCTGTGATCTGAAGCAGTTTACAAACCGGTCCGCGTTTTGGGTTCCAGAGGGAGTGCGTGTTGAGGCATCTACCCTGAGAACGGAACTAGGGTGGAAATAGAAGTAACGTTTCTGCTTTCAGTCATCGGTTCTGGACGGGCTCCGTCCTTCCCGCGTGTAGGCGGGTCTGCCCGCCGCGTTCATTCCCGAAGCCGGGCGTCCTTGCCGGCCACGGGCGGGATGTGCTCGCCGTCCTGTTTCACTAGACCGCCCTGTTATCGGGTAATTGTTTAAACATAATTCCACGGCACAATCCAAAGGGAAGGTGAACTAATGGCATTTGCAAATGTCAGGGATTATCTCAACACTTTTATTATAGTTTATTAAAAAAAAGAAAGAAGGAAAAGTCGTTCGGGGCATTTCGTGGCAATTATTTCTACAGAAATCGGTTATTTAAATAAATTGCTAATTATCTGAAGATGACAGTATTGGAAATGCTACTAATGAGTGGTTTAATCAGTGTAGCATGTGGTGGCCACCTACAGGTGGGAAACAGAAGCAATGTACAGACTAAGAATGCCGATTGATCACCTACAGATGTCGCGTACTTTCCTGCCAGGAACAGATTTCAAGACGTGTCCTTCTTCACGCCGTCCTTTGAGCCCTGGACACTGTCGTTTGTCCCTAAGTTTCTCCCTGATGATAGTTTTTCTCCAAATCAAATTTCACTCTGCGTTCCCGACTGCCTTTGTTCTATCATTCCTGACTGTAATTATCACCCTAATTTATCATCGGAAAGGGAATACCATTTGCAGGGAAGAGGATGCTCTTTATAATTAGATCACGTAATTGCCAGTAAATACAGGTATAATAAACTGGGACTCTCTCTTGGGCAAACTAGGTCGTATAGGTATTGCAATTAGTAACTAACAACTATAGCTTTAATATAACTCCTAGTCCGTAATTCATGTAACACAAACATGCTTGCTTTTCTCTTGCATGGACAACACGTCTTTATTAGGTATATAAGAATTAACTCCTCTCTTTAACTTAATGTTGCAAACGTTTAACATAAGGAAGAAGTAGAGCATTGTGGTTAAGAGCGTGGTATTGGAGTCGGACCAGGATTCAAATAACCGGATCCACATTTTCTAACCGAGTGACCTTGCGGGCGTGATGTCTATCTACCAAGTCCCATTTACACGTCTGTAAATATGGGGACAGAAAGGACCTGTAGGAATGTCCCGGGGACAATGTGTGTGAAACCCCATGCAATCAGAAAGCACTCCACAGAGGATTCTCTGGATTGAATGTACTTAATGTTAAAGTGTCCTTTTAATTCAGACTTGATTCTTTTCTAAGTTAATATCACCCTGGCATCTATTGGGAAAAGCATGGAGCATTTCAAATTGTTCATCAACTACCATGGCAATCCACAGCATCCTCAAATTTTGCCTCAGAAGACAGCGTCTACTCCAGCATTCCCTATAGCTTAGAGGTCTCCTCTGTGGTGTCCTGCTGGCCACGTCTCTATCCAGGCTCAAGGGATAGAGACATCCCAATGCAGCTCCTTCTGTTGCTGAATTTATAATAAATTAATGATAAAAAAAATCACAGCAATTAAACCAATAATAACAGGCCTCACCATTGCTTCTTGTTACCTTTCGAGAAAAGCATAGATGAAGTCTGTCTTCATATTTACCCTTTCAATATGTTAAGACATCTGTCAAAATTACTTCTAACCATTTTGTACACACGCACACCCACGCCCCACCCCAGACACAAGCACAAACCTGTGACTCTCGTATTACATTTTTAAATTCCAAAATCCGTGATATTGTAGCCAAGACATACATAATAGTATAAATGTTGGACATAATATAAACTCTCACAGGCACTCACACCCGCTCCACACATAGACACAGTGTAACTTAGAAGGAAAAAAAGTTTATTTTGGCAGAGAGTTAAAGGAAAAAGTCGCATGCCTTAGTAACGTAACTCGCCATCCTTAACCTAAGTGTGACACATTTTCTTGCATTCTTGTGTTCCGCAAAATTACCGTGGCCTAAACTGCTTTATAAAACTGATTCACAGAAAATTAACTTCTCTGTTTTTGCTTATACTCTAACTCCCATCCCGTGGCCCAGAATCTGATCGTGCCTGTTCCCATGCTGTGAGTTTTAGGAGCATTATAAAAAAATATTCATTTCTGTTGCAGAAAAGTGAATCATAAACGCTTTCTATTTTTTTACCTAAAAGATCAAACAAAAATAAAGTATAGGTATCAAACTTGAAAGTTCCTCTTCAACCTGTTCCCCAGAGATAACTATTAACAGTTTAAAACTCACCATTCTATGCATTTGTATGTAGGCATATTTTTAAACAATAAATTGAAGCCACCACACATACACACACATAGTTTTTTAACATTATAGCCTGGAGGTATTTCCATGTCATTTAGAGATTTCCTAGGATAGCATGCATGGATGAACTGTAATTTATTTAATAGCGTAACTACTAGTGATTAGGTAGGTCGCTGTCACTGTTTTGCTGTTAGAAACAGTATTTCCAGAAATAACTTTGTGCATATAACTTTGTATCTCTGTACTAATGGAACGGGTTGCTCAGAGTGGAGTTTCTGGGTGAAAAGGCATATATATACACATTGAGATGTTTCGATTGCATTACAAACTGAGTATTTACGCACACCGATTGCCCTTTTACAATAATAAACATAAATTATAATTTTATTTTTTTGTGACAGAGAGAGGGACAGATAGGGACAGACAGACAGACAGGAAAGGAGAGAGATGAGAAGCATCAATCATTAGTTTTTCATTGCGGCACCTTAGTTGTTCTTTGACTGCTTTCTCATATGTGCCTTGACCAGGGGGCTACAGCAGAGAGAGTGACCCCTTACTCAACCCAGCGACCTTGGGCTCAAGCCAGTGACCCTGCACTCAAGCTGGGGAGCCCACGCTTAAGCCGACGACCTCAGGGTTTCAAACCTTTGTCCTCCATGTCCCAGTCCAACGCTATATCCACTGCACCACCACCTGGTCAGGCAAATTATAATTTTTTTTTTAAGGAGAGAAATGACATAGGAATGACAAGACCTCCAAAGGTAATATCTGGGAGATTGACGCCACGTGTTTTCTCTGATCATTTCCTCCAGCTTTGAGAGCAGCATCCGCTCACACAGACCATGAACCAGGCCAAGTGCTTTCCACAAATTCTGTCACTGAATAGTCCCCGAGTTGCTCAGGCAGTGTTGTTACGGAAGGTGCTGGCGCAAAGCCACACTGGTGTGACATGACAGCCGAGACTTAGGAGGAAGGGGCGGGACTTCCGATCTTGGGCGGGTTTCCTGTGACAAAAGCAGTGGGACCCTCCTCACCAGGGCTGCAGCGTTCTCCCCACATCCCAGAGACGGGGTCACCATGGCTGCAGCGTTCTCCCCACATCCCAGAGACGGGGTCACCAGGGCTGCAGCGTTCTCTCCACATCCCAGAGACGGGGTCACCATGGCTGCAGCGTTCTCTCCACATCCCAGAGACGGGTTCACCATGGCTGCAGCGTTCTCTCCACATCCCAGAGACGGGGTCACCATGGCTGCAGCGTTCTCTCCACATCCCAGAGACGGGGTCACCATGGCTGCAGCTTGGTCCCGGCTGGTCCCTTTGAAACCCCATGACAGCAAACAGGTTATTTTATTCAGCCCGAGTCTCCATGGACAAGAGAGCGATGATGGCCTCCCCTGTCACAGCCTCCTAACAGGGAGAGGACAAGCAGATGATGTCCCCATCCTGGTGGCGTCTGGCATGTGGAGATCAAATCCACGGACCAATGCTCCGGCGCCTTCCGCAGACAGCAGCGGGGAAGAGCCTTGAAATACTCAACAGAAATGAACACATTTTCATAAGGACCATAGCGGCTCTTCCCATGAATCCGAGCTAGAAACCACACAAAGCAACTGGCGTTCTCTCTCCCAGTTCTCCTCCTTGGTGTTCAGATCTCTGCGTGTAACCCTGGACGAGAGAGGCTGACGTCTCACGGGGACTTTCATCCGTGTGTAAAGACGTATGTTTGAATAGCCGTGTCTCACATGTGTCTCAGCATATGCAGTTCATTAACACTTGAAGCTTGCTTTAGTAAAGTAGACTTTTTTTTTTTTTTTTTTTTTTTTTTTTTAGTGCTTGATTTGTATGTGTTTTATAAAAATCAAACTCTCAACTCCGGAATCCTTGAAATTCTTGATTTGCTAATACTTTCCTTTCTTCACGGTGATGTTAAAACTATTAACAATTTGACAGCCAAAGTTCAATTTCTAATGAATATTTTATCTACTTAATTCGTTATATTTTAATTAATGTAGACAAATTAAATGAACTCCATTGTTTTTTTTCTGTGTACACAGTGAGCATGAGTGAGTACTGGAACTCAATTTCCGTTTCAATGCTAGCTGGAGCTATTATCAGGCAGTTTCTTGTGGACTTAGCTCTAACAATTAACTGTGTAGCAGTGGCTGTCCTCGGAGTCAAATGATTAGGGGGGGAAGAGAAATAGAACTAAGTTTAATTATTCAAAGTTCCAGTTATGCAGAATTAACATGTTCTATACTGTCTTTTCCCCCATTAGCTTGAGTTCTGCTGTTGCCATTAAAATCCTTGCATATTGGTTTAGTGGATGGACATTGAGATTCTCAAAAGAAATTTTTTTTTAATATATTGATGTTTGATGTGTTGAGACTTCTACCTTTGGAGTCAGTTCGTCTTACCCAAAGTGTCACACGGCTAAATGAAAGCTGTCACAGGAGAAGAGAAGGGGTGTGTGATCCTCTTACGATATTCAAGGATATAGAGTTCATAGTGTTTCTGTCTCCAGTAAAGAACCACTCATCCCATTGTGTGACAGAGCCCCCAGCAGCAATGTGAAAGGTGCTGGCGGGTAAATGAAACAAAGACTTCCTCTGAAATCCGTTGGCCTCGTGGGTGGCATAGACAATCACGACAAACATATGGACCAGATTTAATATCTGGGAGATTGACACCCCTGACGTGACATGTGTTTATCCCCACGTGTCTGTGGTGAATGTTTTTCCGATCCTTTCCTCCAGCCATGAGAGTATCATCCGCCGACACAGACCATGAACCAGGGCACGCGCTTTCCACAGATTCTGTCACTGAACAGTCCCCGAGTTGCTTGCGTGGTGTTGTTACTGATGTCCCCGTTTCACAGCTGGGAGAACGGACGTCTTCGCAGGAGAGAAGGTGCTGGTGCAGAGCCACACCTGCGTGACGTGACAGAGCTGAGGCTCAGGTCGTATTAATAACATCTGTGCGATGTGTGATGTTTATATGAGTGTGGATTTTCCTAATGGAACACCTGTACAGAATGAGCAGTTGGACTCATATTATCTGCCTTGAGACAACTTCCTAAGGTTCCCGGGGCTGATGTTTTGGGTATGAATCCTGCGTGAGAATAAGGTTAGGACACACAGTAGTTAACCGTGACGGTTCTTTAAGCTTTTCAGATTCAGATACAATTATCGTTGTTTTAATAAAAAGGCATTGGTGCCTAATAAATATTTCTTGGGGGGAATAGACAGACAGATGGATAAATGAGGCCTAAGGAAAGATCCTCTTGTCATCATACGTTAACACATATATTAATACATAATCCTGTTACTATTGGTAGCATTTTTGCTGTTGCATTTAAAAATCACATTTGATGAGTGATACAAAAAAAGTATCATTGTCTTAAGAAGAAAAATTTCATTAAAATCCATTTGGTTAGCATTTGATGCAATATCTCTGGTGTACTAAAATGTTTGTGTATTTGCTGGTAGAACAGGAATCAATCGGACAATGTTCTGTAACGTTTCTCAGAGATCAATGAATTCAGTGCACCTGTTTGCACGTTAGGATGGAAGGTCTAGATTGACTAGACACCAAGGTTCCTTTTCCGTCGGGTAGACCAGCATTTCCGTGAGGGCCGTTCAGCCCCCCAGCAGAGCTCACAGCCTGTTGGGCTTCAGGAATTCAGTTCACTGTTTGTTTCTTCCAAACTTCAGCTTGTTTCCGAATGTGGGGATTCAGAATGGCTTGGTTTTCACTGGCACATTGCACACCCTTTCAACCCAGTGTCTGGACATAGCCCATCGTGTTCCCCTGGCCACCAGTGTAGATGAGGGCTGTGTCTCAACTGTATATGGACTGTGAGTTCACTTAAGCCGATAGGATTTCAATTTCTTGATTGAAAACTTGTCGTTTTCCTAAGGGCAGAGTCCCGCATTCGATTCCCCGAGCCTCACAACTGGCTTCTCCCTCCCTCGTCCATGGGTCTGAAATCATTCGTTACTACAGCTGGGACAGATGTTTATAATCCTCTCCTCAATAATCGTGATTCTGGAAATCTCTGTGCATTTTAATGAGCATGTACCACTCTATGTGGTATCGATATATGTATCTTCTTTATACTGAAAGTTTTGTTTTTATCTTCACCCTGTAACTTCTTCATTTCTGTTGTTCCTAAAACTAAAAAATGTCCAAATAACAGTGTGTGTGTGTGTGTGTGTGTGTGTGTATATATATATATATAGTTTTCTTCCGAAAACCTTTCATGGTGGGTGGAAGTGGTTTTTGAGACCTCCCCAGCCTGATCAGGCAGCAGCGCAGTGGATAGAGTCTCGGACTGGGATGCAGAGGACCCAGGTTCGAAACACTGAGGTCGTGAGCTTGAGCCCAGGCTCATCTGGTTTGAGCAAGGCTCACCAGCTTGAGCCCAAGGTCACTGGCTTGAGTGACGGGTCACTCGGTCTGCTGTAGCCCCTCGGTCAAGGCACATATGAGAAAGCAATCAATGAACAACTAAGGTGCCGTAATGAAGAATTGATGCTTCTCATCTCTCTTCCTTTTTGTCTGTCTGTCCCTGTCTCTCTCTCTCTCTCTCTCTGTCACAAAAAAACAACTCCTCCCCATAAAAAACCGATAGATTATATTTCACATGAAATCAACTGTGTTATAAGGAAAATCAACCAAAAGAGTTGTACAATGGGAATTAAGACTACATGTACTATATTACCCATCAACTAAAGGACCAGTTTCTTCATTGTTGGACTGCATTTCCCCAGAAAACATGATTACTCTTAGTTTTTTAAAAAGGTACCTCTAGGCCCTGGCCAATTGGATCAGTGGTTGAGTGTCAGTCCAGTGTATGGAAGTCCCAGGTTTGATTCCTGGCCAGGGCACACAGGAGAAGTGCCCATCTGCTTCTCCACCCTCCCCCTCTCCTTCCTCTCTATCTCTCTCTTCTCCTCCCACAGCCAAGGCTCCATTGGAGCAAAGTTTGCCCGGGCACTGAGGATGGCTCCATGGCCTCTGCCTCAGGCGCTAGAATGGCTCCGATTGCAGCAGAGCAACACCCCAGATGGGCAGATCATCGCCCCTTGGTGGTCATGCCAGGTGGATCCCTGTTGGGCACATGCGGGAGTCTGTCTGACTGCCTCCCTATTTCTCACTTCTGGGGAACCCCCCCCCCAAAAAAAACCCCACAACCACCAAAAGGTACCTGTATTAGTTCGAAAGGCTGTCATGCTCATTAGGCTGATTAGAAAAGCTTTCAAAAACGTAGACAAACATGAAGTAATAAATGTCTTATTGACCTAATTGAGCATCTTTAAATGCCACAGAGGAATGGCTGAAGATTATGATACCTGTGTAATAATGTTGCCCTTTAAATGTAACTGGTTAAAATTTTAAAGCTGTGTTCTGGGATTTTGCAGCTTGGTGTCCATTAATATCAATTGAAATGTGTGGCCAAATCCCTGTGAACCACTTTGAAATTTTACCCCCTAGTGTTGATAACGATAATCTTCTGACAGAGTAGTTAGACATAAATTATTTATCTTCTTAGCTCAAATTTCTTTTACTCTCTAGGGCCATCTAAATAAGGGGGGAGGGAAGAATCCCAATATTTCTTTATCAGTTCAAAGTAAGACTCATGTAAGGAAGACATCAGTTTAATATATATTGAACTTGTCAGTTATAGCATGCAGAGGTAGCAATATGCCTATCTGAAAGGTTTAAGTTACAAATGATCTTAAAAATGCTTTCCTTTAACTTTATTCTTAGATACGCGTATAGAAGTGTGTGTGTGTGTGTGTGTGTGTTCTTGCAGTGCATTCTCCTGTCCAATATATTAGCCTTCTTTATGGTTAAAACATACAAACTAAGAAGAAGTCACTGATGAATATTTTGAAATAAGAATATTGACCTTCAGTTCCCGATTTCCCCTAACTGAAGACCTTGCCCTCTGGCACTCGGAAGTGTCTGCATTGAACAGTCTTGACTAAGGAGCGTTCATCGGTAGAGGAGGCTTTGCGAGGCGTGGGAGCCGCGGGCGGACACTTCCGCACTCTGGTGCTGAGGACAAAGGCATCCGTCACACACAAATTCGGTTTTCCTTGAAATGGGTGTGAGCAGGCTGAAAAAAATGGCCAGCGATTTTAAGGCAAGTTCTTTGTGCTTTTCCACAGTGAGCAGTCCAGAAAATACGATTGATCATGTGGTGAGGACGCAGCCGTGGTGGGGGTGACGATAGAGGGTTTGCCAGGTGTGTGTGTGTGTGTGGTGTGTGTGTGTGTGTGTTATGTGTGCCTGTGTGTCTGTGTGCATGGAGCTCTGGTTCGAGGTGATCTCTAATCCTTGTGTGTGTGTGTGGTGTGTGTGTGTGGTATGTGTGTGTGTGTGGTGTGTGTGTGTGGAGGGGGTGTGTGGTGTGTGTGTGTGTGTGGGGTGTGTGGTGTGTGTGTGTGGGGGGGTGTGTGTGGTGTGTGTTGTGTGTGTGTGTGGGGTGTGTGTGGTGTGTGTGTGTGGTGTGTGTGGTGTGTGTGTGGTGTGTGTGTGTGTGTGTGTGTGTGGTGTGGTGTGTGTGTCTGTGTGTGTGGAGCTCTGGTTCGAGGTGATCTCTAATCCTTGTGTGTGTGGTGTGGTGTGTGTGTCTGTGTGTGTGGAGCTCTGGTTCGAGGTGATCTCTAATCCTTGTGTGTGTGTGTGTGTGTGTGTGTGTGGTGTGGTGTGTGTGTGTGTGTGTGTGTGGTGTGTGTGTGTTGTGTGGTATGTGTGTGTGTGTGTGGAGCTCTGGTTCGAGGTGATCTCTAATCCTTGCACAAATAGCACTACTTTTGGTTCAGAAAACGCCTTTAAAGTACTACTGACTTACGAGTCCACACCAAATATAAAACATGGCATTCCTGTGTTAGGAAAGCATTAATTTGTTCCAGGCTGTTTTGACCTCAGAGACTGGAAAGTAGCTTTAGCATAGTGTATATATATCATCATTGAGAAAACAGCCCTGCCATGTTCCCCGCCTCCATGAAGTTTCATTACAGCCAGGGAATAATACGTTGGTAATGTCTGGCCGAATCAAGTATAAAATATGAAACACAGACTTTCTAATTATGGAGTTCTCAGTTCTCTTCCACTTGGCTAAAACTTTGTCATGTATGGAAAACTTAGGTTGGGCTCCCTGCGTTGCGTCATGTTCTGGGGGGTATACATGAAGAGCGGTGTGGAATCCGTGGGTTCGTCAGCCCCTCGCTGGGTCTCACGGTCCCCACGTGCACACCAGCTGCCGCCGGCGCTTTGTGGAGACACAACAGGGCTGTGTGTCTACTGGTGCACTAGGTGGGATTGTTCTCTTTCCCAGGACCTGGTGTTCCTTGTCCTTTAAAAAACAGACGCCTGATTGTTCTGTACAATGGTTTACACCAGGGGTCCCCAAACTATGGCCCGCGGGCCACATGCGGCCCCCTGAAGCCATTTATCTGGCCCCCGCTGCACTTCTGGAAGGGGCACCTCTTTCATTGGTGGTCAGTGAGAGGAGCACTGTATGTGGTGGCACTGCAAAGCACGGCGTCACTCACGTACAGTACTACTTCGGTGACGCAGGACGCATGCCTCACGGCTCTGGAAGCGCGTCATATCACTTGATATGGCTATCAGTGACAAATATGGAACCAGATATTGACCATTTCATTAGCCAAAAGCAGGCCCATAGTTCCCAATGAAATACTGGTCAGTTTGTTGATTTAAATATACTTGTTCTTTATTTTAAATACTGTATTTGTTCCTGTTTTGTTTGTTTACTTTAAAATAAGATATGTGCAGTGTGCATAGGGATTTGTTCATAGTTTTTTTTTATAGTCCGGCCCTCCAATGGTCTGAGGGACAGTGAACTGGCCCCCTCTGTAAAAAGTTTGGGGACCCCTGGTTTACACACTGCTGGATATCAAAGTGTAATACGCGTCTATTTTATCTGAGATCGCATAACACGTCTGCATCCGGACTCTTAAAATAAATGTGTGCCCCTTTACGTACTTGGAGACGTAAGGGTGTTTATGGGACACCTGTGTGTAGCCCTGAAGTGGAGGCAGGGCAACTAGAACCTGGATGGCTGCCCCTCCGTCCTGACCAGATGGCGGCGAGCTCAGTGGTCTGTGTGCTAACCACTGGTCCATCTCTGTCCCCACAGGCACCGCCATCAGACCCATCGCCCTGAGAGCTGTGACCTCCATCGCCCGTGCGTTGCCGGGGTTCCCCGTCTTGGCCACGGGGGGGATTGACTCAGCGGAAAGCGGCCTTCAGTTCCTGCACAGTGGAGCTTCGGTCCTTCAGGTACGCCCTGCACGCGTCTGTCCCTTGCGAAAGCGCCGTCTGAAACTACAGGAGACGTCACGTGACAGTGAGCTCGTTCTCGTAGAGGCTCTCAGGGAGGAGTATGGCCAACGGCAGGTCATGTTAAGTTTCTAACGTAAGTTGAAGGCAGAGCGGAGGTCGATTCCCTGTGGTCATGGAGGACTTCCAGACCCTCTTTTTTCTTCTCAGCGTTTTCATTTACCGCTCTGTTTCAAAGTTAAGTGAAATCAGGTACCGGCATTCATGTTGTGCTATAGGAACAAAAGAAACAGAGAGGAAATTTGGTAAAGATAAAATCTTTTTTTCATATTGTATTTTTTCTCTTTCTTTCTTTATTTATTTTTTTTAGATTTTATTTATTGAATTTTAGAGAGAGGAGAGAAAGAGAAAGAGAGGAGAAATAGGAAGCATCAACTCAAAGTAGTTGTTTCCTGTATGTGCCTTGACCGGGTAAGCCCAAGGTCTCGAGCCGTTGACCTTAGTGTTCCAGGTCGGTGCTTTATCCACTGCGCCACCACAGGTCAGGCTAAATGTAAGATCTTGATTGAAAAATAAAACACACTCAAGTTGCGGCCCGTGCACAGAATCAGTGCTGTGAGGTACCGAGGGGTCATCACACGGACTCTGAGCTTCCCGGCAGCCAAAGCAAAGACTTCACTGCTTCCTGGCTTTCAAAATACAAATATAAATCAGTGGTTTTCCTTTTCTGATACAAAGCTGGGGGAGATTCTTCTGCTGTCTCCAGAAGGAATGCTGTGAGTGGTCGTGCATTGTACTCTTAATAGCACCCCTCCATATAATCTAAAAGTTAAGTAATTTTTCTTAGTTGTACACTTGCTTGTTATAAGGTTGCTCAGAAAACACCCAGTTCAGTGTTTGGCCCATTGGTGAGACCATCAGCATGTCTGTTGACAAGCAAGGGACCAGGTGTGCAGGTTGTATGGTCTGACTTGATGCCAGGATAAAATATTTCGTGTGATGACTAGGCCTTGACCTCTCAGGAGTACTGCGTTAACATGGCTCCTCACTACCCTGTCACAGTGGTATCTGGGAAGCAGAGGGTTTAGCATCTCTGATGTTTCTCCGGCAGAAGAGTGAAGTGCAAATAGTACTTGTGTTGCCCACTTGACCACCAGAGTTAACATCGTTTTTGGAAGTATAGTCTAACGTGAAAATAGTGTGTATCAAAATGCTAATGGATGGCCCTAGCCAGTTGGCTCAGTGGTAGAGTGTCGGCCGGGCGTGCAGGAGTCCCAGGTTCGATTCCTGGCCAGGGCACACAGGAGAAGCGCCCATCTGCTTCTCCACCCCTCCCCCTCTCCTTCCTCTCTGTCTCTCTCTCTTCCGCTCCCACAGCCAAGGCTCCATTGGAGCAAAGTTGGCCTGGGCGCTGGGGATGGCTCTGTGGCCTCTGCCTCAGGTGCTAGAGTGGCTCTGGTTGCAACAGAACGACGCTCCAGATGGGCAGAGCATCGCCCCCTGGTGGGCATGCTGGGTGGATCCCGGTTGGGCGCATGCAGGAGTCTGTCTGACTGCCTCCCCGTTTCCAACTTCAGAAAAATACAAAAATAAAATGCTAATGGAGGTGGGCCAGGGCTTCCCACTAAGTACAGCTAATCACATTTATATATAAAACTCTCATAAAGAGGCTCTGAGAAATAGAAAGCAGGTCAATTCCCCAGCCCTCAGGGCCCAAAGAATAGTGCAGTATTCCTTTTCCTGGGTTTTCTTTGTGCCACACAGATCCCAGAGGTCCCCGACCCCTGCCAGGATGGTGTTAAGGAAAGCTAACTAGAATAGCAGGTTTAAATAAGATCAGGAGTCTCTGAACATAATACCCAACAGGTTAAGGTCTCAATCAAAAGTCACTTATCAGATGAAGACCCAGGGAGATCTCAAGCTGAGCAGTAAAAGACGATTAAAAGACGCCAACGTGACAGAGATTTTACAATTATTTGACAAAGATTTTAAAGCAGCCATTATAGAATTGCTTTCACACGCAATTATAGACAGGCTGAAAACAAATGGAAAAAATAAAGAGATGGCCTCAACAACAACAGAAAAAAACAATAGAGGATTTAAGGAAGAACCAAATGGAAATTTCAAGACAATTACAATATACAAAATTTCAAAAAAAATTACAATAACTAAAATGCAAAACTGAGTGAATTGGGTCAACAGCAAAATGGAGAGAAGAGAAGAAAGAATCACTGAACTGGAAGACAGAGCAATAGGAATTAGGCAAACTGGACAACAGAGAGAACACAGACCAGAGGGGGGAAAACAAACACAGCCTCAGGGAACTCTGGCACTATAGCAGGCTATCTAACATTCACGTCACCAGAACGAGGGGAGAGGTCAAAGAAGGAGGGGATAAAAGTGTAATAACGTCTGAAAACTTCCCAATTTCTGCAAAAGACATAAACCTACAAATTTAAGAACTGGATAGACTCAAAATACAATAGATCTAAATGAGTTCACACTAAAACACATCAGAGTCAAACTTCTGAAAACTAAAGAGACTTTTAAAGAATCTTGGAAGCAACAATAACAAAAATTAAAAAAAAAAAATCATCTCGCCTGCAAGGAATGAATAATTATGAAAATGGCTTCTCATCAGAAACCGGTGAGTCCAGGAAGATGGGTAACATTTTTTAATTGTTCAGTGAAAAGATCTATCAACCCAAAATTCTATATCCTTTAGGAATAAAGAAAAAAAAATCAAGACATTTTTTAACTAAAGAAAATGAAGAGAATCTATGGCTAGGAGATGGTAACTGAAAGAATGGCTAACAGCTTTTCTTTAAAAAGAAAGAAAATGATTAAAGAAGGTACCATGGGACATCAGGAAGGAGGGAAGAGCCTGGAGAAGTGTCTTCAAGAAGAATCTGGAAGATCATGACTGTCTAGGTTGACTGTCCCCTGACTTGACTGTCACGAGCACAGACAAGCAGTGGACTGGGGGGTGGAAGTCAGTCAGGAGCACGCCCAGAAGAGATGCCTGCTCCTTTCCAGACGGGGGTGATCGTGGGCAAGTCACCCACCGTTGACTGTCGACCGTGTGCTCGTTCCAGCCCGGAGACACAGAGTACTCCGGCATCCGCCCGGGAGTGAACTCGTTTTATGCGGCTTCGATGGACATCAACTGCGGCTTGGAGGATGAGGGATGTGGCCCCAGTCACACGGCTAGTGCTAGACCCAGAACTCAGACTCAGCACCGCACAGCCGTAAAGCCGGGACTGTTTCCCCTGCACACACGGCCTGTTCCCCGCCCCAGAACCTCGCGGGTGATGAATTCAGTGGCAGGCAGGTCTTCTTTGTCCCCCCGAGACTGGCCTGTTCAGTCTAGCACAGGGGTCTCCAAACTTTTTACACAGGGGGCCAGTTCACTGTCCCTCAGACCATTGGAGGGCTGCCACATTCAATGGTCCTCTCACTGACCACCAATGAAAGAGGTGTCCCTTCCAGAAGTGCAGTGGGGGCTGGATAAATGGCCTCAGGGGGCCACATTGTGGCCCGCAGGCTGTAGTTTGGAGACGCCTGGTAGCGTCTTCTTTCAAGTAAGAATCCAAAGAGGAGAGAAATGTGGAAACATAGAAAAATAAACGTGTGCAATATGTTCTGCACACAGATGTGTACGTACTCAGGTGTGTGGGCCGCAGTGGATACATATACGTGGTGTCCCCGTAAAAACGGCGGCGGCGGCGGCGGCGGCAGCTGCCACCGTCACTGGAATGGCAGCTTCTGTTAGGGTTCTTCTTGGGTCCGGAAGCAGAGAGGCTGGGGGCCAGGGGACCTTTTCCCTCTGAGGAATCTCTAGTTCTGCTCAGGCCCCCTCTCTCCCCAGATCAGTCCTTGCGTCTGCCTGCTCTGAACGTCCGCCTGCCACGGGTCACGTGGGCCTCCCCACGTGGTCGTCTTTCCGCTCCCACTTCCCCGTGAAACGCCTCACTGGCTTCCTGGCCGTTGGCTCGGATATTATAAAGAGGAACTGTGTTTGTATCCTTTTCAGCCCAGACCCCACTGTGAGACACGGCCACCCAGTGTGTCGACGGGTTGGTTGACGTGCAGCGGAAACGCCCTCTCAATGCTCGCTGAGTGAATTTGTGAAATGAACATGCCTGAGTCTCGTACTATATTTTTACCAGGTTGTGAAGAGGGTGCGTGTGGTCGGGAAGGTGGTCGCAGGGACCTCCCATTTCAGCAGCAGCTGAGAATGGCCCCCACTCCTGAGTTCTGTTAGACCTCGGCTCCCAGATGAGTGTGTTAAAAACGGGAAGTTCCACACTTGGGCTTTGGCTGCTACAAACATCACAGGTTACGTATCAATTCTACCGCGAGCTTGAGTCAGATTCTCATTCAGCCAGAATATCTTTTGAACCCATTTTTCTTGAGCAAAACATATGAACTGAAGTCAGTTTTAAGCCAGACTTGGGACCATTATGAGTGGGAAGACGTTTGCGTTGGGAATTGTGGCTGGGCGTGTGAGGGAGGTGGAGAATGTGTCCTATGTCCACCCCTCTGCCATTGCCGCTGAATTTCACTCTGATCCACTCCCTGGTCCCGGGTCATCCTAACCTTTCATTTCCCGGGCTTCTGGGCTGCTGAACACTCTTCACGAAGTCCACGTGACTCAGCCAGTGGGGTTCACTCCAGAGCCACGGTGCACCCTGTCAGCCGGGCCGCCAGTACCAGTCAGCATCCGTTTTAGACACCTTTTAAAATAATATTTTTTTGCGTGGAATTCCCCGTAGCAGTGAGTGAGTTAGTTGAGGGCTTTGCCACACAGGTCGTGGCTCGGAGACCCTCCGCCGTCCGCTTGTCCCCCTCCCATTCCTCCGACTCCCTTCCTTCACTGGCTCTCGTTGCCCCATCAACCCACTGTGGCTTCTACGCTGCTTCTCTCGAAGGGCTGGTCACATACTCGTCCTCAGGTAGAATGCCATCGGAGCTTCCGTTCCAGGGGTCTGCACTCCAAGGGGAAGTGTGTGTGTGCTGACAGCCTGCACTCGTGTAAGACGTGACGGGCCACACCGCGGGTCCCGTCAGGGTGAGAGGGCTGGGTCACCGGAGGACAGAGGGCGGGAGGGCACGGAACTCGGGTGTGCGGAAGTAGGTTGGTTCCGCTATTTCCTGGCACGTGCACTATGTCTGCAGGTGAGTTCACGACTGGAATAAGGACTTATACCCGAAGTCATTTCCAGTTCAGTGTTCAGTGTACGTAATGCCCAGGAGGTTCTGTGTGACTTTAGAAAGAGCACTGGCCCTGGCCGGTTGGCTCAGTGTTAGAGCGTTGGCCCGGCATGTGGAATTGCCAAGTTTGATTCCCCATCAGGGCCCACAGGAAAAGTGCCCATCTGCTTCTCCACCCCTTCCCCTTCTCTCTCTCTCTCTCTCTCTCCCCCTCCCACAGCCATGGCTTAAATGGTTCAAGCAATTTGGCCCCAGGCCCTGAGGATGGCTCCATGACTTCGCCTCAGGCCCTGAAATAGCTTGGTTGCCAAGCAACGAAGCAATGGCCTCAGATAGGCAGAGCATCTCCCTGTAGGGGGCTTGCCGGGTGGATCCTGGTCAGGATGCATGTGGGAGTCTGTCTCTTGGCCTCCCTGGCCCTCACTTAATAAAAAAAAGGAAAGAAGGGAGGGAGGGAGGGAGGGAGGGAAGAAAGAAAGATAGAGAGAAAGAAAGAAAAACTGTACTGACGTTTCAAAAACAGAAAGCTAAAATGTTTTTCACAAATTAGGCAAGTATGGTAGAGCATGCCTTTCTTGTTAATCACTATGGTTCACAGAGAGCCGTTCATTCATTTATTCATTCAATAAATATTGATGGGGAAACTCCTACGTGCCTAGCACTGTTCTGGGAACTTGGAATTCTTCTGTGAGTAGAACAGACAAAGTCCATTACCTCACTGGGCTCACAGTGTGGTGAGGGGAGAGATACAATAGACACGAACTATGAACGTAAGTGTGTCATCTGATGTGCAAAACGATAAGAGCTGTGAAATGGAGATTTTTATTGAAGGAAAATATCTAGGTAGCAGCCTTGCTTGCTAAAATTTTTGCTAATTGAGAGTTTAACTGAAATACAAAAAAAAAAATCACAAAATATTGTAGACCACCTTGCAGTTAATAACAGAATGCCTTTTAGGGTCTCTGTTGCATTTTAATGGGCAACTTTTCCACTTTTGAAGTCTTGATGCCATTTCTAGGATGTGTCATTTCTCCGTGGTGCTATTTCTCTTATTCCCACACTTGCTGTGACAAGGATGTTCACATTTTAATGATAAAACACATACAACAACGGTACCTTGAAATGCTTCAGTGAATGCTCAGTATAAGAACCAAAGAAGTACCGGAGAATAATTTGGAGATTCCAGATCGTATCTCTAGCATGACTTTGGAGTGGATCCAGCTATCCCCACAGAACCGCTTGGGCTAAGAAGCGAGGTTCGAAACTGGCCGTGGGTCTGTGTTCTTGGGGAGCTGCTCTTATAACTTGGGGAGTCAACTCACCTGACTTCTCATTTATTTAAGTGAACCCAGAGTCTTTGAAATAAATAGGAGTTCTCCTCCTGCATGGTAGGCTCTCTCACTGGTTAGAATATGCAAGTCAGAGCTATGAGTATATTTCAGAGACCGAAATTTATAAATACCTCCTTGTTCAATTACATTCTGAAACTCTTGAGGTCTTATAAAATCTTGTGGGGGAGACTCTGAAGAAAAGAAGTCCGCTTCTGGCTGCCAATTCAATTATCCACGAAGAAGACTGTCAATAAATAACTTAAATAATTGCCCTTTAAAGCCTTTTGAAGAGAGGACTTTAATAAATTAACACAGACCTTTAATTTTTTTTTATTTATTTTTTTTTATTTTTTTTTTTTACTCTTAGTTTTGCGTGTGAGTCCCAGATCTGGCCTTCCCATGGAATCCTAGATCTCCTTTGTCTCATTTCAGTAATAATTGACAATTTCTGTTCACACACACACACACACACAAATGAATTAGGGATTTCTATTCCAACTAAATCCAGGCTGAGTCAGTTGCTTTTTGTGCTGGGTTTCCTCCCCAAATGCTTGCTCTCCTCCATTGTGTGTAGATAATATAAGTACTACACTCCCCTTTTCTTCGCCGAATGACTGTGGGCTTCTATAATTTAATTTAAGGATGTTGCTGTTACAACTCAGTATCTTGAGGACTTCGATTCAGGCCCCGGGAAGTGATAGGAAGCTGTTGTTCATTCACCTGCAGGAATGACTAGCCCCTTCACTGAGATTGTATGGGTGGGTTTTGTAGGGTTTTTTTTTTTACCCCATTTCTTTCGTGTGGCTTCGTCACTGAAGTTAACAGAAAATCCTGAAATACAGCAGAAGGAAAGAGCTCAGTGGGTACTAGTGGAGAAAGGCCCGACCGCATCACGGACTCTCACTGACGTTAAATAACCAGATCCATTTTTTTGTGTGTGTGTTTTTCTGAAGTTGGAAACAGGGAGGCAGTCAGACAGACTCCCGCATGCACCTGACCGGGATCCACCCAGCACGCCCACCAGGGGGGCGATGCTCTGTTGCAGCCAGAGCCATTCTAGCTCCTGAGGCAGAGGCCATGGAGCCATCCCTAGCACCCAGGCCATCTTTGCTCCAATGGAGCCTTGGCTGCGGGAGGGGAAGAGAGAGACAGAGAGGAAGGAGAGGGGGAGGGGTGGAGAAGCAGATGGGCGCTTCTTCTGTGTGCCCTGGCCAGGAATCGAACCCGGGACTCCTGCATGCCAGGCCGACACTCTACCACTGAGCCAACCAGCCAGGGCCAACCAAGTCCATTTTTAACAGGAATCACAGCTGCTCTGGTGGAGCTGGTTCAAGCTAAGCGGATTCCTTTAGACGTGATTGGGAACGGTGTTATTTAATTAAAGCTGGAGAAAAAGCAGCAAGGGAAGCCGTGTGATGACACTGTTCCCACGTGAGGGCAGGGGTCGTCCCTGATGACATCCCGTTGTGGTCCCCGCGCAGAAAGACCTCAGTGCCGACCCCACACCCCACCTTCCCGCCTCGGACCCAGGAGCAAGTAGATGCTCAGAGGGCACTTTCCACCCTCACAGGATCCTGTTCAGTTTCTCGCTGTCGGTTTCTGTCCTCCGAGACGTGAGTCCTCCTCTCTTCCGAGACTACCGACAGCCTCCCTTGTCCCTGGCAAGCTGCCTCGCACATCTTTCTGACTGTTCCCGAGGACGATGGCACCAGAAACTGCCTTTGCCAACACGAAGCCATCATTCCAGAGGAAGCACGTCCCCAGGCTCATGTTCCGCTGACAGTACAGCGTCACCATCAACTTTTTCACCAAAGAGACGTCATTGACTGTTCACCCAAAACGCCGGCTCACCCAGAGCCTTTCTCTAATCATTCTGTTTTATCACGGGCTTAATATATTTGATGTTTTTCCCTCCAAGGGTCCAGATCAGAATAGATGTTTGTGGCATTCTAAGTATACTACTCACCAAAAATAGGGGATCAGGGAACGTGCAGGTCCTCCAGGACTTCCCGCCTTGTGTCTGGTGCCTTCTCCACCAATGAGATCACAGTTGGTTTGCATCTCATTTGCATAATCAGACAACTTTCTTTGACTTGTCATTGGCTTTTCTGCTGTCCTTGTTTAATAATAATAAAAAAAATCAAATGCTTCTTCTGTTTATCACTTCATATTCATTTTGAAATATTTCCTAATTTTTGTGAGCAGTCTATTTCTCTCGCAAGAAAAGAATGAAATGTCAGAGCAGAAAAAAAAAAGACACTTCAGAGCTGGTCCCTCATAAAAGCCTACCTCCCCCCGAGTTGTGAGCCCCGTGTCTTCCAATTGTGTCCCCCCACAAGCCTGCTTTGTATGCGTTGTCCAAGTTCCGTGTCACTGGTCTTAATTACTTTCTTCGGAGCGTCACCAGCTGGTTCGCTTTTAGTGTGATAATGGTGTCCTGGGGCCGGGCCACTCTTGTTTTTGAAATGACTTCCCTCTTCCTGCCTGACGCTCAGGGACTCCGGCCTCATTCTGACGGTGACAGAAGAGATGGGAAGGGGTCTCTCCGGGCTGTTTGAGGACAGGTGCTCGTTGGTGCCTCTTTCTGTTTTGGAGAAAGTGACTTCCTTCTGGGGTCCTCACCAGCCGAGCCTCCCATGTGTGTGTCCACCTCTATATTTCGGGGCGGCCTCCCATTGGGTCAACCCCGTCCCCACAATGTGTTCACAGCACCCTGGACCATCTGAAGTGACCTCTTTCAGAAAAGACCCGGGACATCATGTGGGTTGTGTTTCATTCTGATTTTACTTGATTTTTCCTTTTTCTTTTCTTTTCTTTCTTTTTTTTTATTTTTTATTTCTGTTGAGATGTTTCCAAATTTCTTCCTCGATCACAGATTATGGAGTGGATTTGAGCGTCTTGTCGCTAACCACCTTCAGAGAGTGAACAGGGTGAAGGTAGATTTCTTCGCTTTCTGCTCTCGCGATCCTCTGTGTGCAAGGCTGGGGCTGGGGGTGGGGGCGGAGGAGAGAAGGGCGGTGCCGTCAGACAGCGGCGGCCGCTGGTACCCAGGGCCCCTGCACCCACCGGCCGGAGCACTGAGAACCGCTTTCTGGGGGCTGCCCTCTCCCCTCCCAGTGAGGAAACCCCAGGAGCTGAGCAGTCCTGCCTGAGGCCTCTGTGTCATTGCTTCCTGGGTGGTTTTTGTTTTGTCTACTTTGATCTTGAAAGCCAGCGTTGTCAAGTCCCTGGTTCTTAGGGCTTTCATTTTGGGAACCCTGCATCACTCAAAACCCAGTTCATTCTAGGCTTGGAGGTTCCTGGCAGTCTTTGCGAGCGGCTGCCCATACCCAGGTGTGGCGGTGTTGCCGTGGATGGCAGGGCTGGGGGGTGACGGAGGGCACTGTGGGGTCTGTAGCCCCTGCTCCATGCCCGGGGGGACGGAAGGCACTGTGGGGTCTGTGGCCCCTGCTCCACGCCCAGGAGGACGGAAGGCACTGTGGGGTCTGTGGCCCCTCCTCTATGCCCGGGGGGACGGAAGGCACTGTGGGGTCTGTAGCCCCTGCTCTATGTCCGGGGGGGGGGGGACGGAAGGTACTGTGGGGTCTGTAGCCCCTGCTCTATGTCCGGGGGTGGGACGGAAGGTACTGTGGGGTCTGTAGCCCCTGCTCCATGCCCGGGGGGACGGAAGGCACTGTGGGGACTGTAGCCCCTGCTCTATGTCCGGGGGTGGGACGGAAGGTACTGTGGGGTCTGTAGCCCCTGCTCCATGCCCGGGGGGACGGAAGGCACTGTGGGGACTGTAGCCCCTGCTCTATGTCCGGGGGTGGGACGGAAGGTACTGTGGGGTCTGTAGCCCCTGCTCCATGCCCGGGGGGACGGAAGGCACTGTGGGGTCTGTAGCCCCTGCTCCACTCTGGGGGGACGGAAGGCACTGTGGGGTCTGTGGCCCCTGCTCTATGCCCGGGGGGACGGAAGGCACTGTGGGGTCTGTGGCCCCTGCTCTATGCCCGGGGGGATGGAAGGCACTGTGGGGTCTGTAGCCCCTGCTCCACTCTGGGGGGACGGAAGGCACTGTGGGGTCTGTGGCCCCTGCTCTATGCCCGGGGGACGGAAGGCACTGTGGGGTCTGTAGCCCCTGCTCTATGCCCGGGGGGATGGAAGGCACTGTGGGGTCTGTGGCCCCTGCTCCATGCCCAGCCTCGCCGTGTCATAGCTGCAGAAGCGTGGGCTGCTCTTTTGACTTCTGCAAACCTCCGTCTTTTCGTAAAATGGGAGCCCTAGTACGTGTCTCACAGGGTTGCGTAAGGGACAAATGATGTGGACTGTGTTAAAGGCCGTGTCCCAAGTCAGAGTCCCTGGACTGTCCCCGGCTTGCTCCAGCGGCCTGGTCCTGCCACGGTCTCACCAGCCGGCGGTGCCCGGCACGTCAGGAAAGCCTGAGGGCCCTGGTCCGTCCGGCTCTCAGGTCGGCTGTGCAGTGAAGAGGACCCGTGACCGCTCCTGTCTCTCATCCCAAGCGCCTGGAAGGAGGAGTCCCAGGACTGTGTCCTTCCAGCCACGCAGCTGACGGTCACTGAAGGCCTGGGTGTGGATGGTGACACCGTCCTGGGGAGCGGGGGATGGACAGACAGCTGGGGTGCACGAGCACTTCTGCAGCAGGGCCTGCGACTCTGTGTGCAAAGGACGGCGAGGAAAGAAGTGACAGGAGGGAGCAGGGTTCTCGCAGGCCCGTAAGACGTTTTTATTTTGAAGACGTCTGCTAGAAATCACACCGATGCCCCCACTTTAGAAGCTCAGAAAGGAAATGGGAAGGTTAAGGTTAATGAGAAGCTATGAAGGAAGTTGCAGTTGGGATGTCTCTCCAGTCTGAGTGACCTGTGACTCAGAGCTCTGCCCGTTGACCCCAGTGGCCCCTGACTCGGGATTCAGAGACCAGGCGTGGGCCAGGTGTCCTCATCTGGAGCAGGAGGAGCACAGTCCAGTTCAGCAGCGAAATGCAAGCTCATGATCAGTTTTGCCAGAGAGAAGAATTATGGACAATTGAGGGTTTGACCCAGTGTGAAATCTAGATTTTTGTCAGTATTGTGTGCAGATGTATATCAATATTTACTGGGCCCTGGCTGGTTGGCTCAGTGATAGAGTGTTGGCCTGATGTATGGATGTCCTGGGTTTGATTCTCTGTCAGGACATGCAGTAGAAGCAACCATCTGCTTCTCCACCCCTCCCCCTCCCTCTTCTCTCTTTTTCTCTCTCTTCTCCTCCCACAGCCCTGGCTTGATCAGTTCACGAGAGTTGGCCCTAGGCACTGAGGATGGCTCTGTGGCGCTTCTCCCTCAGGTGCTAAAAATAGCTCAGTTGCCACGCAACAACCCTAGATGGGCAGAACATCACCATTTTGGGGCTTGCAGGGTAGATCCTGGTCAGGGCACATGCAAGAGTCTGTCTCTCTATCTCCCCTCCTCTTAGTTTAATATATATATATATATATATACTGGTTTTTTCACATCTTCCTCTCATACCTTGACTATTTAATAAGAATTCATCTCTGAAATAAACTGTTTTCTTCTGTGTTACAAGTTTGCCATAGGAAAGAAAATCACATCATCACTGCTTCCAAGTAGAATGCTTTTCAGAGGGATTTTGTGAATGTTCTTACTGTACATTACTCAACAAATTGTCATTTCGGGTAGAGGACCCAATGGATTTTTTGTTTTATCTAAGTTTAAAAAAAAAAAAAAAAAAGACAAAACAATCATTCAGGAGCTGGCCCTCTAGAAATATGTGCCTGGGTGTGAGGGACGTGTTTGTGGCATCCAAGTTATCAAGTCCAGGAGGCCGATAAAAGGTTCCGAGACAGAGACGGGACTTTCCACAGATTCTAATTGCAAGTTAAAAGTCACCGCCCTGTGGGAAATTAAAAATGGAGACGAGTGAAAGGAAAATTCCGGTTGAGAGAAAATGAAATGCCTCAGGGAAAAAAGCAGCAGAAGACTCCACAGTAAGGAAGCAGAACTCACCCCTCAGCAGCCTCCGTGGTGCAGCTGCCGATCAATAGCATGCAGTTCACGCATTACCAGGAGAACATTAATCTGCAGTTACCGCCGGTGATCGGATTGTCCGTGGGCTGTCTCCGTCGACACGGGGTGACCTTTGGCTGTGAGGGATTCCGTCGTCGTTTTGGAAACGGAGCAACAGAGAGGCCAGAGGGAAGTCTCGGTCACTCGCAGCCATCGACAGCCTGCCCCACACAGAGTGGGAGCTTCGTAGTGTCACCCCAAACGGTCCTGCCAGGGAGGGGAGTGAGCCCAAGCCGTGGCGGGTGTGGGTGCCGGACGGGTGTGCCGTGCCTGCCTGGTGGCGGGGACGCTGCCAGCGACCCGGATCAGGTGTCCTGTCTCATAGACCTCTCCTGACCCCGCCCGCAGCCGGGGAAGCGAGGACACGCCCTGCTTCAAACTAGCGCGTCGCCCCTGCACGCCGAGTCCCCCGTGAGGAGGGGAGGCCAATGTCCCCAAACCACTGTTCTTGGAAGGAAGTGGACCTCCGCGCTGTCACCACAGACGGTGTGGCAAGGACCCAGGCAGCCTCGTCCTGAGCCTGCTGCCCAGGCAGTGAGATCAACTCACCTGACGCAGGAGGCCTCGGGGGACAGCACGCTCTCCGGCGGGCATCGCGCCACACACACACACACACACACACACACACACACACACACACACACGGGAAGGCGCATCGCGTCGTGGGGGGTGACGCCCCAGCGCCCCTGCTCATTACCTCCAGGACTCGGGCTTTCTCAGGGCTGCGAACCTTTGTCCTTCAGTTCGGTTACCTGTGATGTGGGCATCATGATTTTAAATAGAATAAATGGAAGGTCTTGAAAACATTGCCTTCCAAAGGCAAAAGAACAAAATCCTAAAGGGATGAAGCCTTTAAAAACAGGCTCATCTATTTCCCTCAGTCATTTTCTCCTAATAGGACATGCTGCGTCTCTGTGGTGGGCAGTGCTTGGGGTTGCCCGCCCACCCATTAGATGTCTTTGTGACTCCCGGGTCCTTCGAAACTTTCAAATCAGATTCTAATGGCTTCAAGTGTGCAAATTCCCAGCTAAACACTTCTTCCTTCTTTAATCTATTCCCAAGGACCTAACTACACCCTGGAATTAAAAATTTCGTGCCTGCCAATATAAACCTTCATTCTTCCCAAATGAATTATTCGCTGTTTGCGAGACAAAAGAAGGTAGGTACAATGTTGGAGGGCCTCAATTTATCAAATGCCTGTTTCAGAGAGCTGCTCAATCCCACCTCGATGGACTTGTCAGATATTATCGTATTTAGCCCAGTTCCCCGGGTGGAAAATGATAGGACTCCTGGAAGGGCACGAGCTGTAATCTCATTATCGTCTCCCTAAATCAATCATCACTTCCTGTATATCCGCTCCGTCCTAATGACACCAGATGCTGTTCCCGGGGAGGAGACGAGAGAACAGTGCACCATGACTCACCGCGGAGCCCGAAAACCATGACACACGCTGAAAGATCTTTTCATCGCGGGCGAATTCAGTTTGGCCAAATACAGCGTGCACATGGTTGGTCTTCCAGAGCTAAATTAAGAATCACGTTGCATATTCATAGGGCTCGATGTTTCTAAAACACACAAAGTCAATGTGGCTAATCTAGAGAGAAGTTAAAAAATATATATATAATAAGCTGGTTCTTCTAGTGTATTTTACAGCATGATATAAATATGACGAGGTCATTTTTACTTTATAACCATTTCAGAATACAAGCAGGCATTTATAGTGCGACGTTGTATAGACAAGACTGGAAGGAAGTTCACTTACCTGCGTCTACCTTATTCATCTTTTCTTTCATGTTCATATTTGAATTCAAGGATGTACATCAAGCCCGTAGGCTGTAGATTTTTGTGCAAGGGCTGGTGGTCCGATTTAGCATACGCTGGCAAAGCACAGTGATCGAAGTGCCCTTGTTTCTTGGCAACTCCCTTCTGTCTTATGTGTTCATCTGCACGGGATAAGCTCCTTGTTTATACCGTAAATGTGGTCATTTCCCTGCTGGGGCTCGGTTTAATAACTTACCTTAGTTCACTCAGAGATAAAACTCAAAGGGCGTAGTAGTTTTAGATTAAGATGTGCGTACAATTAAGAACTGGGAGGCCTGACCAGGTGGTGGCGCAGTGGATAGAGCATCAGACTGGGATGTGGAGGACCCAAGTTCAAGACCCCGAGGTCGCCAGCTTGAGCGTGGGCTCATCTGGTTTGAGCAAAGCTCACCAGCTTGGACGCAAGGTTGCTGGCTTGACCAAGGGGTCACTCAGTCTGCTGTAGCCCCCCAGTCAAGGCACATGTGAGAGAGCAATCAATGAACAACTAAGGTGCCGCAAGGAAGAATAGATGCTTCTCATCTCTCTCTCTTCCTGTCTGTCTGTCCATATCGGTCCCTCTCTCTGTCTCTCTCTGTCTCTGTCACAAAAAGAAAAAAAAAGAGAAAACTGGGGTAGTTATTCTCACCTGGGGGTGAGGTCCGCTGTACCACACGTGCTCCGGGGAAGCCTTCCTGGTACGCGGCAACGCCCCATAATTCCTGTCTCCCTCGGCCCTCCTCGCCGCCTTCGGGGAAGCTTCCTTCCACCGGACGGAAAACAGACGGCGTCACTCCGGGCTCTGCGGCAGCTTGTTTGATAAAAGAATTTGAAAAGAAACCAAACAACTGGTTTCATAAATTAGTAACTTGTTGAACGAAAGAATAAACGACCAAGTGAATAATTTTTTATTTATTTAATTTTTTTAGTAATAAAGAGTTCTTCTTGAAGAAGTGATCTTTTGACGTTGCTCCCTTACAGTCAGAATCCGAAACGCCCTCTGGAACACTCCCGCCTCCATCCCGGCGGGCGGGGAAGGAAGGAAGGCTTGGGAAGAGGAAATGGTTCTTTGGGATGAGTCAGAGGGCAGGGCGGACCATTTTAAATGCCAGTATCCGTTCAGTCGTGCATGTGGTTATTTGCTTTGAACTCTCTGAGGCTGATGAAGTTCTGAACTCCGAAGTATGAACCTGAAATAATTAAAGCCACAGAAGGAATTCTTCGTCATGAAAATATTGGTCCTGAGCCAAGGAGACAACGGGTTGGGCGCGGACGTGTGTCTGATACAGAAGCTGCGAAATTAAATAAGAGCATTCGAGGCCCAGAACAAGATGGAGAAACTTCCCTTAGCTCCTCCCGGCTCTCTATTATGACCCGCCCTTCCTTGTAGCCAGAGTCCCCACGGCTACATATGAGTGAATGCTTTAAGCGTAGAGGTTTGTGTGTGGAAATGAATAGTTCAGGGCGCTGCCTGCGTTAGACACCTCGCTATGAGTTCAGTCATGGTGACGTGACATCTTTACAGACTTCTGAATGACCTCTTTCTTCCGTTGTTATTAAAAGGGACTAGCAGAAGAGAAAGAATCAATGACAGCTTCTGTCGAGGTGCCTGCACTGAGAGGGGGGAGCAGCAGATGAGCCGTGATCCGTATACGGGCTCCGTCGAGTGTGGCTGTGGCGGATGGGACTCCGGGCGCCAAGAGGACTGCCGAGAAGCGGGGCCTCTCTCTGCCTCCCGGGAAAGCCCTGGTGTTCCCGAGGCATCGCTAAGCGACCCTGCCGGAAAACGAATGTTCGATCGCGCAAGGAGAGGTACAACCTGAGTGCAGCGGAAGAAGTCGGGATGGAAGAATCTCATTGTGCGTTGGTGTGAGTCCTGAACTGTGATCTGTTTGCACACGTGGGAGAAGAGGCACTTGTGTGATCGACAGGGAAGGAACAGGAACTGCCCTTGTCGTCGGATGCTGTCACGATGACATCTTGGTCCGGAAAAATAACGTCCATGGGTTCATTTGCCCGGTAGACCTTTCTCCTCTGGGCATTATGACTGCTTCTTCTGTGACGTAATCCCCAGGTAGCCTGTTAGGAGATGAGATTGTAAGTCAAGCGGTTCCATCCGGGTTGACTCTTGAAAAGTAGAGGTTGCCTAAAATGATGGATTTTAGTCGTCTGGCTGCCACCGTTGGGATGCCGTGGTCTCCTTCCTCAGTGGGGTGGATGTCTGCGGTTTTCCTTCCCCGAGGGTAAGCAGCCTCGGTCTGAAAATATTCAATAGAGATACCCCGAAATAAACAGTCCTCCAGTTTCTGTCGTACGTCGTTCAGAGTGGTGTGAGGAAATCTCATGCCGTCCCGCTCCGTCCGGCCGGGAATGGGAATCCAGCCCTTGTCAGCACTACCCACCCATTGGTCACTTAGTAGCCTCTCAGTTAGAGAGAGAAAGAGAGAGAGAGAGAGCGAGCGAGCACATTCACTAACTTTGGTTACAGTAGATTGTCCTAATTGTTCCACTGTATTCTTACATAGTTATCACTGTTAATGTCTTAGTGTGCCTAATTTATAGATTAAACTTCATGGCAGGGCTGTGTACGCAGGAAAACACCTGCTACGTGTCAGGCTCAGAGCCATCTGCAGCTTCAGGCGTCCGCGGGGGTGTCAGAAAGGGCCCCTGAGAGGAGGGGAGCTGTTACCTTCAGCTTTCTCCACCTTGCACGACCACCCGTGTTCCTGCAGCGTGCTGGAAAATTGCCGTGTTAACGGATGCCCCGTAGCAAAGGCCCAGGAGGGTGGGACTCGGCTCTCATAGAAAAACCCCGGAGCATCTGTGGCTGGTCGTCCTCAAACTGCAGCCACAGGACGGGACTCCCCGGAGCAGTGCAGCAGTGCCTGGTACAAGGAGGTGCAGTGCGGCAGTGCCTGGTACAAGGAGGTGCAGTGCGGCAGTGCCTGGTACAAGGAGGTGCAGTGCGGCAGTGCCTGGTACAAGGAGGTGCAGTGCGGCAGTGCCTGGTACAAGGAGGTGCAGTGCGGCAGTGCCTGGTACAAGGAGGTGCAGTGCGGCAGTGCCTGGTACAAGGAGGTGCAGTGCGGCAGTGCCTGGTACAAGGAGGTGCAGTGCGGCAGTGCCTGGTACAAGGAGGAGCAGTGCGGCAGTGCCTGGTACAAGGAGGTGCAGTGCGGCAGTGCCTGGTACAAGGAGGTGCAGTGCGGCAGTGCCTGGTACAAGGACGTGCAGTGCGGCAGTGCCTGGTACAAGGACGTGTTAACGGATGCCCCGTAGCAAAGGCCCCGGAGGGTGGGACTCGGCTCTCATAGAAAAACCCCGGAGCATCTGTGGCTGGACGTCCTCAAACGGCAGCCACAGGACGGGACTCCCCGGAGCCCGGTGTGAGGAGGACGAGGGTGTCGCCTCCGTCGTCTGAGGCTTGTGCCTACGCCTGTGGAGAGGCAGGGCCGTCCCCAGCAGCGTCTGAGGAGGCCGGACGGCAGTGGCCACTCCCGGGCTGTCCACGCGGAGCCTGGCTTGCCCACTGTATCGCTAGCCCCTCGTAAAAGGCAGAGAGAGCGGCTGCGTCCCCATACGGTTCTTTTAAATTATTATTTTCCTGGTTCGGGTCCTGGTTAAGATCCGAGGAAACCTCACGGGCGGGCACCGCCCTTCGCCGACTCCGCCCTGGTCGACGTCATTGGCGGAGTCACAGACAGCGAGCGAGCGGGCAGCCCCACCACGCTGTTCTGAGCAGTGGTCCCGTGGGGGCCTTGCTGCGTTTGACAAGACGCACGGAGAATCGATGAGTATATCCGGTTGGCTCTGCACCCCGGAACAAAGTACCGTAGAAACAGCTCGTTCTCTTCTGTCTGCCTTCTGCCGAGCTCGGATCCAGAACCTAATCAGACAGACAGTGGCCACAGCTGGACATGGGAAAGGAGCCCGTCCACCTTCATAAAATCCCTTCTTGATTTGGGAGAGAGGGGTGGGTCCCGTGCTTGGACGTGTCCGAGAGGGTCAGCCATGGTTTGTAGCTAAGCAAGCCAGGAGTGTGACTGGGCATGAAGTTTGTGAGAATGAAACAAGCCAAGGGGCTCCTTTACCTTGAGGATTTGTTACTAAGTAGCCATTAAAGGACAACTTTGAAAACAACAACAACACTTTTCTCTCTAAGCAGAACCACTTGTCCACGGGGGTATTTCTGAGCTGACCCTCTGAGAAACACTGTCTGAGGAGCTGTTTATGATGAGTTCTAGTTCCCCTCAGACCCAGTGTGCTGTGGTCAGAACGTAGAGCACTGGACACAAAGACACGTTTCTTGATAGGGCGACGCTTGGACAGCCGTTTTACTTAGAGACCCTGAGCCGTTCCATAGAAAAGCTGAAAGAAGCCCCTCTCCTTTCGGGGGAAACAAGACGGAATTCTGCTGAATGCTAGAATTTTGCCACTTTGGGGAGAAAAACCAGCAGAAGCCGCTTGAGAGTGCTCTCCAGCGTCCAAGGTCTCGGTGGGAGCTCAGATCAAGGCAGAACCACCGCGCGGGGCGGGCGGAAGAGCCCGGTGTCTGGACCGATCGCCGGGAACCACTCAGAGTCCCGCTCTCGGTCTTCTTCCCGCTGTCCCTGACGTCACTGCCGGATGCTGCGTACAGGGGACCCCGTGTTTGCTGCCGTACAGCCTCAGCGCCTGGAAACTCCACGCTAGCACAACTAAAATGTGTCGTGTTGTGTGGATATCCAAATACAGCCCCCCTCCCAGCTCCCTGGGTACTGCGGCTCTCCAGGGGCTGCCTTGTCCCCTGTAGCTTTAAAAAAAGGAGTTAAAATGCTGGCATTTTGTTCATGAGTTCTGAGCACTGAGCAGCGCCGTGTTTACGGAGCACCCAGCACGCATCGGGGGATGTTGTTCTTCCGATGTATCGCTTTGACAACACGTATCGCGTACCAGTTTCAAAAGTTGCATGTCGTTGTACGCGTCTGCTGGCCTGTACTGGGCAGAACTCAGTCCAGTGAGGAATGACTGATTCCCAGCCTCTGGGAACTGATGTTTTCATCCAGTGGCTGTGGACAGATGGGACAGGAAACTCCTTGTCCAGCCAACACCAGTGGAGGCCTTTTTCCCAGTTTTAGGAGTAAACCTTCCAGTGGTCATCTAGTTCTTACAGTTACAAAAAAAAACAAAACATTTTTTTTTAATTAAAGAAAACTAGCCTGACCAGGCAGTGGCACAGTGGATAGAGCATTGGACTAGGATGCGGAGGACCCAGGTTCGAAACCCCAAGGTCACCAGCTTGAGCCCAAGGTCACTGGCTTGAGCAAGGGGTCACTCACTCTGCTGTAGCCCCCCCCCCCCCGGTCAAGGCACATATGAGAAAACAATCAATGAACAACTAAGGTGCTGCAATGAAGAATTGATGCTTCTCATCTCTCTCTCTTCCTGTCTGTCTGTCCCTATCTCTCTCTCTCTCTCTCTCTCTCTCTGTCACAAAAAGAAATTTAAAAAGCTATGGATTTCTGCCACTATTCATTAAGTAAATTCGAAACCGTTTCAAATCTATGATTTTGAAGAGTACGGATGTAAGAGGGCAGAGGTCAGAGGTCAGGGTGCGAGCACAGTCTCTGCCGCCCGCTGACCTGCCAGGTGTCCCTGGTCCTTTCCCTCGGTTCTCAGACCTAGAGGCCCCGCCTCGGCCTTCCGCTCAGAGCCGGCGTGGGGACTGAGTCCAGGGTTCCCTGAGAGCTGCAGACAGTGTCCGTGTGGCCTGCTGCACCCCAACCCTGTGGAACAAGGCCGGTCTGGAAAATGCCGAAGGTCCCCTCGTCCCGTCTGTCACCTGCTCTGACAGCTGCACGTCACTAGATAACTAGTTCTGACTCTCGGCCAGCCTGCCCTGACAACCGCAAAGCATTAAGAAAATACTGCAGATGTCACCATTCCTTAGACGGTTCAACCCTTTGTCAACATAGATCATTACCGTGTTTCCCTGAAAATAAGACAGTGTCTTAGATTAATTTTTGCTCCTGAAGACATGCTAGGTCTTATTTTCAGGGGAGGTCTTATTTTTTCCATGAACAAGAATTCACATTTATTGTTGAACAAAAAAGTCAACATTTATTAATATACTGTAGTCATGTCATCACAAACATCAGCATAACCAGCCAAACTCTGAATTCCATCAAGAATTTCTTGTGACTTTATTTCCACGTACAACAATCTACCCTGTTTCCCCGAGAAGAAGACAGTGTCTTATATTAATTTTTGCTCCTAAAGACGCACTAGGTCTTATTTTCAGGGGAGGCCTCATATTTCTAAGCTTGAAAACAACTGCACTGGGTCTCTTATTTTGGGGGGATGCCTTGTTTGGGGGGAAAGCAGGGTAGGAACTGAGCCTAGGATTCCTTTTTGCTTTATCCCGTTTCCTTTTTCTGGGAGCCTTGGAGAGTTGGAGGGCTGGTCCTCTCCCCTCGGTGTCTCTCACCTGTGGACCGTGTTCGCGGGCAGACACTGCAGGCGCTCCAGCCCCCTGAGACTCGCGGGGAGGGGGTTCTGCAACGTGATGAGCGTTGCAGGAGAACTTCCACTTCTGCTTCAATGTGGGAGCTCCCGAACACTCTCCCACATCCTGCTGCCGACGCACTGACAGAAGCGTTGAGACGCCTCACAGTTAAACTGTGAGCCCGTATTTCACGTGCACGTTGCCTGTGGCACGATTCCAAGGCCGGGAGTGTGGTTTGTCCGCCGAGGAGCCAGGAAGGGAAGAGGTCTGATGGTGACTGCGGGTTCGTCGGAGTTGTCTGAACAGTTCCAGGTCCCGCTTCAGAAACCATGTCACGTTTTGAAATATCACTTGAGAGCTGATATCGACACGTCCCGCCCCTCACACGCGTTGTGCCTGCTTCGCAGAACTCTTCTTTGCCCAGCTGTTTACCCGGGATGAGTATTCTGAATCCAGTTTGGATTTCATCTGTTAGCTTCCCGGTCAACCGTCTATTATCCCGCAAGGAAGCTGGCTTTTCCTTTATAGGTGACGCTTCCCGTTGTGACCTCCCGTGGGCACTTTAAATTCTAGATGCTCTGATAATAAGGGTGAGGTTTGATTCCATTCTGCCTCTCTGAGCTGTGGACTTCCCACAGCACTTCCGCCCACGGGATGTGATTTAATCCTCACAACCGTAAGTCAGACGTGTCATTCACTTTTATCCAGTCCAGAGGTGGGAGACAGAAACTCGGGGGGCTCAGACACTCGCCTCCGTCACATGGCGACTAAATGACCAGCTGGGTCTTCGACATGCTTCTGACAAGGAAGACCAGAATTTTCTTGAGATCATTGCTTCATGCAAATAAAAATAAGATCCTGCATTAGGCAAAAGAAAAAAGAATTCAATGTTAACAGTTACATCCTGCCTAATTCATGCTCTGATTTTACTCTATTATGAAATTGTATCTTTGGTGCCTATCTAGCTTACCAAGTACTCACTACTATTTTAAGCACTTAGATATGTTGCCTTTTTGTTTCCTAGGTACTAAGTATCCAGTCCCATTTTTAAGGGAAGAAAATTGCTCACAGGTCCATACCCAGCTAAGAGGTAGTTTAAAGCCAGCTCTGCCTGACTTCAATATGCCTGCTCCTAGCCTCTATGCCAGACTACATTATATGGTGTGAAAACCACTGGGTTGGTCTATAATAAGAAATAGTTCTTCACGTTCAGCTTCTTTCCATTTGCAAAGTGAGAAAATCATCCTCTCTCCTGCCTAACTCATAGGTGTATTCTGAGTGTTGAAGAAAATAAGGTATGTAAAGGATAGCTTTATAATGAAAATCACCACAAGTAGGAAATTTACTATTAATGTGGTTCATCTCATTTCACGAGAAATCATGTGAAAGGAACAGCAGCACCCCACGACCCTTCCCCTCCTGGGTACAATGTGTATGGTCGCCTTTGCACAGATAGCCTTCGGTGCCGCAGGTCAGCACCTCGAGTGAGACTCCAGGGCACGGTGACACAGCTCACGTCGCACTGCCCCTTGCTCGGCCCCTGCACGGGGCTGGTTCCGCCGAGATCCCCGGGCGCCTACCTCAGGCAGCTCGCTCTAGGGACACTCACGCCGTGGAAATCATTCATGACGGCAATGATCCTTATAATGGTACCTGGTCCCCCGTTGTGACGGAACATAAGCCAGCCGTCACCGTAAAGAACTTACAAATTATACTAAGCAAACATGTTAACAGCTATTAAGAATCCTAATCAGAGCTGTTAAACAAACAATTAAGGGATGTCATATGAAATGCACCCATCTAGGAATCGCAGCGCCGTGTTTGGAGTCTTAACAGCCAGATTTGCCTTAGAGAGAGAGTTAAGGAGGAGAGGCAGTTAACAGGGCGCCTTGCTGAGCAAGTCCCTGTTCTGAGACCGAGGTCCCCCGGACAGAGCTCTGTTCCCCGTGGTGTGCTCACCCCCTAAGATGCATTGTGGGTCTCATTACTGTTTAATCAGAAAATTGGCTCTTGTTTCTCCAGACGTGACTTCTTATCATAAGCAGTGCTTCCCTCAAGGGCTGTCGCTTGAGGGATCTAGCAGGTGGAGCAGGAAGAAATGTATCCGTAGACATCTCTCCGGGACCACCTGGGCGCTCCTCACAAGGCCAGGGCCGTGGGCTGCCCTCTAAACCCACAGGGTCCACCTGGGCGCTCCTCACAAGGGCAGGGCCGTGGGCCGCCCTCTAAGCCCACAGGGTCCACCTGGGTGCTCCTCACAAGGGCAGGGCCGTGGGCCGCCCTCTAAACCCACAGGGTCCACCTGGGCGCTCCTCACAAGGGCAGGGCCGTGGGCCGCCCTCTAAACCCACAGGGTCCACCTGGGCGCTCCTCACAAGGGCAGGGCCGTGGGCCGCCCTCCCAGCCCACAGGGCCCCCCTGGGCGCTCCTCACAAGGGCAGGGCCGTGGGCCACCCTCTAAGCCCGCAGGGTCCCCCTGGGCGCTCCTCACAAGGGCAGGGCCGTGGGCCGCCCTCTAAGCCCGCAGGGTCCCCCTGGGCGCTCCTCACAAGGGCAGGGCCGTGGGCCGCCCTCTAAGCCCGCAGGGTCCCCCTGGGCGCTCCTCACAAGGGCAGGGCCGTGGGCTGCCCTCTAAGCCCACAGGGTCCCCCTGGGCGCTCCTCACAAGGGCAGGGCCGTGGGCCGCCCTCTAAGCCCACAGGGTCCCCCTGGGCGCTCCTCACAAGGGCAGGGTCGTGGGCCGCCCTCTAAGCCCACAGGGTCCCCCTGGGCGCTCCTCACAAGGGCAGGGCCGTGGGCTGCCCTCTAAGCCCACAGGGTCCCCCTGGGCGCTCCTCACAAGGGCAGGGCCGTGGGCTGCCCTCTAAACCCACAGGGTCCCCCTGGGCGCTCCTCACAAGGGCAGGGCCGTGGGCCGCCCTCTAAGCCCGCAGGGTCCCCCTGGGCGCTCCTCACAAGGGCAGGGCCGTGGGCCGCCCTCTAAGCCCGCAGGGTCCCCCTGGGCGCTCCTCACAAGGGCAGGGCCGTGGGCCGCCCTCTAAGCCCACAGGGTCCCCCTGGGTGCTCCTCACAAGGGCAGGGCCGTGGGCCGCCCTCTAAGCCCGCAGGGTCCCCCTGGGCGCTCCTCACAAGGGCAGGGCCGTGGGCTGCCCTCTAAGCCCACAGGGTCCACCTGGGTGCTCCTCACAAGGGCAGGGCCGTGGGCCGCCCTCTAAGCCCGCAGGGTCCCCCTGGGCGCTCCTCACAAGGGCAGGGCCGTGGGCCGCCCTCTAAGCCCGCAGGGTCCACCTGGGTGCTCCTCACAAGGGCAGGGCCGTGGGCCGCCCTCTAAGCCCGCAGGGTCCACCTGGGCGCTCCTCACAAGGGCAGGGCCGTGGGCCGCCCTCTAAGCCCGCAGGGTCCACCTGGGCGCTCCTCACAAGGGCAGGGCCGTGGGCCGCCCTCTAAGCCCACAGGGTCCACCTGGGCGCTCCTCACAAGGGCAGGGCCCTGGGCCGCCCTCCCAGCCCGCCCAGTCAGATCCTGCCTTTCAGTAAGCTCCGCGGATCATTGATGTGGAGATGAACGTTTTAAAAGGAGATATCAGTGTGCAAAGTTCTTCATACCAGAAAGTCCATCAGGAAAATTAATATGGAACCTTATCGGAAAGTAAAAAATTAAATTACTCGCTTAAGGAAGGGAGAGAAACAGTGTGACATTTGTCCGATGATTAAGCACACCTGAAGCGGTCCCCCTCGGGGGACCCCCCTGTGTGAGGGTGGCTTCCAGGGTTTCCAACATGACACGTCGTCCCAGCCACGCTCAGTCCCGTCTGGTGGCTTCTCCCCCTCTTCCGGTGGTGGCCCCTCCGCACGCTCAGTGTGACTCCCCGTTATGTGGGACGGGAACACCGTGCAGCAAGAACAGCTGTGGGCCCCACCGTGTTCTTCAACTCAGGATGCCCCACGTGGACTGTCCCCTCACTTCAGTGGCACTTGGCTGAGTCCGCCCTGGACAAACGATGTCATATTTGTGCATTAGGAGGATTGGTGGCTTTTGTATCTTCTCACTGGAAAAAAAAAATCAGGCGTGACAGAAATTAAGCTTTACTATTTATACGTCGCAAAGGACCTTGTAAAAGCAGGATTTTACAGCGGTCGTAAACATCCCTTAAAGGACAGGACACGATGTGGTTTCCAAGCTCTGAGGTCTCGGTGTTGTGGGAAGCTGTTTACATGATAGTACGAGTGTGCCCACCACGTAGCCTCCAAAAGATAGAACCTCACAGCAAGCACAGAGGACCCACGGGAAGCAGGCGTTGACTTTTACAGTTTCAAAAAAGAGTCCCGTGGAGGAAATTTTAATGGTGTTCTTTATAATTGTTCTTGGGGGGGGGGGGGTCAACTCTAAGAAAGTGACACCAGGCCTGCTTCAAGCTCAAACTGTTGCCTCTAAGAAGCAGGTTTTTAAAATGTAACATAAACGGGCTTCCAGGAAACGAGTCCTGTCGGTAGTGAGCGGTTAGTCGATGTTCTTCCGTCATCAGAGTCACATGGAGCCCTTCAAAATAGGGAATGAAGGGGTTTTTGTTTCTGCTCTTCCATTTGGTGGATTTTCTTCCCCCTTTTTCTGTTCATTCGCTCCAAGTAGGAAGGTAAGTGAAATTGGAGGACATTGACCATTTTCATCTCCCGGTACGGACTTTGGAAAACAGTAGTTCTAATCTATTGGATGATAATTTGATCATTTTTAAACAGAAAACCAACCACATATGTATGGGGTTTATGGAATGGTTGAAGGAAGAGATTATTGTAATTACACTGAAAAAGGTTTTTCTCTGTCCGTGTCCGAGGGGTCCTGGTGCTGACTACACCGCTTTCTAACCAGGTGGCTGGGGGCCAGGCACTTAAATTCTCTACGGCTCAGCTTCCTTGTCCGAGGTGGCTGGGGGCCAGGCACTTAAATTCTCTACGGCTCAGCTTCCTTGTCCGAGGTGGCTGGGGGCCAGGCACTTAAATTCTCTACGGCTCAGCTTCCTTGTCCGAGGTGGCTGGGGGCAGGTCACTTAAATTCTCTACGGCTCAGCTTCCTTGTCCATAAAATGGGGCTAAAAATTAAACCTGCCTGTTGGGTTATTTGAGAACTAAATGCGTTATTAGTGCACTTAAAAAGGTTTAAGAGCGCGCCTGCCCCGTGACAAGGGCTCACGTCGTGTGAAGCGTCGACTTCTTTGTATCACACCATCCTTCGGCCAGTCTCCATGGGAACGTAATGCGCCACAGTCCTTCAGTCCTGTTCTGAAATGTCAGAGGGCCGCCTGGCCCTGAAACCTCGGGGTTTCCACCCTTCCAGGGGGCATGAAGCCCTCCTCCTGCCCCCGCCTCCGTGTCTCCTCTGTGGGTGGAGCCAGAGTCCCTGTGAGGGCCGCCTGACCCCGCCCCACTTCCCTGACCCCGCCCACTTCCCTGACCCCGCCCCACCTCCCTGACCCCGCCCACTCCTCCGCCACCCACTGGCCTCTGTGACCCTGCGGGGCGCCCACCCTGGGAGTGCCTGTGTGGCCAGGGTCCTCCTGACCGCTCCGCTACGGTCACCCCCCAGCTCTGCTGGTGTGCTCTTCACGGAGCCCGTGACACCTTCCTAGATACGGCCTTGGAGCCTTTCAGCTCAGGGACCTTCACAGCCGTCTTCCATAGTCTTCCTTTCAAGGGCTTGCGTTCCCAGAATGCCTCACTCGGCCTTCTTATACACACACACACACACACACACACACACACACACACACGTCACAGAGTCACTGCCGGTTTTTGCTGAGAACTAGGCATATGATTTTTCTGACACCTCTTTCTCTCTCTCTCTCTCTCTCTCTCTACCTTCCTGTTCTCCATGTTGGGACCCCACAGTGTGTGTTCGATGGGTTCCCTGTCAGCAACCAGGTACGAGGTAATATGCTAAGCTCCCTGATTATAACAAAATGTATCAGTTAATTAAAGACCCAGTAGGCTTTATGAGACCTTGAGAGAGAGTCTATTTTTGTCTCGTTTTTTTTTTTTTTTTTTTGGTATTTTTCTGAAGTTGGAAGCGGGGAGGCAGTCAGACAGACTCCCGCATGTGCCCAACCGGGATCCACCGGCACGCCTACCAGGGGGCGATGCTCTGCCCATCCGGGGCATCGCTCTGTCACAACCAGAGCCATTCTAGCACCTGGGGCAGAGGCCAAGGAGCCATCCTCAGCGCCCGGGCCAACTTTGCTCCAATGGAGCCTCGGCTGTGGGAGGGGAAGAGAGAGACAGAGAGGAAGGAGAGGGGGAGGGGTGGAGAAGCAGATGGGCGCTTCTCCTGTGTGCCCTGGCCGGGAATCGAACCCGGGACTTCCGCACGCCAGGCCGACGCTCTACCACTGAGCAAACCGGCCAGGGCCTTTCGTCTCCTATTTTCAGGTGATTTCCTCATTTTCGTTCACCTATGACAAGATTTCTCTCTGCTGGAGGCTGTAGCCAGCCACCAGGCTGTATACGCCAAGAACTCAACTCCTTGCACGTGCGATAGGAGCAAGTTCTGCTTCACTTAGTTTTGTTTGGACGGTTGCCTCTTTGGGTTGATCTGGAATGTAGATGAGGAGGGGTATCGAATTCTGTGTTGTAAATTTTGAATTTGAAGCGACGTGGGGGCCGTCAGGGGGAAGGGGTCCCTGTGGGGTCCCTGTGAATGAGTCTGTGGAGTCCACGGGGCGGGGGGTTGTCAGTGTTGGAGGGGCGTTCTTGGGAATAGCCAACCCACAAATAGTTTAGCTAAATTTAGCAAACTCAAGCTGTAACTCAAATTCTAACACAGACTCCCCAGTACATTTTTATTAGAAGGATCCCGATGAAAAGATTCAGTCTTTCTTACCTCTAGAATTATTTTTTTAATCTCTATTTCCTGACATAGTTACTCATTAAATTATCTCTTTTGAATGATGTGTTCCTTCAACGCCTGTTGATTAAGAGCCAAGGGAAGTGACAAATCCTATGCTCACCAGTGAGGATAATACAGTGACCCAGATAAAATGCCGGTTCTCCCCCCCCCCCCAAGTTTCAGTCTCCCTGGGGAGTGAACTGTCAATCAAAGAATGACGCAGGAATTATCAACCAAAGGTGTGTGAGTGCAAGAAACCCTTAACTAACGAAGCAAGTGAAGAAACAAACTAGAAACAGACTCATAGACACAGAGAACAGGCTGAGGGTTTCCCGAGGGGAGGGCTGAGGGGGGTGGAAGAGGTGAAGGGAGGAAGCAGTGCAAATTGGTCCTTACAGCACAGCCGCGGAGATGCAGATTACAGCCCAGGGAACACAGTCAATAGTATCCTGATGAATGTGTGTGGGGCCAGGTGGGCGCTTGAAGTGGCAGCAGGGGACCACTCAGTAGAGGACCTGATTGTCTAACCACTTGGCCGCACATTTCAACCCCCTTTTCTTCTCTTGTGCCAAATTGGACTCCTTGGAAAATCAGCTGATTGGACCTAATTTTTAGCAGCCTTCCCGAGGTGCGCCTGACATTCCGTCAACTACACATACACAGCTCAAGCGAGCAGTGGTCGAGTTTTGAAATATGTACCCACCTGGGAGACCATCACCACGCTGGTGTCCGACCGCGAGCCTTGTCCCGGGGGGTCTCCTCGTGCCCCTGGCAGCCCCTTGCCCACGAGCCTTGTCCCGGGGAAGTCTCCTCGTGCCCCTGGCAGCCCCTCACCCACGAGCCTTGTCCCGGGGAAGTCTCCTCGTGCCCCTGGCAGCCCCTCGCCCAGGAGCCTTGTCCCAGGGAAGTCTCCTCGTGCCCCTGGCAGCCCCTCGCCCACGAGCCTTGTCCCGGGGAAGTCTCCTCGTGCCCCTGGCAGCCCCTCGCCCACGAGCCTTGTCCCGGGGAAGTCTCCTCGTGCCCCTGGAAGCCCCTCGCCCACGAGCCTTGTCCCGGGGAGTCTCCTCGTGCCCCTGGCAGCCCCTCGCCTGCGAGCCTTGTCCCGGGGAGTCTCCTCGTGCCCCTGGCAGCCCCTCGCCCCCCATCCACCCCCGCCCTGCAGGGGGTGACCCATCGGCCCAGCCCAGAGCAGTGGGTGGCACGGAAGGTGAACTGTGTCGAAGAAGTAAAAAGTGGGAAATGAGCCCGTGGTTTGACCTCTGGCCGTTTGCCGTCCCTCCTAGGTGTGCAGCGCTGTTCAGAACCAGGACTTCACGGTGATCGAAGATTACTGCACTGGCCTCCGGGCCCTGCTGTACCTGAAAGGCATCGAAGAGCTCCAGGACTGGGACGGGCAGAGCCCGGCCACCGTGCGCCACCAGAAGGGGAAGCCCGTTCCTCGGATTGCTGAGCTCACGGGAAAGGTACGTGCCTGCGCCGCTCCTGGTTGTCCCGGGCACCGTGCCCGGTCACCCCCCTGTCAGGTCCCGTCCCCCCCCCAGCATCTCACGCACAGAGACCCCCGTGCCTTCATGCCTGTGCCTCTCCTGGTTGTCCCGGGCACCGTGCCCGGTCACCTCCCTGTCAGGTCAGGTCCCGTACCCCCCCCCAGCATCTCACACACAGAGACCCCCGTGCCTTCATGCCTGCGCCTCTCCTGGTTGTCCCGGGCACTGTGCCCTGTCACCTCCCTGTCAGGTCCCGTCCCCCCCCCCAGCATCTCACACACAGAGACCCCCGTGTGCCTGCGCCGCTCCTGGTTGTCCCGGGCACCGTGCCCGGTCACCTCCCTGTCAGGTCAGGTCCCGTCCCCCCCCCAGCATCTCACACACAGAGACCCCCGTGCCTTCATGCCTGCGCCTCTCCTGGTTGTCCCGGCACCGTGCCCTGTCACCTCCCTGTCAGGTCCCGTACCCCCCCCCCCCAGCATCTCACACACAGAGACCCCTGTGCCTTCGGACAAGGTTTCTCCGGTAGGAACCACACTGGCAGATGCTGGGTCACAGCTACACGCCGGGTGCCACGACTTAACGCTTTTATAAAACCGATACAATGCGAGGTCACATAAAAGAGAAAGAGTGTGTGTGTGTGTCTGTGTGTGTGTGTCTTTGTGTGTGTGTGTGTGTGTGTGTGTGTGTGTGTGTGTGTGTAAAGTGCCTCCGGCGTCTTGCTTCCTGTGGTGATGGCTGGCATTCTTTCCAGTGGGAGGCCCGGAGATTTCTTTATTCTTTAACAAGCTCTGGAAATGATCACATTCCCTTTCTGGTTTCAAGATAATCAAGTCGCTGGATCCCTGAAGAACAGGGTGAAGTTTTTTTAAAATTAAAATCTGATCAGTATCTTTTTATCATGGCGTCTGCTCTGTGGGTTCAAACCCCCGGGCTCAAAAGGTGACGTCCCCACCTGCCCACGAGCTGCTGTTTCCTGAGAAACGTACACTACGTTTACATTTTGCACAATACGGTGATTTAGGCAAATCTTTTTCTCAAACAACATTCAGCATTTCGCCTTTGTGTTCCCTTTCGTGTTATTCTAAAGAGACAACCATTGTCAGAAGACATTTCTCGCGCCCTGAATGAGGGGAGGAAGAAATTATAATTCTCAGCCTTTTCAGCTTGTCACTACATCAATAATTAACTTTCAAAAAAAAAAAAAAAAAAAAAGGAAGCTAGTATAAAAAGATTCTTTAAGGAAGCATTTAATAATTCAAATGAGTCTTAGCTTCAAACAGGTCACATGAAAAAGAATGGGAAACAGAAGCCCTGGCTGCTCTCGGTGGTGCAGGGCGGGGCTGGGGACTGGAAGGGTAAGAGGAGCATCGTCTAACTGACTTCCATCTGACTAGTTTTAAGGGAAAACATTGCAGCTCCCCTTCCTAGCAAAGAGCAAAACACGATGGCTTCCTGAAGAAGAATGTATATGATTATACGTAGGGTCATGCAAAACCGAAAGGGAAAAAGAAATAAAACCTGACAGTGTGGCTTCCAGGAAAAATACCGTGATGAATGGCTCCATGAGCGGCCATTAAACAGAAAGTCTGGGTGACATTAATATTTATAATATTGTAATTAGCAAGACGGTGTCTAAGCAAGCCTTATTAGTGCAGCTAATCGTATTATCATAAACCGAGTCTACAGTGTTTAGCCGGAGAGTGTTCTTGGCCTTTGTCAATGACCATCAATAGGCTAAGGTCATTCATAACTAAAAAAAAAAAAAAAAAAAAAAAATCACAAATAACTTTACACTCACTCAGTGCAAATATCTCCTGTAACTTCTTTCTCATGGGGTAGTTTTTTGATAGGTCACGACCGCCTCTCAGAGCACTGACTGTGTTGAATCCGAGGGTCACCGTGCAAGCTGAAATGGCCCTGTGCCACTTGTCTTCAAAGGGCTTGCACACTCATTTACACACTCACATATTTGCACAAAAGGTGGGTCACGATGGAGACACGTGTGTCGATGATGGAAGTGGAAATTGGAGTTCTGATGGCTTGAGTCTAGAGTCAGACTTTATTTTGGTAAGCCCAAAATAGGAGCTATAATGTTTTCCTTGTGATCGTGTGTTTAAAAAAAAAAAAAGAAAAGAAAGAAAGAAAGATGTTGCCCATGTGATCAGATGAGCGATTCATTTCTGAACACTGAGAGGGCGCACGGGCAGGCAGATGGTCTGGTAATAGAGCTGTGCTCCTGGCCTCTCTGTGCAGCTGCCTGACGTGACGGAGACGGCAGGTGAACATCACCTGCGGGTCCCTCTTCCTCACCGTGAATCCCGGCACCCGGGTCCCAGGTGCCCGTGGCCTCCTGACGTTCACTCCCGTGTTGCAGGTGCGTGTGTGTGTGTGTGTGTGTGCATGTGTGTGCACGCGCGCCCACGTAGACAACTCCTATTACACTCTCACTAGCGGAAGGACAGGCTGGTGCTCCCTCCAGTGTCCCCAGGCTGGGGGAGAAATGAGCGGAGACGCCGCCCCTCATGGGAAGACCCCCTGGAGGCGGCTGGCCTCTTCAGAGAGCCGAGGTTGGTTTGGAAAGCCCCATTGCTCCTCTCCCTGGTCTTTCCTTCAGAGGTCGGGCTAGAGTCAAGGAGAGGAGAGATGAGGAAGAAACTGATCGCCAAGCAGGGTTTGAAGATGGAGAAGAAGAAAAAAATGTGACTTTTAGCCAGGGACACCAGGATTTGGCCGAAGGGGTCATGTTGTCCTTCCCGTAATGAGTATATTTCCTGCTCTCTTCCTGTGTGTGTCTCACTCACTCACTGGGTGAGCTGCCCGAGCCCGTGTCCTCAGTCAGGTGGCTTTGGGAGGGCGCGCGGTCGGGCCCCGGTCGTGTGCTCTGGTCTTGCAGTGCGGGCACAGCTCTGGACCTGCCAGTGTGAGCGCCCAGCCCCCGGGAGGAGCAGCCACCTCTGCGGTTGACGTCGAACGGTTGGGGCTTAACGACCGTGGGGATTGCTTGTGGAGATGCAACCTCCCGGCCTCCCTCGCAGAGGTCCTGATGCAGCAGGCCAGCCGTGGGCCCGGGAAGCTGCCCTTGAACGTGGAGACTCTGACAAAGGGGCCCAGGACCCGCCTTGCCAAGAGGAGGGACTCGTAAGAGGAGACAGCCAGAGGCCGAGGAGTCAGCAGTCAGCGCAGCCCCACGCCGTGACGTCCGGACTCCGTGCAGGCAGCCGGCAAGGGGACACCTGTGACGACCAGGAGCGGACTGTTCACAGTATCGTCAGAAAGGAACAGTCTCCGTAGCAACACGCCCTGTCGTTTTTCTCCTCGGTTACATAAACCCCGCGGACTCCCTGGTGCAAACCCAGGCCCCTCAATGAGAGTGACCTCCTGTTGGCTACAGGTCACTGGCTAGTCGCAGGGGTCAGGCTAGGACGGTGGGCTTCACACGGGGCTTTCTGTTCCTTACTGGCGGCGGCGAGGCAACTGGGACGAGTCAGTTCATCTCTGAGTCTGCTTCTAACGCCACCCACTCGGTGGAGATCATCATAGCACAAACCCACGATCTCCCCCCCCCCCGCCCCGTTAACAATTCCACAATCCAGAAGGCGCCAAAATCGACTCGTTATGCTGCAAACCTGAGCCCGAACCCCGATGCGAGTCTATTGATGACCTTTCATTCTTCCTCTTAACGGCGGATGCTGCGATGTTTGCTGCGGAGACGGACACGTTTGGTTCCTGGCCAGTAGGGCGCGCCTCGCTGGGGTGCGGGTGGGGGGTAGGTAAAAGGCACGCCCCAGTTCCACTCTCCTAGAGGCAGCTCTGAGTTCTGGGGGGGCTCTCGCTGCCCAGTGTTGTAGACGCAGGGCTGTCGGAAAGGCCTGAGTGAGAACAGAATGGCCATCATACCTTCACCCGCAGACTTACCCCGGACCTGGCGGCGAGGTGGGCGTTTGAGCAATATCAGAAAATAGGACACGAGCACTTGCCACGTTTAGGGGTGGCAGGGAGGAATGACGTTGAGATTATTGGCCTGAGGCACAGGGGAGGAACCGGACGCCCCGGGGACGGAGCAGAGAATTTCGCCGTCAGAAAGTGTGGAAGGAAGTGACGTCCCGGTCCTGCCCCTGCGCGTGGGGTGGCAGCTCGTACCCGAGCGAGCGCTCAGGAAAGGGACACAGCTCGGGCCAAGATGCCCGGGCCCAGCGCCTGCGTGCCTGTCCCCAGGCCATGCCCTCGCCCTGGGACGGCTCTGCGGGTCACCGGGGAGACACTCTCAGGCGTCCCCTTCTCTCTGGGTTAGTCCCTGACCTCTACACCACAATTCATTTCTCCTCCCCTCCTTTTCCTTTTAATTATACGTATTGAGGTGACCCTGGTGATTAATAGCATTCTATAAGTTCCAAGCGCAGAGCTCCACAACACACCACCTGCCTCTCGCTGGATGCCGGACACTGGACACTGGACGCTGGACGCTGGACACCGCCGCTGGGGTGTGGATGGTCCGGCCGCCGTGGAAACGCGTGGACGTTTCCCCCCTTCTTCGGCCTTGGCTGCGGCGGGTGGCATTATTTTTTGTGTGTCTGTCTCCTCTGCTGGACGGTGGGCTCACTTGCCTTCATGTCCCTGTGCTCCAACAACGTGGACGCCCGCCGATACCCAGCCAGGGCGGGAAAGCGGCTTGAATCAGTACAGGAAGGAAGAAATGAATGTCGTCAGGAAACAGGGTGGTGGAAGACGCTGGGCTCCTCTAGCCATTACTGGGCCCCGTTACCCCAGAAGGAAGAAGAACGGGAAAAGAAAAAAAAAACAACAAACAAAACCAACTTTGAACTCGAAGGCCCTTTGTGTGTCCGAGTCTGGTGGATGGACAGGAGGCAGAGCGGACAGCGAGCGGCAGGCAGGCGAGCGGCCTCCAGCCCTCCTTGGCTCGGCTCCAGGACCAGCGGTGGACGCTTCTTGACCCAGGTCACGCCCCGTGTGCCAGAGGCCGGGGCCTGGCAGGAGCAGCAGCCTGGGAGCCGAACCGCTGAACAGATGTATCCATCCACCCCTCACCTTCCCGCAGCTCTGTCTGCTGTGTCACCCCCTCCGTGAGGCCGTCGGGGACCCGCCTCTCCCTCCCGGAACGTGGGGTCTCTCTCTCTCCCTCTTCTGTTCTGCGACAGCCCTGCCTCAGCTGCCTGTTCTTCCAGTCATCCCTTCACCTTCCGGTCCCGTCTCTTCGTGTCCGTCCCGGAGCTGATTACGAGCATCTCGGAGACAGAGGTCACGTCTCGTTCTTACACCGAGCCGCCCAGCTCCGCGCACAGCGCTACAGGTTGTAGAACTAACGGGCACAGACTCTCTGTGCTGTCCTCATTTTAGAAGGAAAGGAAAAGGAAAAAAGAAAGCCAACTTTTAATTAAAATTCCAGCCAGGCCCTTTCAAGAATAACAGGAAACGTGCCAAATGACTTTCAGGAGGAACTACGCGTGACGAAGTGCGTATCGGTGATATCAATAAGTGAGCGTACGCTGTTGTGCTCATTTGAAGACGCTTCCATTCGGATAAAATCAGAACAGCCGTGGCGGAGCTCGTGCGGCAGCCCCGGGAACGGCTGTGTGCCGATGCTGACGACCAAAGCTGGTGCCTTCGGATAAAGTGCCTCCTGTGATTCTAAAGCCAAACACGATACGATTTGGTAAAACGGTCGCTCTCCGGGTGTGGGATTTCACAGGTAGTTTGTCTGATATCCGTTTGTTGGTTTGTTTGTTTCTGGAATATGTTCCAGTGCAGAGAACAGAGGCGTGTGCTGAACGGTGTCACAGGGGGGACCGTGACAACAGGACTCGTAACAGCATCAGGAGAGCCGTGTGCCGTCCCCTGCCACAACTTTAACAGGGTCTGTGTCTCCCACGCTTTTCATACCTTTTCCATTTCCAAACTCAGAGGTAATTTATGTACAGAAGGAACGCACCAGCCTCCAACGAAGCATGTGGCGAGTTTGAAAACGCAGCCACCCGTGAAATCCACAGGACCCTGGAGACATGCAAGGAGCGTGGCCACCGTGAGAGGCTCCGTCCGCACTGGCCCAGTGGTCATCGGACCCACCCCTGGAGCAAGTGTCACCTAGTGTCTGTCATCGTAGAGTCCTCTGTTCATATTCTTTAGTGTGGTGTAATTAGAGTTCCACAGAATGGGTGTGTGTGCATGTGCATGTGTGTGTGCGTGTGCGTGCACATGTGTGTGTGCATGTGTGTGTGCGTGTACGTGCGTGTGCGTGCATGTGTGTGTGTGTGCCTGGCCCCGTTCACTCAGCCACAGTATTCTAGACATTACCCAATGTATTGTGGTTGTTCCAGTAATAACTTCCTTTTCACTGGCTCATGATATTCTATTATACAGATGTACCACAGTCTGACTATCCATTCAAAATGACATCTGGGCTGTTTTCACCTTTCCAATGTTGTAAATCTGCCTGATGTTATAAATCTATCAGATATAAGCCCTGGCCGGTAGAGCGTCAGCCCAGCATGTGGATGTCCCGGGTTTGATTCCTGTCCAGGGCACACAGGAGAAGTGCCCATCTGCTTCTCCACCCTTCCCCCTCTCCTTCCTCTCTGTCTCTCTCTTCCCCTCCTGCAGCCAAGGCTCCATTGGAGCAAAGTTGGCCCGGGCTCTGAGGATGGCTCCATGGCCTCTCCTCAGGTGCTAGAATGGCTCTGGTTGAAACGGAGCAAAACCCTGGATGGGCAGAGCATCGCTCCCTAGTAGGCATGCTGGGTGGATCCAGATCAGGAGCATGCGGGAGTCTGTCTGAGTCCTCCCTGCTTCTAACTTTGGAAAAAAACCAAAAAAAAAAAAAAAATCTATTAGAAAAAAGCATTAAGCCTGACTAGACGGTGGCGCAGTGAATAGAGCGTTGGACTGGGATATGGAGGACCCAGGTTTGAGACCCTGAGGTTGCCAGCTTGAACATGAGCTCATCTGGTTTGAGCAAGGCTCACCAGCTTGAGCCCAAGGTCGCTGGCTCGAGCAAGAGGTCACTCAGTCTGCTATAGCCCCCTGGTCAAGGTACATATCAGAAATCAGTCAATGAACAACTAAGGAACTGAAATGAAGAATTGATGTTTCTCATCTCTCTTCCTTCCTGTCTGTCTGTCCCTCTCTCTGACTTTCTCTGTCTCTCCCACAAAAAAAAAAAAAAGGCATTGAGACCTAACATGCATGATAAGCGTAAACCTGAATGTTTGTGAAGAACTTGATCTTATCAACCTCTCTATGGAAACTTACAATGAGAAATCCACTGTGAGGTACCTGCCAGTAGGCTCTGGTGGGACCCCTGTCCCCCGTCCTCCACCACAGCTTCCTCGTTGCTCTAATGACCATGGGCAGAGCGAGCCCAGAGGAGAGAGTGCAGGAGACGAAGGTCCTTCTCCTCCCAGATCACCCTGGGCCCTGTGCGCTCGTCCACGTTAGTTTCAGCCGCTGCAGCTCGTCCCCGGGAGCCGTGTGGGTGCAGCACGTTGCCAGACAAGGTCCCGGCGATTCCTGGCGTTTCCGTCGGTGGCTGGCGTGGTGACTGCAATAGAGGCCACCTCCTGAGACTGAGCCAGGTTGCAGGGGCCTGAAGATTTTTTTACCGTTTTAGTTCATTTCGCAGCCCATGGCTGCACCACAAAGCACCAGTTCCTGGAAGTTCAAACTTCCCAATTTACCAAATCAGAGCCTCCTGTGTAGAGATTATGGGGACCGATCTACATTGCTCAATACCACCGGATGGTTTGAGTAGGGTCTTACGTAGGACGCGGAAATGCCCAGTCCCCTCTAAGGACTGGGCAGATACCTGAATATAAATGGTGATTATTTCTACATAGAGGCAAAAAGGTGCTGGATAAGACTCGATAGCCCCCTCTTACAGTCCGATCATCCCATTCATGTGTGATGACCCCACTAAGCCGTCCGCAAGCCCCCGTGAGGAGGGCACCGGGTGTGGAGGACAGCACAGGTGTGGGTTTGAATGCGGGGTCAGTGACTCACTTCAGGGTGACCGTGGGCCAGCCACAGGGACCGCACAGTGTCCCGTTCCTGATGGCCAATGGAGGCGAGGACACCTCTTTCAAAGGCGCTTCGTGAGGATTAGAAATCACGTCGGTAAAGCATGTAGTTCGGAGGGGGCTTCCGTGCCGGGCGTTACTGTTGTAATTAATTCTAACAAACAGAGATAGACGGATAGCCAGGAGTGATCTGGGTGTGGGATATGCCCTCATCTGAAATACATGGGTCCACAGAACACTCTATGAGTCGATTTCTTCCTCCATCTGTGTGGGTTTTCCGGCTGGTCCTTTGTGTCATAGTTGTTCTGTTTCTTGGCCTTCTCTTGATGGAATGATCTTCCTGGCTTCGTTTTATCTGATCTGGGCCAAAGCGAGCATTTTTGTCCTTTGAAGCATTCCCTTTCACCAGAAAAAGCTTCTAAACAGTTCAGAGGGGTTCCGCGTTGGGGTCTGGGGAGTAAGCTGGAGTGCGTGGCCCGTCACTGGGTCCTAAACTGTGGGGGGGGGGGGCTACCGCTGCAGCCAAAGTGGAGGAACACCGTCGGAACTTAACCGGCGGTAGGGACGGCTCTGCTGGGCGTCTGTGCTGTGGTGGGAGCGCGGGTTTGGCACTGGGTGTAACTGCGCAGCTGTGCCCCCGGAAGCCTCCCCGCCGTCTCCCTCCCTCCTGTCGAAGCGGCAATGTTTCCTGCAAGCCAGTGAGTGTTGTTCCTAACCCTGATTTTGCAGAGAAAGGCGAAATAGCTCACTGTAATTCTGAGCAATGCCCTGAGATTCTCTCCCTGAGGGGGAGAAAGATATATATGTATCTGTTATATTTCTGTTTAAGCCCATCTGCCCATTGGCATAAAAGGAGTCTTAGATAAAAGGTAGTCATTTTCTGGCAATTAAAGGAGCCAAAAGAGGCATTTCTAGCATATAAAGAGTCAACAGGAACTCTTAATTCTGTTCAGCTCTATGCCAATTTGTCCTCATCTATACTGTGAGAATAAATGTCGATATTTGAAATTAATAAGGGGATCTTATTTACCAAATACATATCTAGATGTAGATGATATTGATACAGATATAGATATATAGATCTAGATGTATAGGAAGATATAGATATAGGTAGATATAGATATATAGATGGTATAGATATAGATATATCTCAAGCCAAACAAACCCAGCTTTCAAATTACTTGAAGGATAACTGCTATTGAACAGCTTCACCAGAACCCTGCCAAGATACCTGCAGCAGCGCTGACCACCGCGAGGTCACGGTTAACCACAGTTCAGGTGTCCAGATGGAATAGCCACCCCCCATCCGCTTCTCCTCAGGAAGCTGGCCACGGTCCGGTTGCCCACGGTGATCTAGTGAACCAACCGATTTCCTGTCCGTGTCCTCTGCGATGCCGCGTGGGTATCGGAAGGCGGTTTTATCCGGCCCTGAATCCACAGCCGACAACAGTGTGTGCTTCGTGGTCACAGGGACAGCGGGGACCACCGCCTGCTCAGAGCACCCTGCGGTCAGGCTGCGGGCACTGCTGAGGACGCTGCCTGCGGCCCTCCCTGCCGTCCGCACACCACTGCCCGCTGCGCTGGCCCTGCGCCCAGCAAACCTCGTCAGGACGGTGCCTTCTGCAGACATGTGCCCGTGCGTCTTGAAAGCGTTCTGCTTGTTATCTTCCCTCTTCATCAGTGTGTGTCCCATTTCATCTCCAACGGTAGAACCTTCCAGATCCTCTGTGGGCAGATCTCTCTACCTGCACCCCGTCCAGCTGAGCTCTCTGGTGTCTGCCGTCTTTCAGGGTTATCAAGCAGGTCCTTGTTCAGCACGTAAAGGTTCCCATGTCCTTTAATGCGGGTCCCAAAGGAAAGCACCGGAAAGGGACAGGAGGCGTTGGCCACCGGCGTCCCGGGCGGTGGGCCGTGCCGGCCTCCCGTGTGCAGTCCTCCTGAGACGGGAACACGCCTGCAGGAGCCCCTGTCCACGCTCTGGGGGGGGGGGGGGTGCTAGGCGGTGGTGGTGCTCACGGGCATCCCCAGGAGAAGAGAGAGAACTTCTTTCCTTGGGGGCGAGCCCTGGGACAAGGCCACCTGTTTTCATTCACGAAATGAGTGAGGTGTGCTTGTGGCTCTGGGTGGGGGCGTTCAGACCTGCGTCCACAGCTCCGCATCCACAACCCCACGTTTCCTTCCTGAAGTCCCCTGGGAGAAGGTGTGACACCAGGGGGTGGCCGGGACTGCCCAGGCACCACGGGTGGACGCAGACGGTGTTGTGAGTGAGAGACCGCCGTGTTGTGCTGTGACCCTGAGGTCCAGGGTGGTCATTCCCTCGGCTCAGCCACCGGGAGGACTCATGCAGGATTCCAAAGAGCATGGAGCTGTCAGCAGAGGGCCCTGGGCTCTGCGGCCGTGGCTGACCGGACGCTAGCCTTTAGGGGTCTCCTGCCCCCCTGTGCACCTCTTTCTACAGCCTGGCGGTGCCGAGGCCATAGCCACCAGCCCGTGCCCTCACTCCCACGCGGCTGACCTCCTGGCAGGGCGCCTGAGGCACCATGTAGCTGGGAATAAACCCTGCAGCGGAAACGCCCATCCCCGCAGAGCTCCTGTTCTCAAAGAGGTCACTCTGAAGGACTGGCCTGACCACCGACATGAGCAGGGTGCACCGTACTTGTCCGGAGACCGGCCTTGGACGACTTCTGTGCTTTCTCTCAGCCGCCGTCTCCTTGTCCAAAACCTCGGGACAAATCTGTGATTCTCACAGGACGGTCGGAAGGGAAGTAACAGGGTCTGAACTTCTTCTTCTTCCTGTCACAGGCCAGGTTCTAGAACTCAGTGTCTCTGCTCACCTTCCCTATTTCTAACTTGCTTCTCTACTTCCAACCCATCAGAATTAGATTTCTACTCGTCCCCACCCCCTTCCCCCACTCCCAGTTCACAGAAACCGCTCTGGCTAGTGTCGGTGATGGTTTGGTGATCACCAAATCCAGCCCTGTCCCAGGCTCCTTGACCAGGTCCTGTTCTGTCCAACCACGGGCCACTCCATCGTATGGGAAATTTTTTCTTTGCTTTTTAAAATATCCTTTTCTCCCGGTTTCTCCTTGACTCTTTGATCGGGCACGGCTGTTAGCACCTACTGTGTGCCAGGCGTTACGGAGACAAATATGAATAATACCATAACTCAAAAGGACCACAGACGAGCGTGCGTGTGTGGTAGACAATTGCAGTGTTGTTTATGGTGGAGTGTGATGGCTATCCGTCGCCAGAGGGTAGCGGGCGTGGAGGGGCGGCGGAGAGTGTTTTTCAGAGCAGTCTTCAGGTCTGAGACGGGTGAGGACGTCTACCCGCGGCTAAGGAGGAAGCATGGCAGAGGTCTGGCGGGAAACCGCACTTCTGCGTGAGGAGAGCCGCCTGGACTCGCGCGTCCGGGGCTCCTCCCGATGCCTGGGCCCCTGAGCGCTGGTTCCCACTGTCCACGGCCGTCCTGTCACTGTGTGCTCACCCGTCCCCTGGGCCCTGAGCGCTGGTCTCCACTGTCCACGGCCGTCCTGTCACTGTGTGTGCTCACCCGTCCCCTGGGCCCCTGAGCGCTGGTTCCCACTGTCCACGGCCGTCCTGTCACTGTGTGCTCACCCGTCCCCTGGGCCCTGAGCGCTGGTCTCCACTGTCCACGGCCGTCCTGTCACTGTGTGTGCTCACCCGTCCCCTGGGGCCCTGAGCGCTGGTTTCCACTGTCCACGGCCGCCCTGTCACTGTGTGTGCTCACCCGTCCCCTGGGGCCCTGAGCGCTGGTCTCCACTGTCCACGGCCGTCCTGTCACTGTGTGTGCTCACCCGTCCCCTGGGGCCCTGAGCGCTGGTCTCCACTGTCCACGGCCGTCCTGTCACTGTGTGCTCACCAACCCCTGGGCCCTGAGCGCTGGTCTCCACTGTCCACGGCTGTCCTGTCACTGTGTGTGCGCACCCGACCCCTGGGCCCTGAGCGCTGGTCTCCACTGTCCACGGCCGTCCTGTCACTGTGTGCTCACCGACCCCTGGGCCCTGAGCGCTGGTCTCCACTGTCCACGGCTGTCCTGTCACTGTGTGTGCGCACCCGACCCCTGGGCCCTGAGCGCTGGTCTCCACTGTCCACGGCCGTCCTGTCACTGTGTGTGCTCACCGACCCCTGGGCCCTGAGCGCTGGTCTCCACTGTCCACGGCTGTCCTGTCACTGTGTGTGCGCACCCGACCCCTGGGCCCTGAGTGCTGGTCTCCACTGTCCACGGCCGTCCTGTCACTGTGTGTGCGCACCCGACCCCTGGGGCCTGAGCGCTGGTCTCCACTGTCCACGGCCGTCCTGTCACTGTGTGTGCTCACCCGTCCCCTGGGGCCCTGAGCGCTGGTTTCCACTGTCCACGGCCGCCCTGTCACTGTGTGTGCTCACCCGTCCCCTGGGGCCCTGAGCGCTGGTCTCCACTGTCCACGGCCGTCCTGTCACTGTGTGCTCACCGACCCCTGGGCCCTGAGCGCTGGTCTCCACTGTCCACGGCTGTCCTGTCACTGTTTGTGCTCACCGACCCCTGGGCCCTGAGCGCTGGTCTCCACTGTCCACGGCTGTCCTGTCACTGTGTGTGCTCACCCGTCCCCTGGGCCCCTGAGTGCTGGTCTCCACTGTCCACGGCCGTCCTGTCGCTGTGTGTGCTCACCCGACCCCTGGGGCCTGAGCGCTGGTCTCCACTGTCCACGGCCGTCCTGTCACTGTGTGTGCGCACCCGACCCCTGGGGCCTGAGCGCTGGTCTCCACTGTCCACGGCTGTCCTGTCACTGTGTGTGCGCACCCGACCCCTGGGCCCTGAGCGCTGGTCTCCACTGTCCACGGCCGTCCTGTCGCTGTGTGTGCTCACCCGTCCCCTGGGCCCCTGAGTGCTGGTCTCCACTGTCCACGGCCGTCCTGTCGCTGTGTGTGCTCACCTGAGCCCTGGGCCCTGAGCGCTGGTCTCCACTGTCCACGGCCGTCCTGTCGCTGTGTGTGCTCACCCGACCCCTGGGCCCGTCCTACTCACTCTCCATGCCGTTATCTTTCCAAGGGCGTCCTCCTCCCGACACCCCGCTCTGGACCCTGGACTCCACCCCTTCAGCCTCCGGGTGGGCTTCGTCCCCCGCCAGCACTCCCTGCCCCTGGGAACCCAGCCCCGGGAGCGATCACCCCCGACAAGTAACCTCAGCGCTTTCTCACTGCCAGAGCGCTTGGGCACACATGGTCTCACCAGCTGCCGCCTCCATGTGGGCGCGACACCGGGCGGAAACCGTGGCCCCACCGACGGGGAACGCGAGAGCAGCTGGATGATGCTGGTCAGCGGCTGGGAGCTGACCTTGTTTGGGATCCCGGGGACCCTGACGGCGGCCGCCGCCGCCTCCACCTCCTCCATTTCCGGAGGGGCGGCAGAGCAAGCCAGAGGTTTCGTGGCAGATGTGTGAGGCTGCCGGTACCCAGGGCAGCTCTGCTTCTCCTAAGCGCAGCCGGGGGTGGCAGGCTCCAGCTGGTGGAACGTGACGCACTCATCCTCGCCCCCCCCCCACCCACACACACACTTCTCTGACTCCTCCTTTCTTTCTCACGCGTTAGCTCTCGTTCTGCAAGTTTCCATGGGTTCATTAAATTCTAGTGTTGACGCCAGGAAAGCGGAACCCCTTTGAGCCGGGGCTGACACTCCTCCAGACGTAGGCTCTGTGGATGTTTGTTCAGTAACAACTCCAACGTGTCACCGGCTTGCCGAGCGAACATCGGAGAGCTGGAATGAGCTCAGAGTCAAGAGCAGGGGAAGACGTGTTCCGACTGCTGCAGATACTGGGAACCAGACCGTCCTTCTGCGGGAGGCCGCCCGGGGTCTTCGGCGGCGGGAGCGTGCACCAGCGAGAGCGCGGGCCCCGAGCTGAACACATTTCTTTAGCCCGAACTCTATGCTGTGTGGGTGGTGGTTCCTCCACTTTGAGTCAACGAATAAGAGATGCGCTTGATTCTAACGAGCTTCAAGGCTAATAACCTCCCTGGGCTCCGAGGAATGCGTCAACTGGTTCGGAGGGAGTCAAGGCCCGGATAATAATAGCGTCTGTTGAGTTAAGGCACTTGAGTTAAGAAAGGAAATAAGACAGAGTCAAAGGACAGGTAGCCTGTAGCCCACTCCCTTGTCCTAATTCTTCCTGCATCTCTTCGGCATCAAAACCAAACCGACCCCTGCTGAGCGAACCCACCGAGATCCTGACAAACCGACCCATGACGCTGTGTTGATGGTGGTCCATTCTGCCTGGCCCGGGGAGCCCCGAGGAAGGGCAGCCGGCCATGTTTCAGTAGGTGCATCTTTATTCTTTTGTCATCGCCAACTTACATCCCATCACACAGGTGTCACATAGTGTATGAAGCCTGACCTCAGATGAGGGGCGATGTTCTCCTAAGTAGAGGACACCCCTGAGTAAACCGTGACAGATGTGGGCAAGAAAGAAGACATGGAGAAAAACACTTAGTTCATATGAGGAAGTGCCGCAGAACACCACAGCGAGGTAGCGCTCGACGCCTACTCTAACGGCTACCACGAGAAAGGCCCCACGTTGGCAAGAACGGGGAGCAACCAGAACCCTTGCCCTTTGCCAACGACCGGTGTCAGCTGTGACAACTGCTTTCAAAAACCCTTCTGTCCTTTTTACACGAGGCCCCGCGACCCCCGTCCCAGAGAGGTGAAGGCGCATCTCCACAGACTTAGGTGAGCTGGGGAAACGTTACGTTGAGGAGAGGAAACCGCCACGACACGCGTGCTCACTGAACAGTTTCATCCGTGTGGAGTCCGAGTCCTGGGAAGACAAATCTGTGATGTTAGAAATCACCACCGACATGAGCAGGGATTGACGGGAAGAAGGCAGAAGGGAATTTGCTGGAGAGATGAGAACACCCTGTGCTTAGTTAAGGTGACAGTTTCCTGGGTCTGTTTATTTGTCCAAACTCCTCCAGCTGTGTACCTACAATCTGCGCATTTCCCTGTGTGCAAGTAGACATAAATACATGGCACTGGCTTTTATTTTAAGTAAACAATGGACTCAGAAAGAAGCGAGAGGGCGAGGATGAGGTCCTACTTCTAGCGACAAAGTAAGATGTCTCTCGTAAGAAGCACCAGAAAAGACCTTTCTTTGTGGCCCCCTGGCTTGGAGCAGGGTAGCTTCTGGGAACTGAAAACCTTATGAATTTCACCCTCGGAAACGAGTGAGTGACTGGGACCCAGATACAATCCTGGCTGGAAACCGGCTTAAGGAAGACGGATGGCTGGGGGCATAAACAAAGCTGCTTGCTCCCTCTGCCAGCTCGCCGGCAGCGGCCAGGCGCGGATCCGGAACGCGTCAGGCTCTGCGCATCGGGGAGGCCGGCCGGGCTTGGAGACGGAGCGGCAGACGGGCAACATCTGGCTCCTTGAGGGGCGAGACAGGTGAGGGATGCGGTCCTGCCATGCAGATGCAGGGCCGCCCGTCGGAGGGAGGGAGGGAGGACCTGCCTCCCCTCCGCAGGGCTTGGTGGACCAGCCGGTGCCCGCAGCCTCTGTGAGCAGAAGCAGGCCTTGCCCGAGGCCACCGCTCCCCGAACGGGACCTCAGATTGATCGCTGATAGAGTGGAGCAGTCAGAGCTGGGCTCTCTGGCCCCGACCTCCTCACCACTCTGACACAGACAAACCCACGGGGGGTACATCTGTCTGGTCATCTTAAGGCCAATCCATTCCTAATGCTGTAATATATGCGCTGGCATCTGGCTTCGTCCCAGCCCTGTTATGGATGGGGGATGAAATGATAACAATAGAAACAAAGACAAAACTCTCGAGGTTGAATTTCTAGGCCTTCGAGTACATGGTGTGCATTTGTGCAAAGTCGTCAGGAGTCCAAACCATTTTTTTTGTTTTTTGATTCTGAGATATATATATATCGCCCTTTGAAGTTACTGCTTTTGTACTTCTCATGATCTAAATGCATCCCCTAAAAAAAAAAATTACGGCCAGAAACAAATGTCATGTATCTTTTCTGAACTCACATAACTTTTGTGACAGATTTTATTTTTGATAATTAATTAGAATTTCTTTTTGCATAGCTCTGCCTCACTCAGAAACTTTAATTGGAGTCTACATTTTAATTGTTAAATATATAGAGATATATAAATAGACATATATGAGTGTATATGTCTATATATCTGTATAGATATAGATATATGATATACATTTGTATATAGATATAGATGAATAGATATAGATATAGATACATATGAATATATATCTATATATATAGATATATGAATATATCTATATGTATAGGTATATATTCATTCAACAAATATAGAGGACCTGTTACATACCAAGCACTGTAGAAGATTGAGATTAAATGGTGAACAAGATAAACTCTTTATCAAGGGATGGCCAGCTACAAAAAATAATAAACAGTTTACACACAATTACATATACATATTCTGAGTGTGTGTATGTATACAGGACTGTAAACCTACTTCTGCCAATCCATCTATCCATCTGTCTATCTGTCTATCTACAGATCAGCCCATTTTCCAGAGGTGGAAACAGACTCAGAGAGGTTTAGTTATTCAGTAGTGGAGGCATGACATTCACACAATTTCGTTTCTTACAAAACACGGGCCCTTTGCTGCTCACCACCTCGCCACATCACTGCTCCAGCAATATCCGAGTTACAGAGCTGGAAGAGCAGGTGTCCACCTCCCCCACAGGGACCAGCCCCAAGCCCAGGGTTTTGAACCAGCGACCTCAGCATTCCAGGTCGAGGCTTTATCCACTGCGCCACCACAGGTCAGGCGGTGAATTAATTTTTGATACAAAGATATGTGTTGTTTTGTAGATGTCCTGAATAGGAATATAAAACAGGGACAGAGTTCAGTGCCCTGAGGCAAAAGGCACTGTGGCTTTCCTGGCAAAAGTGCTGAACACAGTACTGGGCAGAACCCTGCATCACAATAGGGATACAATTAGCAATTCTAATTAATCAACTGGTGGGGACATTTGAGCTACTTTGCTTGCCCTTTAATCTGTTCTTAGGAAGTCCCCCTTCATGACTTCCTCATTCTTGTTCCTGCTTCTATTTTATTTTATTTTATTTTATGTGTGTGTGTGTGTGTGTGTGTGTGTGTGTGTGTGTGTGTTTGTGTGTATGTAAAGCCAGTAGCCAGCTGCATGTAAATGCCTTCATGAAATGCCCCTCCAGGCCAAGGTCTTGGCCAAGTGATCACTTCTGAAAACCATGACCTTCTCACTTAGGGCGGAGGCAGGGCTGCCAATCAGGTAATGAGTCCCGCCCCCCGAGAGGGCACAGGGTTCACTGGGTCTTGTGATTGTGCTGGCGGGCACCACGGGCATTGCGCAGGGATCTCGTGGAACCCCCCGCCTTTGGCTTTTCCGTTTCCTTCATCTGTGACGAGAAGATTCTATTAGCTTCCCTGGTGCCTTCCATTAAAGTCGACCACGTCCAGCTGCCAGGAAGGGATAATGAAGTGATAAATTTAATTTGCTACCAAAATACGGAAGGCGGAGAGATCTAAGTAGATTTATGGCCTCAGCTCTGTCTTTCCTCTTCGCTTTAACAAAAGTTTTATGGCAGGTTATCAAAACCGGTGCGACAAACACAAATTTACATGAATTTCCACACCCAGAAATCAGGTCCATAACTCCGCATCCACACGCGTCTTTCCCTCTGAGCATTCCTAGGCTCACTGGAGCGGAATTCAACGAGTTTGAAGTATTAGGTTCCTTGGGAAAAAAACAAAACAAAAAAAATAGTTAACCAGATGAACAAACCCGGTTTATTCATTAGTATCTGACTCTGGAGTGTGCAGATCCCCCTCTCGTACCCTGGCGAGAGGCGTCAGAGGCCACGGAGGAAGACAAGGATGAATGTCACCCGCCTGGGCTGGCACGGCGAGTGGGCTTCGGGTTCTGTGGGAGCCACAGCCTGGTCTCACCCGGTCTCTTAGCTCTTCGTGCCGTGTCCGTAACCACGAGTCCTTGGTCTGAAAACATTCTTATACCTTCTCTGCATACCAACACTCCCACTTCGAGAGTTCCTTTGTTCCTGTATCTCTCAATCACGGGTTCTCACCACCCTTGTCTGGGCATGAGGATTAGCTTTGTTATTCCAGGGGGGGGGGTCAGCAGCGCCCCTAAAGAGTTACACCGCCGATGTCCGTGGGTGAGCGTTTCCGAGGGTTCTGTTTGTTACGCTGAGCTCGTAAAGAGTGCAGGTGTGAGCGAGGTACCCGGGCTCAGCTCAGGTGATGAACTGCTCCGTGGTGCAAGTAGGGTTTATTAGAAGAGAAAAGTGGGTGGGGCTGCAAAACGTAGCCCAGCGTATTATGTCTTTTTAAGAATCTGATCATTCCCCCGTGCGCCTGCAAGCCCATATTTAGACCAAGAGCGTGTCCCCCCAAATGTTTTGCCTTGGGAAGACGAGGCGCTTCCTCTGAGACAGGAAGTCACGGAGGACGCCACTAGGCAGACATCGTGAACTGGAGGGAAAAGAGGAACCATGCCGGGGTCAATCCGTCAGTAAACATGGGCGTTCTTAGAGCCGGCAGAGGAAGGCGTGTAGGTCAGGCCGTTCCGTAGGAAAGTAAACGTGCAGCTGTCCGGTGTGGACGGCGACGTGCCGTCTGCAGACCCGATCAGCTCCTGCTTTCTCCCCACTCTCTGCTCTAAGAAAAGTCACCTCGGTCCCAGACATGCAGGACAGAGGTCACTAGGCAGGAGGGACAGCCGGGTTTCTGCACGGGCGTGCGTGCGCGTGCGTGTGTGCGTGCGTGTGCGTGCGCGTGCGTGTGGGCGGGCAGGTCTGAGCCCCTGCACAGCCGCATCTGCGACCCCAGACTGCATCCCGACGGACTGTGGGGGCGTGGAGATGTGATACAGCCCAGCCGCGGTCCTCCGAGACGTCACCCCACACGGAGGTGCCCCAACCGAGCAGGCGTTGGTTTCTCCACAGGGGAAGAGGTGAATTCTGAAGATTTCTGAATGTTCAAGTTGAATTTGGTCCTCAGAAAATATTTAAACTTTTTGGTTTAAATGTGTGTGTGTGTGTGTGTGTGTATATATATATATATACACACACACGTACACACATATATACATTATACATATAATATATACATATATCTATATATGTCACAAATATTAGGGGATATTTCAAAATGAATATGAAGTGATAAAATATCCCCTAAATTTTGTGAGCAGTAGACATATCGCTGTGCAACAGGAAAAGTATAGCGTGTTCCTTTGGAAGCAGATTTGTTTGGCACAATAGTGTGCATGGGTACGGGTTGGGGACAGGAAAACTCAGAATATTTTATGACAAATGACCCGAATATGCTTTTCTGACACATGTTTAGGCAACAGATCAGGATCGTTGCCTTCCTCCTTTCTTTCACTGCATACCTCGCGCTGGGCTGAGGTGCCAGTTGCTCCTCAGAGCAGCCCCTCAGAGCAACCTGGACCGAGGGTCCCCCCCAACACCCCGCTTTACAGGTGTGGGAACGGGGCCAGGCTGGTGAATGGTCACGCTGGGGATCTGGACCCAGGTAAGAGGAAATCAGAACACGGCACCCATCCATCCACCCAACACGCCTCCGGAAGAGGCAACACCCAGTTCCGGCGACGGGGTCCTCGATTTCTGGAAGGCATTGGACCTCTGCCTGGGACACCCAGTGGAAGAGGACTGTCCCAGAGGCTCTGAGAGATCAGCGACAGCTCATCACAGCCTTGCTTACCTGCGCACACCTCCCCTTGCCGTCTGCAGAACGCCATGCTTATGGACCACTGCGCCTCCCGGCGTGCCTCCCTCAGATGCACAGTGAGAATCAGGCAGAGCCCGGTGAACGGAAGCCTTCCAGGCTTGTCGCCCGCTGTAGGAGTCTGTCACCCGAACCGGACAGCGTCCTTCTCTCGGGATCTGATAATATTTAATTACAGTAACGTATTTATGAAAAATGCATGAGATTAGTGGACCTTGGAAAGGAAGGCTTAGAATTTTTCCAGAGACTAATCATGGAAAACTGCAAACTTGTCAGTGTGAGAGGTAGCTAATTTAAAATGCAAGATGTTTAATTTTTAGTGCCGGCAACATACCTTTATGCTATAATCTATCTATCTATCTATCTATCTATAGATAGATAGATAGATATAAAAGGCCTGTTTTTCTAAACAGATTATTTGTATAAACACATTTCAAGAAACTGTTTAACCTACTTAAGATAATTAGCAGCTTTCGAGTATGCTATCGGAAGTCACGGGAAAAGCAACCGTGAGCCTGCGCTTTTAAATGAGCATTTGTTAGCAATTCCTTTTGGCAGGTGGACCTAAAAGTGCAGTTCTTTTCCAATAACCCATAGTTCAGACTTTTCTCCAATCCAACAGAACTCGTCACACAATTTATCCAAATTAGTGAGCTTTCACCCTCGGCTTGCATAGAACACAGACTGCACCATATTCCCCATGGAGGTAATTTGATCTCCTATGTAGCCACTGTCTCAGCCTATCTGCTTCTACCAGGAATCTTTCATTAGGTGCTTACTGATCTCACTCCAGAGACACAAAGTAATTATGTCCAAGAATTGTACAATGTCAAGAAGTGGTAACTTACAGGAAAAGCAAGTGATACGTGCTTTAATTTTTAAATCGAACACTAAGACAGTATGAGTCAGCCCAGGTAGTAAGTACATAAATAGGAGAGCAAGATGGAGTGTATAATGTGGTCTTCCTGTGGCCAAATGATTTTAACTTTTAATCAGCAGTTAGGCTTATGGAAAATTAAAACTTTCCCTCTGACATCCCCTGGAAAGAAACAATGTTTCCCACCATAAAACTTGATCATGTGAAGCTGCACGTTTATGAAAAGCATCAGCCCAAGTTTAATTTTATATTTTTGATGGATCCAAACCTTTGCTATAAGAAACATTCCCATTTCCTCCTTTGGCATGGATATACTTCCTAAAATGACTGAGACCATCAGTGGTCCTAAGAACTATTGGGAAAAATATATATAAGGACTTTTGCCAAGATGCTCAAACGATATGATTCTTAGATTATATTCCGGTATCTGCATTAAACTGCTGGTTTTTAAAACTTGAAAGTACAAGTATTGGCCCGTATGGCAAATGCTGGGATTCTTCTTATGTCGTGTAAGTTTGTAACGCACCATGTGATTCCTGGGTAACTCTGGGTGCCTCTGGACAGAGCAAAGGGGGAAGTTTCGGAGGCGTGGGTAGCTGGGTTCCTCGGCTGCCAGAGGCTGAGTGGACCACGCAGAAAAGCCGCCAGTCGTCTTAAGGAAAACCCAAGAGAAAAGTGAATTATTACCTCATTGCGCGGAAACTGGGTTTTATGGGACAACTCTTTCGCCGACTGCTTTTTCTTAAAAATTGAACTCCATGGACCAGAAAAGCAAGTTGTGCCCATGTGGCCCTCTCGACCCTGTTTCTGGCTCATTCATCCCTTTACTTTCGACACTCACGAGGCGTAGGGTGTGGACTCGGTGGCAGGTTGTTTTCTGTGCGTTTCTGATGTCACTTTAAGTGCACATGGTTTAAGCTTCCTCTTGAAATAAAAATGGAGGAGAACGCATCTGTGGAGCCCAGATATAGTGCCCCCTGCTGACTGGTCTAGAAAACTCTCAGACCGCTGTTGGAATATCCGGACTGTTATGTTCAGACCCGTATCAGTGTGGTGGGTTTCCAGACATCCTGGGACCGAGCTTCTAACCGTAAACAAGAAGAGGTCAAAGGTAGTGGTGTCCTGTTATACTGGGGCTGCTTGAGACGCTCCCTGCCGCTGTGTGGAAAGGATGCTTTGTGTAAGGAAAAATCCTTGGAGAAATTAATTGATAGGAGCCAGAAGTTGTCCAGCCAATTTAGTCGCTAATCTGCTCTTGTTTCTCCATCGCATGAAGGAAGTCAGCCCGCCTCCAGATCAGCCCGCTCCAGATGCAAGTCCAGGATGGAGCTCAGACCGCCGCCCGTTAAAATGCCCGCTCAGAATTACAGCAGGCTCCACTTGGGGTGGGGGTGGGGGAGAGAAGGGCCAAGCTGTTAAACATGCTACTTCCCTCTGGTGGAGCGGGGGCGGCATTTTGCCAAAGTGACTGAAGCTATTTGCAGAATTAACTGGAGATTGAGTGGTGACCGGGTCCAAGCTTCTGTTTTCCAAAATTTATTTAAAACTAGGCTTTCTGAAAAACAAAATGGAAGCAGTCATTAAAGGATGGCTTTTATTCAAATAGCACATTGTTGGACCCCTGGCCCGGTGCCGTCTCTGCGGACAAAGTGAACGGCGTGGGTCATGCCGGCCCGCCTCTGACCGGCTCCAGGTGGACGGCCGCCGCGTCCTCTTTGCAAGGCGGGTGTTCCGTGAACCGCATGACACTGAGAGAAGACTCAAGTAGCCACGACATGATCATTGAGTTTGGACCCTGGGGACAAGAGGGGGCCCGACAGGAGGAAGTGCCCCTCGTACAAACTTTCTGTTCTGTTGAAACAGAATCAGACACCCATTGCCTGGCCTTCAGAACCCTGCTGAGCTCTCTCAGCGTCACGTATGTGGGCGGCGGGTATTAAAGAGCCGGCTGTGTACAGCACTGCGGTTAATGTCACAGACAGATACAGCGTGTTGACTCAGGTGAGGTGGCACACCTGACCTCTTAGGAGTCGTTGAGGGACAGTATTCTGTCTGGCATGTTAGGGACAGCTTCCTGGTCACCCTAGGCTAGTATTCTGAACAGGTGAAGTAGACAAGTTGTCTTTGTTCTTTTTTCTGTTTTATCACCTAGTAGTTTTATAAAGTAACTTCCTGTTTCAATTTCATGGTTTTTTTTTTGGGGGGGGGTTGTGACAGAGACAGAGAAAGAGTCAGACAGAGGGACAGATAGAGACAGATAGACAGGGAGGGAGAGAGATGAGAAGCATCAATTCTTTGCGGCACCTTAGTTGTTCATTGATTGCTTTCTCATATGTGCCTTGACGGGGGGGCTACAGCAGATCGAGTGACCCCTTGCTCAAGCCAGCGACCTTGGGCTCAAGCTGGTGAGCTTTGCTCAAACCAGATGAGCCCGCGCTCAAGCTGGCGACCTCGGGGTTTGGAACCTGGGTCCCCCGCATCCCAGTCCGACGCTCTATCCATTGCGCCCCCATCTGGTCAGGCAGTTTCATGTTTTTTTAAATAGAAATCATCCCACAACTACCTTGGAAAGCCCAGCACCCTACCGTACTGGTAATTGTGGAAAAGTTGGTTGAACTCTGATTTCTCTGCTGGTCAGACTGTGGACTTCTCTCTGAATCTCGACCTCCCCTGCTTGGGACCACCCGGTTCTGTCTTCGGGCAGAAAAGGACGGTGTCATCTCCGTCGTCCACGTGTCAGCTCCTCTCCAGTTTCTGGACATTCTTCAGGGCGTTAGGATGGTGTGTGTGCATGAGCATGAGTGTGCACGGGTGCGTGTGTGCACGTGTGTGTGTCTGTGCACACGCCTGTGTGTGTGTGTGTGTGTGGTGACTTACCTGCCGAAGTCCAGCACAAGACGCTGTGCCGTCCCCTGAGGAGGAACTCTCTGAAAACCATCTTAGTAAAATAAGGAGCGTGCGGACCCCGCAGGGAGACAGCACACACCTGGAGAGGAAACTTCCCGGGCCTGCGCAGCTGCCCAGCCGGAAGTCTGAAGTGCCCTCTGCCGTGGTTGTCTTTAGATCCTTGGACTGCGCACTGCCATCCCCACATCAGAGCAGTGCGTCCACGGCGGTGAGCACCTGGACGTGACGTGACGTGACGTGTCGGAGCAGGCGGGTTCCTGGGGGATGCACTCAGCGTGGCTCACTTTTATGCTCATAAAGAGAGACCCCCAACGGTCAAGTGCAGGGAAGGGTAAGCCTGGAGCCGTGCCGCCTGCCGTCAGTGGACCCTCCACGGTCATTTCTGTAAAAGTGGAACGAAGTAGAACATTCTTAAGGCCCCAGCACTTCAGTGAGAATGTACACGGTTACCCGGAGCAGACACGTGTACAGTCCGTGATGCCTGATAATCGTGGAAGCACCGTCCCAACACTGCTTGTCACGAAGACTCTTATCTAGCTGCAGGGGTGCTATATCTGTACATCGCCGGAGGCCGAGCCATGTCTGAGAAAGTACATCACCTGAGCCCCATGTGCCGTCCGTGGTGGGCAGAGGTGTCTGACCGTGAAGGGGCCACACCCCCAGAAGCCCGGCTGACGCTGTATCAAGTGTTTTTCCCAGAGGTGTTTGCGATGCTGCCTCTGACGGCTGGCGCTGTTCAGTGCTGGCGGCTGTTTCCTGGGAATCCCGGGGTCCGCGCACACCCGACTGTGTGTTCTGATAGGGAACCAAGAGGTCACCATCATGAATACGCTATCCATACAATCAGATCGGGCTGGAGAACGTTAGGGCCTTACTAACAAGAGTATTAATCGACCCCACTTCTTTCTCATGGGGACGGTCTGAAGAGAGCTGAGTGCAGAATGCTGGACAGATTGCGGTGATGCGCTTTCGTAAAAGTTTTCCATGAATTGACTTTGTGCTACTAAGTTCTTTCATGGAATAACAGAGTATGCTTGTCATAATTTATTTTTCCATAGATTTGAGAGAGAGTGGAGGCAGAGAGGAAAGGGAGAGAGAGAGAGAGAGAGAGAGAGAAGCGTCCACTTGTTGTTACACTCAGCTGGTCCCTGTAGTTGTGCCCTCTCTGGTTGCTTCTCCTCCGTGCCCTGACTGAGGATCTAGCCTGTGACCTGGGTGACAGGATGACACTCTGTCCACTGAGCCACCCGGCCAGGGCCTCACTACAGTCTCGTCTGAAGTGCGTTTTGTATCGGCTTTATTTGATGAACATAGAACAGCGGGCTAGAAGAATCTGAAGACGGGACTTCTGGCTGACTGCGCGGCCATGGGAAATCTTTCTGAGCAGTGTCCCGAGGTATCCGTGTCATCCGCTAGAGAGTGGTGATCATGAGATTGGCCCCTGCTGATGACACAGCACTGGCATGGGGAATCAGAACAGGTGACACGGTCGTCTTCCTTTATCTGTGGTGGTGGTGGTGGGGGGTCTGTTCCACTGCCCCCCATGGATATCGGACTCCGTGGGCCGTACCAAACCTGAGGTCTGCCGTGTTTTTTCCCAGACATAAATACCTTTCACTTAAGCAAAGCACTTAACACTTTCTGTTTTCTGCATCCCTTTCCTTGTGCTTTGGGGTCACTATGAAGTAAACCAGGGTGACCTGAACACAGGCTCTGTGATAACACAGTCGTAGATCTGAAAACGAAGAGGCTACCAAGTGCCTGATGGCAGGGGAGTGTCGACAGCAGGGGGCGGGAACCTTTTTGGCTGAGAGAGCCATGAACGCCACATATTTTAAAATGTAATTCCGTGAGAGCCATACAACGACCCGTGTACGTTACGCATTATCCAATAAAAATGTGGTGTTGTCCCGGAAGACAGCTGTGATTGGCTCCAGCCACCTGCAACCATGAACATGAGCGGTTGGAAATGAATGGATTGTAATACATGAGAATGTTTTATATTTTCAACGTTATTATTTTTTTTATTAAAGATTTGTCTGCGAGCCAGATGCAGCCATCAAAAGAGCCACATCTGGCTCACGAGCCATACGTTCCCGACCCCTGGCCTACAGGGTGGAGACACGAGACAAAGGATGATTTACGTCCTGGACGGGACAGTACGGGATGGCGGGAGGTTTCATCACGCTGCTCAGAGTGGCGCACAATTGAAAACTGACACAGTGCTTATTTCTGGAATGTTTTATTTAACACTATTGGACCAAAGTTGACCACAGGTAACTAAAACAGCAGAAAGTGAAACCATATATAATCAAAAGCTCCTAAATGGAGTAGTAAGGCGCTCTATAAATACAGGAAAAGTATTTTCATGTTTTCTGTAGTTTCCAAGGTGTAGAAGGAACACGTTTCATAGGAGAATATTTTAAGAATGTAATGATGTCTCCTTTTGAGCATCGGATGGCTAGATTTGATATCAATATTAATGATCCATGCGTGTGTTGACTTAGCTTTGCTCCTTTATCTTATAACAAGAGTCCATCATCTTAGAATGGTTTTATTCCACGGACTTTATTACTTTATTAGAGCTCATAGCTATCCTTCCAGTGTTTCCAGACCAGCACCAGAAGCAGGTGAACATAATACAATAAATACTGCTATGAAAAACATTTGTCATAATAATGGACTAGGATTCCAGAAAATGCAATATTCTCTGTTTTGTTTTTGGTATTATTTCTTATGAACGATTTTAGTTTTATCTGAAGCCAAAGAAGTCAAGGTGGCCAGTGAAATATAACCTCATAGCTCATTCTTAATAGAACAGAAAACGGGAAAGAGAAGACCCCACAGAGAGGCACAATACCCCACCCTGTCGGGAAGTCATGAAAGCAGGTAATGTGCGAATATTCTTGGTTCTGGGACCCTGTTTTCTATAAAAGAAATTAATATTGATAAATACTTATTATCCTGAGAAAACAGCTTGTTCATAGATTCTGAGTAGGTCCCACACACACACACACCAAAAAAAAAAAAAAAAAATGGTCTGAGTTTGTTATATTTTTGGTTGCCCAAGCAAATCATAACTTAATGAAAAAAATAATAATAATAATGAGAAATAGATCACTGAGTGTTTGATTGGACCTTTTTCATTCATTCATTCATTCACTCGACAAATCTATTTATTTAACAAATATCAATATTTATGAAGCCCCTACAGTAAGGTGCACTCTGTGTGCAGTGTTACCCTGCAGTGAGTGAGGCAGACTGGGCGCTTGCTCTCTTGGAGATTATACTCCAATAATGGGGAGAAACAATTTTCATTCTTTAAACAGTCAGAGTTGGTGTCCCCGGCTGGTTAGCTCAGTGGATAGAGCATCAGCCTTGCATGCGGACGTCCTGGGTTTGATTCCCGGTCAGGACAGACAGAAGAAGTGCCCATCACCTTCTCTTCCCCTCCCTCTCCCCCTTCTCTCTCTCTTCCCCTCCCGCAGCAGTGGGTCGATTGGTCTGAGCATTGACCTCAGATGGGGGTTGCCAGGTGAATCCCGGTCAGAGCACATGCTGGAGTCTCTCTACGATCCCCTCATATCACTTAAAAAAATAAAAAAAAGAGTCACATTCATGAGATGAAGGCTCATGCAGGAGGAAGTGCTGGCTGTGGCTTGGGAGAAGCGTGGGGAGCGTGCCTCTACTCCACTGGGGGTGTCAGGAAAGGGGTCCCTGAGGGAGTGGCACTCGGAATGAGGACGAGGAGGAGCCGGGAAGAGCATGGCCCCGAGGGAACAGCATCCTCGGGGCTGCACAGTGATGAGCAGAGGTCCGCCTGGCCGCAGAGAGAAAGGGCAGAGTGGAGGCAGGTAGGATCAGAGAGGTTGGCACGTGTCAAAGCCTTGTGGCCCCGGTGAAGAACTGGGTTATGTGGAAGGTGCAGAGGGAAGCCGGAAGATGGTTTTGTGCAGAAGCAATGATCGTATCCAAAGTTACTTTCAAACATACCGTCATGCTGCTCTGTGAGAACAGGCAGGAAAAGTGCAAAATTGTTTTCAGAGAGATCCTTTGGAATATGTAGAGCATCTTAATTCTCGGCACAATGCTAACTTATGACAACGCACATCCCATCCTTTCAATAAACTCTGGTTTTCAAAAGAGTGCCATTTTTGTCATCCCCCATCAGGGCACATGCGTGTCGCGTCTCTGGAGTAGAGACAGACTCGGAAGGCTCAGACACATTTGGGTTTAGCTCTCCATGGCAGGAAGAGCTGTTGAGCCCAAAGCACACAAAGGTTCTGGGTGATGACGCATGTGTTTATACAGGAAGAACTTAGAATCTGGTTGAGAGGCGGGGCTTAACTAGCTGTAAAACAAGGCAGACGGTGCAAAAAGAAAGCAAAGGTGACACAAAGAACACACAATGAGGGTCCTGTTTGTTTCGAAGGACTGTCAGAAGTCTTATCCAGCCTGACTGGGCGGTAGCGCAGTGGATAGAGCATCAGACTGCGATGCAGAGGACCCAGGTTCGAGACCCCAAGATTGCCAGCTTAAGCATGGGCTCATCTGGTTTGAGCAAAAGCTCACCAGCTTGGGCCCTGGCCGGTTGGCTCAGCGGTAGAGCGTCGGCCTGGCGTGCGGGGGACCCGGGTTCGATTTCCGGCCAGGGCACATAGGAGAAGTGCCCATTTGCTTCTCCACCCCCCCTCCTTCCTCTCTGTCTCTCTCTTCCCCTCCCGCAGCCAAGGCTCCATTGGAGCAAAGATGGCCCGGGCGCTGGGGATGGCTCCTTGGCCTCTGCCCCAGGCGCTAGAGTGGCTCTGGTCGCGGCAGAGCGATGCCCCAGAGGGGCAGAGCATCGCCCCCTGGTGGGCAGAGCGATGCCCCAGAGGGGCAGAGCATCGCCCCCTGGTGGGCAGAGCATCGCCCCCTGGTGGGCAGAGCATCGCCCCCTGGTGGGCGTGCCGGGTGGATCCTGGTCGGGCGCATGCGGGAGTCTGTCTGACTGTCTCTCCCTGTTTCCAGCTTCAGAAGGGTACAAAAAAAAAAAAAATGCTCACCAGCTTGGACCCAAGGTTGCTGGCTCGAGCAAGGGGTTACTCGGTCTGCTGTATCCCCACGGACAAGGCACATATGAGAAATCAATCAATGAACGACTAAGGTGTTGTAACGAAAAACTGATGATTGCTGCTTCTCATCTCTCTCCGTTCCTGTCTATCCATATCTATCCCTCTCTCTGACTCTCTGTCTCTGTAAATAAAAAGAAAAAAAAAAAGAAGTCTTATCTAGTGCTTCTGCGTGGTTAACGGTGGTTCAGTGATTTTTGTCAAGGCGTCCGAGTGTGGAATGACATTAGTTGTGACATTTCATTTTAATTAAAACCGGATATAGCCAGGGATTCCAGAGTCGACCTCTCCCAATAGGTAGAACGAGCCATATGACTGGCCTGGGATATCGGAAGATTCCACTTAGAGGATAACTACCTTCGACGTCTTTAAAGAGAATATTTTTTAAAAATTCAAAGTACCTCTTCTTACTCCCTACATAATGGGATACAGCTCTAAGTAAGCTAATTCTTAGTATTGATCATCAGAGTCGAAAGTCAAACCAGGAACTTGATCAGCAGATGGAAATGAAGAGTGAAGGAGGCACTCCAGCCCGGCACGGGTGGTGTCTCCAGTGGAGCAAGCCCCACTCAGGGCGGGCGGGTGTGGGTGCTTTCTCCACAGCGGGGAGCCCCTAGGGAGGAAAAGCCCAATCTGATGACCCGCCATCAAAGCACATGTCCTGAAGGAATGCACATACATGCACACACCATCCCCAAACAGCAGACAGACACTTGGGCAATGGAGGTGTGGACCGGGACCCCAGGGACGGGGAGACCTCTGAAGCTGGAGTCTGAAAGAAGGGGTGTCGCCATCCCACCTCCCCCTGAAAGCGTCAGGTTTACCTGAGAAGTAAACCAACCCACCTGACCAGGCGGTGGCGCAGTGGATAGAGCGTCGAACTGGGACGTGGAGGACCCAGGTTCGAGACCCTGAGGTCGCCAGCTTGAGTGCGGGCTCATCTGGTTTGAGCATGGGTCACCAGCCAGCTTGAGCCCAAGGTCATTGGCTCAAGCAAGGGGTCACTCGCTCTGCTGTAGCCCCTCGGTCAAGGCACATATGAGAAAGCAATCAATGAACAACTAAGCAGCTGCAATGAAGAACTGATGCTTCTCATCTCTCTCCTTTTCTGTCTGTCCCTATCTGTCCCTCTCTCTGACTCTGTCTCTGTCAAAAAAAAAAAAAAAAAAAAAAAAGTAGACCAACCCACAGACAAAACTATAAAATAAAATAAAATAAACATACCAAAGAAAACAGGGTGGGAGGGAAGGGGACAGGTCCCCAAAGCTAAGCCATTTGAAGTAAGAAAGGATGAAGCCTATCGCTCAGTATCGTTGGGAGAGACTTTCTTATCCTTGTGTGTGTGTGTGTGTGTGTGTGTGTGTGTGTGTGTGTGTGTGTGTGTGTTTCTTTTGTCTCCAAGGAATTCTTCATTAGGCTCAATTTAAGCCCTGAGTTTGAGGTTTGGTGTTCTCCGCTGGTAAGCACACCTATTAAAAAGCAATGTATCCACATTAGCTCCCTGTGCCCGGCAGGCTCTGCGAATTCACCGCCAGCCCCGGCCACCAGGCCCGCAGAACCCGGCTCCTGGTGCACAAGGATGTAAAACAAACAAACAATGTTTTACACCCCTCTCCAGAAAAACCGCCCACTTTCTTTCTGTGGACTCTTTTACGGAGGAAACTGGCCCGGGGTTCGCCTGCCACCGCGTTCACGCCCCAGGTCTTTGACAGGCGGACGTGGAGTCACGCGACGCGTATTTCGGTGCTTGTGATACCCCGTCCAGAAACAACCTGACACGTGTGTGATTTTCCGACAATATCTCATTTTGCCGGCTGCCGTGGTCTGTGATTGCCGGGCCCGCGGCGGCTCCCTGACGATGCAGCCCACCAACACTCCTCATTAAAACGGCCACAGTTCACCAGTTTCCGTAGCTGGGGACGAACTCGGAATGAATTATGATACAACAAAGGCCGCCGTCATGCAGAACCAAAGACAAGCAAAGGGAAGCTTTGGCTTAATGAGGCTGAGTGTCCCCACCCCCCACCCCCACCCCCACCCCCGCATCGCCGCTTCTTGACGGCCTTTGAGCGTGGATGTTTTTTTTTTTCTTTCTTTCCCTCCACGGGCCAAAACCTTTGGTCTGTTATTTTGTGTTTATGCACCTTGAGGCTAATATTCATTTTAATATGCTGCATGAGGAAGGAGAGAGAAAATAAACAGCCATTAGACGAGAATCTGCGTCTTCCCTGTTAAATTAATGACAGCCGAACATAGAGCTACATTTAGGTTTCCATATTTAATTGTAGCACATGGCACTACGTGTAGCAAGGAGCAAGGGTAAATAGCACGATCGTTATGTTCCGTTTGTTTTTTTGTGGGTTTTTTTTTGACATCTCCCGTGAACGGGGCAGGCTTGCCGCCCACTCCCCCCTGGCCCCCCGGTGGCAGGCTCACCTCTCTCTGCCTGTCATACCCCCCTCCCCCCAACGTCACCGAGCCTTAGCCTCCAGCTCGAGAGCTACACTGTTTTGTATTTGTTAAGTTCAGTGACAGGACGGATGTCACCGTGAAGTGTCTGTGGGACGAGTACAAAGAGGTGATCAGAGCCGCCTCCAGGGAAAAACCAGCCATCTTGCCCCCCCTCTTTGGAAGTTTTCTGCCGTGATGTGAATTGTTCTCTGTTGCAGAAATGAGACCATTACAAGGAGCACAAAAGTTGTCGGGTCATACATGCCCAGTGGTCTTCAAAAAGAAATAAAATTAACCAAGCTAGTATCAGAGAGCATGACCATTATTGCCGTCTGTTCTTCCAGAACCGCCAACTCAGGAACAGACTGTGAACACAACAGAAATGTCAAAATGGGCTTTTCGTGTCGAATGGCCCGGTGAACGTTTATTTCTTCCCGTTTGGGGGCTGTGACTTTCCCTTCCGTTGACTGAGTGTACTTGTTGCTGGCTACATCTGGAACATATAGTTTCGTCCGCCTCATCGGCTGGTTAATAGAGTTCCGGCTGGCTGCTCAGGATGTGGGAGACTCTCCTCCTGTCTTTGTGTAAGGCGGAAAGCGGGGTGGGGGGTGGGGGGTGGGGGGGTCGGGCCTGCCGCTGTGGAGGAGGTGGGGGCACACTCCTTCCTCGTCCATCCGCCTGCACAAGTCACTTGAGTTAGCAAAGGTCTTGAAAGTCAGAGACTTCTTTTCCAGGGCTGGGAGTCACACTCCGGCTCTGGGGTGACACCGGGATGCGTCTGTGCTGGGCCTTAGTCTCCTGACAGCGCACACGGGGGGTTTGACGGCCGGATCGTTCCGGCTGGGTGAGTCATTATCGCGAGCGCACGGCCTGGCCCTGGGGGCCGAGACGCAGCTTGCAGGGAACAGCAGCACTTGTTGGGGGACGACTTGCCAGGGAACCCAGAAAAGCAGCCTTCATCGTGCACATTCTAAGAAAGATGCCCTTCGCCCAGATGCTGTCCGAGTGTCACTTCCAAGGCGACCGTGGGAGAAGCAGCCGGACAGAGATCGGGGGTGAAATGCATCTTCAAGGATGCTCCTGGTTTGAGATTTCTACCGACCCGAGAAACTGCGCATGGGAGGTCACCAACGGCTCGGCACCCGGGAGTACGGGGTGCTGGGACCCTCTCGTGATTAGAGAGGACAGCCAGCGCGGAGCCCTGAGGAGCGCGGAGCAGGGGCGGCTGGGTCGGGAGGCAGCGTGGGGGGCGCAGGACGCGCGGCCGGTGCCCTCCTCCTGCCTGACGTCAGCCCCTTCTAACTCAAACCCCGTGGTTCGCCCTTCTGTGCGCTTCTGCCCTGCGGCCCCCGAGGCTTTGCCGCTCAGTGGGACATACATTTATCCATTTTCCGTTACACGCGGGGACTGTCCTATTCAACAGAAGAGACGGTCACCACACCAGCACCCCCTCACCCCAGTCCGGGTCACAGTGACAAGGTCGGTGGGTATAGCGTATACGCAGAAGAGCCCTCTCCCTGCCGCCTCCCCGCGAGGTCACAAACCTTTAGGCTCCCGGCCCGTTCTTGGCGTGCACTCGCATTCGGCGCTGTAGCCCGGCACGGAACATCGCCGCTTGGCTATGGGGGGTGGGGGGAGACGGCCCTGCCGTGTGCTGAGGAGCTGTCCCTTCTGGACAAGCCAGACACAGCTGCAGCTTCTCTCGGAGCCTTTTCTTGTCTTTGGATAAAACCCTGGACGCACACAGCCCAGAGCTTTTCTGGTCACTCTCAGGTGTTAGGACTCTGTCAGGTGGGCAAGAGTCCAGCCAGGACGCGTCCAGCTCTCTCTCTGCTCCGTCAGCCCTCTGCTTTGACCCACACTCAGCCCTCGAAGTGTGCGGCAGCGGGGAGGGGGGAGGTTCCGTCTTCTGTGACGTGCGGTGCCCAGCTCCCTCCCCCGCCCTCCTCTCCGATGCCCAGCGCCCCCTCGGACCCCCGCCCGCACTGTGCCCGGCGCCCCCTTGCGCCCCACCGCAGTGTGCTAAGCGGGAGGGGGGGGAGGGCGTGCTTCCGTCTTCCTCTCCGACGCCCAACGCCCCCTCGGACCCCTGCCCGCAGTGTGCTGGGCGGGTGCTGATGTTGATGCCAACCCCGCGGGACAGGCGACTACATGCTGGCTTCCTAAGGGATTGACTCCCTCGTGGAATCCTCAGGGACTCCCGTCCTGTTCTCTGACCCTCCTGACGGCTTCTGTGTCTGCCCATGAGGACGCCCTTCTGGGAGCCCTGCTCCTCGTCAGGACTTCCAGGACGCTGTCTCTCCGCAGGCCTCCACGCTGGGCCCGGGCGTGCGCCCCTGCCCCGCCCCCCTGGCAGGAGCCCACCCACGTGGAGACCTGTGACTCCTGCCGCGGCTGGCGGGGAGCCCCAGCAGCCACGCTCCAGGATCTGTCCCTGCAGCCGTCGGTCAGCAGTCTTCCCTGGCTCCCCACCCCAAACCCAAGGGCCCGGCCCATGGCCCGCTGGCCCAGACTCTCTCCCTGTGGTCAGCAGCTGGCCCCAAGCGGGCAGATCTGTGCGAGTAGCAAACAACGGAGCCCGAGTCAAAAAAGTGTCGCCTTTCGGGTTGACACCCTGATCTCGATTGGTTCTCGGAGGCCCCGCCTTCCGGGTCAACACCCTGATCTCGATTGGTTCTCGGAGGCCCCCTCACCTGGCTCACGTCACGCCTGGTTCTACAGGGGAGGGGTCAGCACGGCAGCACTTCTGCTGGGCCTGTGACAAATTCTCCTTTCTACAGTGTATTTTTTCTCTCTCAGCCCCTCAGCAGAGCTAGGGGTGACATAGGAGATGGGGCAAGAGTCCTTGGCCGGCAGGGCAAGCTGTGGTCACCTCTCACCATGTCCTCCCCAACCATCTTTAGAAAGAAGTTAACTTGCCAACATTTCTTTCATCTTTGGGGCCGTAGATCTGAGGCTTAGAGACATCCCTTAACATCCTATTACAATAGTGCCATTAACCTGGTTTTCAATCTCTGCTTTTGTCTTTACTCTGCTGTTTGTAAACACACACACACACACACACACGCACACGCACACACACGCATGCGGGCGCGCCTCTCATTTTAAGCCAGAAATTTCAGGTATGGTGGGAATAACATTAAGACCAAGGGTCCTTCGGTTGGTTACGTCCCAGAAGGCCAAGGTTTTTTTTTAAAATCCATGAGCAAAACCGAGTCTCTGGGTCGGGCGTCGTTATGTTCCTCGGAAGTTTCATTATTTTGGGGTTTTTCAGAGTGTTTTGCTTTTTCTTTAAAAGATTCATCTTGGGAAGCCACCTAGAGAATATTTATTTTCATGACTTGTTTCTCAGAAGAATAAAAAGTAATTTTCCGTTTGCTAAAAGTCCCATTTACTCGCTCTGGTTGGGGCTGGGGAGATCGCGGCGCGGCGTCAGGAGCGAGGGGAGGTCGTGAGGCTGGGGGAGCTGCGTGGCACCGAGCAGCAGGCTGGCACGCGCCGGGACAGGGACAATCCCAGGGTGCCCGCGTGGAGCCCTCTCGGGAAATTGACCCGCGCTTGGAGTCACATCCGCGAGCCCACAGAGTTGGAGAGGAAATGTGTGATGGTGGCAGATTTCTTATTCTTCAGAAGGACCACACTCCCTGACAGAGTCTCCAGATTCCCGAGAAAGGCTGACGCGGAATCACGCGGGTGTTCTGGTCGATGCCCCGAGTTACGGCGCCGCCCACAAGTCTCTGTCACGAGTGTGGAGCACGTCTGATATGTCGGCCGCGTTAACCGGAATCGGTGTGAGCTGGTCACTGCGGCCACCCAGTGACCACCACGGCTCATCTCCCAATCCCTGGAAGATGCATCTCCTTAATCTGCAGACAGCAACTTGAGTGACTCCCCCAGAGACGGCCAATTAACAGTGCTTCTAGATGCATGTCATTAATGCGTCTCTCGTATCAGCTCGTATATGTCATCAACGAACAATTATTAACACTTTGTCACCCTACAGCCCACCCATTCGAATGTTCGGGGAGCAAAGCGTGACAGAAGAGACTAATGCCATTTATTAAGCAGACGGTCTCGGAAAGGGCGCCCCCCACAGGTGGCCCCAGCTCACCAGACCCTGAGTCCTACTGTTTCCAGTGCCGTCCGTTTATCCTCGGAACCGGATGAGCCCGCATGCCCTGCCGTCCAGGAGTGGTGCCACCGGGGGACACATGACACTGTCCATCCCGGTGCCCTCTGGAGACTGGCCCTGGCCATGTGCTGTCCTTCAGAGTGCTTGTGGTCTGTCTCCCCGTGGTCGCCATCGCCCGGTAAATCCCTGGGGTCATGCTGGCGGGAGATCCAGCCTCCCATTGGCGACGACAAGCAGGTTTCTTCTGACAGACCCCACTGTCTGTCCCAGTTCCCACATGCCACACTCACATAGGGACAGGTGACAGCCAGGCCACATGCAGTGGGCAGCCAGCACCCAGCCCACAGGGGCAGCAGGAAACCCGCATTGCCGCTGTGCAGTGTCCCGCGTCCCACACCTCACCAGCGCCCCTCATCCAGGCTGGAAGGTGGTCGGGGGACCCTGAAAAACCTTGAAGCCCCATTCCCGATAAGAAGCGTGTTCACAGCCACCTTGGATCAGGGCTGTGTCCCTGGTGGAGCCATCGGTCTCTCCATGGCAAAGGCAAGATGTGGGTGTCACCTCCTTTATGACATGGTAATTATTAGCCCTTAAAAAATTTGTATAGGATAGCCAAACATAATCCCAAGACGAGGCATTTCCTAAAGGGTCATTTGGAAGAGGCAGGTGATCCTACACGCTGTGCCACTGTCATGTCATATGAATCTCTTCAGCTCTGCTTGTCATGTATCGAGAATGCTCAAAATGCCACTGTTGGTGACAAGGAAAAGAAGACAGGGCTCTCTAACCAGCAACACCAGCATGAAGAGTCAGAGCATATCACAGGAAACAGAGGGACGGACGGCGGAGAGACTGTCTTTTCCTGCTAACACCATTGTGAGAAAGCTGGCGGGAACGTTGGTCCTCTCAGCTGTGTGTTACTAAAAACCTAGTCCCCGTGGAATCCAGCTGTGTATGTTACTAAAAACCTAGTCCCCGTGGAATCCAGCTGTATATGTTACTAAAAACCTAGTCCCCGTGGAATCCAGCTGTATATGTTACTAAAAACCTAGTCCCCGTGGAATCCAGTTGTGTGTGTTACTAAAAACCTAGTCCCCGGCTGGAATTCAGCTGTGTGTGTTACTAAAAACCTAGTCCCCATGGAATCCAGTTGTGTGTGTTACTAAAAACCTAGTCCCTGGCTGGAATTCAGCTGTGTGTGTTACTAAAAACCTAGTCCCCGTGGAATCAAGTTGTTTGTGTTACTAAAAAACCTAGTCCCCGTGGAATCCAGTGCCACACAGTGGCCAGCTAGCCCAGCTTCAAGAGAGATGTCGAGGCTGGAAGGACGGCAGGACCTCCCAAGGTCATTATTGGTCATTGTGCCGACTGTGGTCTAACGCCACGTGGGACGCCGAGCTGGAGCAGCGGTCTGGAGTTCAGGCTCCCCCAGGCAGTGAGCATCGCGACGTCGTGCGTCCCGGGACTGGCACCCGGGACAGTCAGGCCTGGGAGGGCTGTGCTCCTGGATGTCAGAAGGCTGGCGCATCCACAGCGGCAAGGTTCGGCATCTCGCCGGGGCCACGGAACCAGCCCCGGAACGTGACGTCTGGGTCAAGGTGAAGAACCGCCTTGTCAGAAAACGTGGTATCACCGTTGGCAAACATCACAGTTGCAGAAGGAAGAGAAACTCGTCAGCCGAGGGTTTCTCTGATCCGGGTCCCTTGTAAAGGTGACAGTGTGGGTGGGTGGTCCACTTAGGCTGTCCTTCTGGTCTCGGGCGTCGAGGCCGCTGCTCCTTCCCAGGGGTGAGGACGGCGTCAGTGTGGAAAGACAGAGCCGGGGCTTTGGATCTGACTCGGCGCCGTGGTTCTTCTGAGTGTGTTCTGCACGGCAGCGCTGGGTCTCACTGCCACCCTGTCTGGGGGGTCCAGACCCTCTCCCCTGATTTGCCTGATACGTGGTGTTCCTGTGGGTCCCAGGGCTGCCTCTGGCTTTCCTTCCGGAAACACTGAGTATGGGTTCCTGTCTCAACGGCAGAAGTTTCTAGGAAAGAGAAAAAGAGAAGGAAAGGATTAGGTGGGTAGAAATTAAGAATTCCATTAGAGGAATATGAGGGTGGCGGAGTCTGGCGTGGGGAGGAAGATCCTCTGTCTCCGAGGGGGAGAGCGGGTCAGTGTTTTTACGGCGACAATCCCGTGGGACCGTCCTCGTGGTGAACGCAGCTCCACCGAACCCCGCCGCTCCGCTGGGCGCTGGCCGCTCATTCGTTCGTCTGTAAAACGGGAGAAACAATAACAATTTCCCCAGCAGGTTGGCGTGAAGATTGCATGAAATAATCAAACATGCTTAGCACACGGCCCGGCTCAGTGAGCGTGCAGAGTGGGGCTGTGTCAGGATTCCTAGCACTTGTAAAGCTCGGGGTTTTGTGGAGTCTGATGAGGGCCACGCTGCCTTTCAACCCTGAGAAGTCACACAGGTCGTCTTGCCCTGTGAGTGCAGAGAGGGGGTCAGGGGCTTGGCCTCAGATGGCATGGCCAGGAAACGGGCAGCCTCCATTCCGGTCTCGGCCTGCTGGCGACTTAGCAGGTTACCTCGGCGAGTGATACAAAGTCGCTGGACCTTGGTTTTGTAATCTTTCCAATAGGAGCCTGGGTTCCATCCAAGTCCCTTCCAGTGTAGGGAATGGTGACCCCGGAGCTACTGACGTATAAGAAATAACCAGTCTACCAAAAATCGCAGAAAGATTCTCTCACCTCAAGTGTTTCTGCTCTTAGCCATCGTTTTTCATGAAAACCCACTGTTACAAATCCTCTCCGGGCGTTCTCTTTTAAAAAGCAGCATCAATCAACCAATCAGGTTGTTTATTGGGTCCCTATCGGTGAGGGGGAAGCAGCTGTAACACAGGCAACCCTGCCCTGCTGTCGGACCTTGACATTCACTTGGGAAGAAAACACTCGACCATTCTTTTTTAAAAAATAACATTTGGCTCTGGCCGGTTGGCTCAGTGGTAGAGCGTCGGCCTGGCATGCAGGAGTCCCAGGTTCAATTCCCAGCAAGGGCACACAGGAGAGGCGCCCATCTGCTTCTCCACCCCTCCCCCTCTCCTTCCTCTCTGTCTCTCTCTTCCCCTCTCCCTCTCTCTTCCCCTCCCACAGCCAAGGCTCCATTAGAGCAAAGTTGGCCCGGGCGCTGAGGATGGCTCTGTGGCCTCTGCTTCAGGTGCTAGAATGGCTCTGGTTGCAACAGAGTGACACCCAAAATGGGCAGAGCATCGCCCCCTGGTGGGCATGCCAGGTGGATCCCGGTTGGGCGCATGCAGGAGTCTGTCTGACTGCCTCCCTGTTTCCAGCTTCAGAAAAATACAAAAAATAAAAATTTAAAAAATTTAAAAACAATAACATTTAATAAGGGCCTCAGGCAGAACACAGACAATAACTATTTCATCCATGTGCTTATATGCCATTTAAAGCAGCCCACAGAGCTTTCATAATTTTTTAAATTAATTTATTTATTTATTCTTTTTTTTTTTAGAGAGGAGAGGGAGAGACAGAGAGAGAAGAGACAGAGAAAGAGAAGGGGGGGAGGAGCTGGAAGCATCAACTCCCATATGTGCCTTGACCAGGCAAGCCCAGGGTTTCGAACCGGCGAACTCAGCATTTCCAGGTCGATGCTTTATCCACTGTGCCACCACAGGCCAGGCGAGCTTTCATATTTAAGGCAATACAATTTTCAAAATTTAGGATAGCTCCATAGTCAGTCAGGAGTCAGATGCAGTGGTATCAGAAACCAAACATAAACTTAACTACAAGGCACCAAGTCCCACTCTATACTTGCTGGGAGCCAGGAAATGCACGGGCTTCCCAGCCCCTGTGGTCTGAGAAAAGGGCATGTCCAGGTTGGTCATAAGAGATGACGTTTTGTTCTTGGCATGCTGGGGAAATTTTGTTACATGAACCCGTCTGGAAGAACCATGATTCACATCAAGTGCAAAGGCTGTAACTGTATTTAGTGAGAGGTACAAAAATATCCTTCAAGTAACCATACCATACCAAGTGGTTCTCAGTGGATGCCAAGGGTTAGCTGAAGCAACTCAGGAGAAGTATGTTTGAGCAGAGCTAAGCTGATCAACTCCAGGAATATTGCCCCACAGTGACCACAGTGAATGCTTTAAGAAAGTAGTGGGTGAAGTTGCCCTTTAGGCTGATGTTTTAAAAATATCAATTTATCTCTGCAACATTTTAAAATAAATAACATATAAATATATATATCATATTTCCCCATGTATAAGACGCACCTTAATTTGGGGACTCAAAATTTTTTTTAAAAATGTATTATATAAAGTTATTGAACTCAAGTTTTATTCATCATAAAATTCATACAATATTCATATTGGTGCAAAAATGTGGAAAATGCCAAGTAAAAAAAAAAAATCTACAACCACTGTATAAGATGTACCCAGTTTTTAGACCCTAAATTTTTTGAAAAAGGCTGTATCTTATACCTGGGGAAATATGGTATATTATAATATGTATGTGTGTGTGCACGCACGCACACACACACACACACAGACACACATGGGATCCTTGGGTTTATGACACAGTTCCGTTTCTACAATGGTGATATAACCCAGATTTTGGTGTAAGTCGAAACACACCCTAGCCTAAGTCACTTACCTATCCTAGCACAGTTGTAAAGTCATAATCTAGAACATAAAAACACAACTAAGCGACAGAAAAAGGAGAAGGAAATAAATACATTGTACTGTAGTAACAGGAAAAATGAGTATATAAAAAAAGTACACCGCTAACAGCATAAGCCAAAACAAGTCATGTCTCAATTTTTTAAACGTTTTTATGGGAGTGAGCGTCGTCCACACGAGACGTCGGTGATCCTCCCTGGAAGGAGTGGCCTACTAACTACTCCTCACCTTCGTACCCGTTATCCTGTCAGGTCCTTGACCACTAAACGTTCTCCACCTTGGGGTCCTCGCAGCACCTGACTTGCAGTGAGAGGAGGAGTCGGAGGTGGCACTGACATTCCTCACCCTCAGGCTTCAAAGGCTGCTGGACAGAGGGCGCCCCACGCGCCCCAGCAGCTGGGCGGAAGCCTCGGAAAGCGAGCAGTGGAATTCCTCTGCCTTAGCATAGCCGACCACCAGCTTCCGAGACTCCCGTCAAAATGCAGAATTCAAATGGTAAACATCTGACATCACAAGGTTTTCAGCCTTTCGGTAACCACCTCTGAGGGGCCTTGGACGATCATCTTCCTCCACACCTAGGTAAAATAATCAGAATATTCATTTAATGCTGGAACAACCCCAGGAGGTAATGACTGCTACAACTGCCATTTAAGAGTGAGGGAAATCATGCACAAAGGTTGAGTAACTTGCCCCCCCCCCCCGGGAAAATGCGTCCTGTGAAGAGCAGAGCCGATGACTGTGATCCGTGTTCACAAATACACCACGTGACGACACGACATTCAGTCTGATATTAGACCGACCCTTTCCCAAAGGAAAACCAATACTTAGATTGAATGAAAAGGGTGATTTTCATTTTGGAGTTGGAAGACTAAATTCCCGGGTTTAAAAATTGAAAGGGATTTTCTTTTCATTTCTTGAAAAAATACAGCCAGCCCAGAGCCAGCACCCTAAAGCACCGGTGTGGTCAGAAGTCAGCCCCCAGGAGAGAAATAAATTATTACCAGTATGCTACTGCTTCCCATAATTATCATATATTAGCACTGTAATTAGCCCATCACAAACAGTTTCCACTTAGTATAATTAGGATATAACTTTAAATAAAAAAAAAAGAACCTAATGTGTATAATAATTCAATATGCATCTTAGAAGGTTTCATACCACAACGGAGAAAGAATTGTCTTAAATTAAAATGTGTTATATGATGATGGGTAGCAGTTACAGAGAAAAGAATTCTGTCTTCTGCTATCCACCAAAGCAAATTCCAAAAGTATTAAGTAGATTTAAAGAGGAAGGAGGAGGAGGAAGAGGAGGAAAAGAAGAAGGGAGAAGAAAGAAGAAGAAGAGAGAACAGGGAGAAGAAATTAGAACTGAATATTTACCCAAACCGATATAAGGAATCAATTTTCAAAAGCAGCAAAAGGGACAGTCCCTGGGAGCTTGGGGGCTTGGTGAAGTAAGTGAAGGATTAAGAAGTGGTGATTACGAGGGAAAGGGGTGGGGACAGGCAGAAGAGGGTAAGGGGACTGAATGACTAATAGTGACGGAAGGAGGGTAGACTTGGGCTGGTAGGCACAAGGCCATATACAGATGATATAGAATTGTACACTTGAAAACTGAATAATTTTATTAACCGATGTCGCCCCAATAGAGTCAATAAAAATATTTTTAAAAAGGAAGTCACCAACAAATAGCTTTCTCTGCATAAGTTAGATACAGGCTTTTAGAAAGTGCAGACAACATTTACATGATCATATCTCTTCTGGTTAGCATTATCAGAAAGCAATTTTTAAAATAAAACAAGGACCAACAGATAGATTTATCTGCAAGCAGTTTAAAACCGACTGATATAATTTTTAGCCCTACTTTGCAAAGGCTAGCAATAGATTTAGGGAAAGTATAAGAAATGTGGGAGAGTTCATGTTTTTATTTTGTAAAAAGTTAAATTAAATTTTGAAGAAAAATGTCTTGATGTCTCTATACCAGACAATTCACAGAATAAGAACTACAGCCGATAAAAAACAAAGAATTATAAGTTCGCTGTTTTTAAAAAAAAAAAAATTTAAGGAAAAATATGGTCTCTTTTATATCACATACTAAATAGGCAGAACAAATTACATCTATGTATATTAAGACAGTCTGAAGTATTGGTTTGAAGGTGGAGATCTCATCAATATCGATGACTTTGGAAATGGTTTTAACTCTTGGTAAAAGAAATTCTATAATATAAAGCATTTGAATTAAATCTAAGGCTATAATCCAAAATATAGATATATAGGATATGGCAAACGTAGGTTTACAGTTGTTCGCATGGAAAATAATATAATAATCGCCTGACCTGTGGTGGCGCAGTGGATCAAGCGTTGACCTGGAAATGCTGAGGTCGCCGGTTCGAAACCCTGGGCTTGCCTGATCAAGGCACATATGGGAGTTGATGCTTCCAGCTCCTCCTTCCCTTCTCTCTCTCTGTCTCTCCCTCTCCTCTCTAAAATGAATAAATAAAAAAAAAGAAAATAATATAATAATGAATAACAAATAATACAAGAATAAACTGTGTTTTGTATACTCACAACTGTAAGCCGACTTTTTGCCTAACCCTGTACATTTAAATGTACACCCAGAAGTTCACTTTATCATTATCTCATAATCAAATATGACCACCTGTAAAAACCTGGAAGCCACCTGGGAAGAAAAAGGTGATTGAATTATGGAACATCATTGAATAACGTCTGTTCCTTGGCAGCCGTCTTCCAGACTTCACATGACAAAGTGCAGAAATGAGCAAACCTATTCCAAGAGTCATGTGACCTCATGCTGACTTACACATGTAAAAACATGAAGGACCTGTAAGAATGATGAGAATTTGCAGAGTGCTGTGTGTGTGTGTGTGTGTGTGTTTTCTCTGTGCATCACGTTTTTCTATATAGTATTTATTCCCTTTATAATTGAAAAAAATAGAGACAGATTGCCTCATGCGTGCTATTTTATTTCCTACATGACTTAAGGCATAGGGAACCCCAAGGGTTTCTTCTAGCATATCCATTTTCTAGCCACTCAACGACACTGTAGCCAAGTCAGTGAATATGGAACAGATTAGGGGGATGGAATCCTATTTTATTTATCGGTAGGGGCATCTCTGTATCACTTACGGGGGAAACAGTCTCTTAGCCTGATACATTTTCATTGTTAGTATCAGTCCCTAACCCCGATCCTGGTATTACTGTTTGTGAAAGCATTAGTAGCAATTTGAGTCTTTGACCGAAGAAGGCTGTGGTGAAAAGGAAGTCCATGAGGATAATAAGGGAATAACAACTTTTGTGTGTCTTTAAAAATTTCTTTTTTCTGGAAAAAAAAAAAGTCCCTAAGCTTCCTCCCAGTGTCTCTCCCAGCTTCACCGGCGGTCACTTGTCACTGCGTGGTGATCGGGAAGGCAGACATCCTGCCAGACGTGGTTTAACCTGTGGGATCCTTAGCAACTATGCACCTTCATTTAAAAAGCACTTAAACGAAGGACAATACATGACCAGAGTGTTGTCACAGACGCAAGCGCAGTGAGGCCACCCTGGGAACGGCCGTCACCGTGTACAGGCTTTGCTTTTCTGTCCGTCTGAGCAGACGGGGTCTGCCCGCCGGTCTCCTTCCTGCCTGGACAGGGGATCGTGGTCTGTCGCAAGCTCTGGGCTCCGGAGGTTACTTTGAACTTCTGAGCAGCGTCCGCCTTTCACCTCTGTCTGACTCCAGCGAGTGTGGTCAGGTTGTGAAGACTGACATACGCTCAGGTGCTTCCGCTCCTGTGAACATTCTCACGGACGTCGTCATCTCCTCCGGGCTGGCCCGGCTCTGACCTTCGGGGTGAATGTGGGTTGTGTCACTCTGGCGTAGAGGGAGCCAGCAGCCTGCCCTTGCCCTTCTCCCGAGCGTGTCCCTGGTCGCTGGCCTCTCCCGGGGGCTGGAGAGAGATCCGATGGCCCTCGGTGCAGCTCTCTAGCTGAGGGAGCTACGGGGCAGTGCCAGGGGGTCCTGTATGCGTGGCAAGCCCTGCTCTCTCCTGGGTCCTCCACGTGTGAGCGCAGTAAGGAAAAACACTGCTGTCTCACTCTTTCTCCCGAAGGTTAGGAAGCGTGCGTCACCAAGGAGAAATAGTAGTCAGGAGTGGTGAGCATCACTTCAGGGCATCCCACTTTGACCAAAAGCCTCTTTGTTCCTCCAAGTGACTGATTACATCTGACCAGGGGAAGAGTGTGCGGAAGCCCCACTGGGCCCCCAGCGCTGCAGACACGGGCGTGTGCAGGTGTGTGCAGAGCACCCTGTGGGGATGTTAACTATGAGCCCGCCCCCGGGAACGTCATACACAGGGGGGGTAAGGTGTTGTTTACTGAATGGGCACTGAGTGAGCTGTGGTGGCGTGTGGGAGGGTGATCTCCGTGGGGAAGACTGAAAAGGCCGTGGAGATGAGGTCGAGCGATGCAGCCGGGGGCAGATGCGGGCAGGAGAGAACAGAGTGCAGACAGGACTGGACCAGGTGCCCAGCCAGGGTGCTGGGAGAGTGCGGGGAGGGCCTTGCCGAGTTCCTCGTCTGTGTGTCTGTGTGGTCAGGTCCGTGACTCCGACACTGAGGACCAACAGGGACAACATGCAGGAGGAGCGGGAAATGTGACTCTAGAGCTCACCCAGGAAGCATGTTAGGGGCACAGCAGGACCTCTCAGGACAGGGCCCCGCAGGCTGACAGGAACGATGACAGAGGGACAGGCTCCCCAAGGAACGCCGTCACTTAACTCTGTCCTAGAGCATACAGAATTAGCACATTGTTTCAGGGACTGTGGACATCAGTCAGCGGGAAGACACCCCTCAGAGCATCCAGGCGGGCGGAGGACCGTCCCCAGACTCTTCAGCGCAGAGTGGAAGGCTGTGACTAGGGTGCGAGGTGTGAGGGGGGGGGCAGGTCCCTCCCCAGCCCCTTGGGCACGGGCTACACCTTCCTGGCTTCCAGAGATGAACGTGTTTCTCTTTGGAGCACACACCATATGCCACGGGAAAGGGCTGTAAAGTTTTATAGGTGTGTTTAAGAGTGTGATAAGGGCATAATAAAGCAACACTAATGCAAAGGAATGGGAACTAATTGGACAATGGAATTAAAATATGAGGCACGGAGGACTCTAACCACATGCAGCTTCTGTTTGTGCAAGTCATAAAGCCCCAGGGCTCTTGTGCTGTGTGAAGGTGGGGAGCCTCGGACTTAGGCTTTTTAAAAAAGTCACCAGTGGCCACACTTGACTGAGAGCTTACAGGCCTGGCATCCGTCATGAGAGCAGAAGCGTTGGTTTCTGTTTTATCTTAAGCATGTGAAGCTCTGTGTATTTTGTGTGCGTGAGAGAGAGAAAGAGAAACAGGGACAGAGAGACAAGATGAGAAGCATCAACTCATAGTTGCAGCACCTTAGTTGTTCATTGATTGCTTTCTCATATGTGCCTTGACCGGAGGGGCTCCAGCCAAGCCAGCGACCCCTTGCTCAACCCAGTGACCTTGGGCTCAAGCCAGCGACCTTGGGCTTCAAGCCAACAGCCATGAGGTCATGTCTATGGTCCCGTGCTCAAGCCAGTGACCCCGCGCTCAAGCTGGTGACCTCAGGGTTTCGAACCTGGGTCCTCAGCATTCCGGGCTGATGCTCTCTCCACTGCGCCACCGCCTGGTCAGGCAAGGCTCCGTGTATCTCAAGGTGAGAACATTTATTATTTCCGCACTTCCTTGGGATTTTTTTATCGGCATTCCTCTTTCTGAGGGATTTAATCACCTTCGTTTAATGAGCGCTTACTGATCGTCTCTGTACCAGGGAGGGTGGATGAGGATGTCAGATATAAAACCTCATTCTTTTTACTGAGGAACATGTGTTCCACCACACACCAACATTCATTCATTCGCTTATTCACCCCTTCAGCACTAACTGCGGAGCTAGGACTAGGTGCTTGGTTCATGCGAGGTCAGCAATGCACATGAGGTTTATTGTTGCAATAAAACAGCAAGCGTGGGGGGTTAACGGCTTCTGTCTGATACATTGTTTTTTCATAATGCAGTGAGATGTCCAAGGGAGCTTGCCCATGAGTCACTGTTTCCAAACAGAGAGACGCACAGGAGCATGTAGGAACAGGACAGGGAGCCAGAAACGGAAGCGCTGGAGTCAGAGGTCGCAAAAGAACAAAGACAACGTGCAGCAGCTATTAGCATCGGAAGAACGCCCGTCGGGAAGTTCAGGAGAGGCTAATTATCGAGACGTTGAACCTGACTCGAGCAATAAAGCCTGTGAAGACAGGGGATATGGTCTCACTACGACCTCTCCAGCAGCCGCCAAGCTGAGCTTTTTAGGCGAATGTGGTATAGAATGTCCTAAAATCCCAAGAGAAGGAACTTGGAACCAGATGAGAGACGCTTCCCTAACTTTTTAGGGGTAAAAGCAGAGTTAGATACAGAAACATCATGTAGGAAGATGACGCAAGACTCAGACAGCCATGAAAAGGTTGACCTACGCTCGGAAGCATCCCTAGTCCCCTTCCCCTCCCTGGAATCTGACTTCGTAGCCCAGCACGCAAGGACGTCCGCCGCCAACCAGCACCTTGGGGACGTGCCCTCAGTGTGGCTTCCATTCTGCAGCAACCCAGCACCTCGTTTGTGCTCCATGTGCCCAGTTCTCCTGTCTCCTGGGCACAGCTTGGGGACGGCTCAGCGTGTCAGGACGTCCCAGTTCTGCAGCAGCCCAGCGCCTCGTCTGTGCTCCATGTGCCCTGTTCTCCTGTCTCCTGAGCACAGCGTGGGGGACGGCTCGGCGTGTCAGGACGTCCCAGTTCTGCAGCAGCCCAGCGCCTCGTCTGTGCTCCATGTGCCCAGTTCTCCTGTCTCCTGGGCACAGCGTGGGGGACGGCTCAGCGTGTCAGGACGTCCCAGTTCTGCAGCAGCCCAGCGCCTCGTCTGTGCTCCATGTGCCCAGTTCTCCTGTCTCCTGGGCACAGCGTGGGGGACGGCTCGGCGTGTCAGGACGTCCCAGTTCTGCAGCAGCCCAGCGCCTCATCTGTGCTCCATGTGCCCTGTTCTCCTGTCTCCTGGGCACAGCTTGGGGACGGCTCGGCGTGTCAGGACGTCCCAGTTCTGCAGCAGCCCAGCGCCTCGTCTGTGCTCCATGTGCCCAGTTCTCCTGTCTCCTGGGCACAGCGTGGGGGACGGCTCGGCGTGTCAGGACGTCCCAGTTCTGCAGCAGCCCAGTGCCTCGTCTGTGCTCCATGTGCCCAGTTCTCCTGTCTCCTGGGCACAGCGTGGGGGACGGCTCAGCGTGTCAGGACGTCCCAGTTCTGCAGCAGCCCAGTGCCTCGTCTGTGCTCCATGTGCCCAGTTCTCCTGTCTCCTGGGCACAGCGTGGGGGACGGCTCGGCGTGTCAGGACGTCCCAGTTCTGCAGCAGCCCAGCGCCTCGTCTGTGCTCCATGTGCCCAGTTCTCCTGTCTCCTGGGCACAGCTTGGGGACGGCTTGGCGTGTCAGGACGTCCCAGTTCTGCAGCAGCCCAGTGCCTCGTCTGTGCTCCATGTGCCCTGTTCTCCTGTCTCCTGGGCACAGCTTGGGGACGGCTTGGCGTGTCAGGACGTCCCAGTTCTGCAGCAGCCCAGTGCCTCGTCTGTGCTCCATGTGCCCTGTTCTCCTGTCTCCTGGGCACAGCTTGGGGACGGCTCAGCGTGTCAGGACGTCCCAGTTCTGCAGCAGCCCAGTGCCTCGTCTGTGCTCCATGTGCCCAGTTCTCCTGTCTCCTGGGCACAGCGTGGGGGACGGCTCGGCGTGTCAGGACGTCCCAGTTCTGCAGCAGCCCAGCGCCTCGTCTGTGCTCCATGTGCCCAGTACTCCTGTCTCCTGAGCACAGCGTGGGGGACGGCTCGGCGTGTCAGGACGTCCGGACTCTCCCGTGCTGTAACGCCCTGCTCGTGTTCAGGGAGACTTCCTTCTCTCTCCAGTGGGATAGATCGTTCCCTTCCCGTTTTCTGCCTTGACGACACTCTTCTTTCTTTCGCCGACGTCTGCTTAACTCTCTATGACAAATGAGATGCCTCATCTGAGCGCCAGATCCGAATGTCTAAGATGTGACACTTTTTTTTTTCTTCAGTTTCTTTGTTAAAAAGAAACGACCTCAGGTGGTGGTCGAGGAAGTCGTTAGAACAGAACAGTCAGCCGCCTAAAACAGAAAACGGTCAAAGGGGTTTCGTGTCTCCTCAGCCACCCTTCGCACCTGACACCGGAAACAAACAGGGATGCTTTTAAAATAGTTTCTCTTCTCTGGAAACCTTCATCCAACAGTTTCGTGTGGAGACTTGTGACGACAGGGTCCCGAAATCACTCGTGACTTCAAAAATCAAGTGGTTTTGCTTCTTCCTCAACAATTAGTTTATTCTAAAAGGGTCTTTTTAAAAGATGTTGAGGCCCTGGCCGGTTGGCTCAGCGGTAGAGTGTCGGCCTGGTGTGCAGGAGTCCCGGGTTTGATTCCCGGCCAGGGCACACAGGAGAAGTGCCCATCTGCTTCTCTACACCTCCCCCTCTCCTTCCTCTCTGTCTCTCTCTTCCCCTCCCGCAGCCCAGGCTCCATTGAAGCAAAGATGGCCCGGGCGCTGGGGATGGCTCCTTGGCCTCTGCCTCAGGCACTGGGGTGGCTCTGGTTGCAACAGAGCGACACCCCAGATGGGCAGAGCATCGCCTCCTGGTGGGCATGCCAGGTGGATCCCGGTCAGGCGCATGCGGGAGTCTGTCTGACTGCCTCCCCGTTTCCAGCTTCGGGAAAAAAAAAAAAAAAAAAAAAGATGTTGAAATGATGGCTAAAACCATACAATGGGACTTGTGATTTTTTCCGTTCATAATTCTTTTCCTCCAGAAGTTGTTCAGGGTAACACAAAAGTTTTTTTCTTTCTTTTTCCACTAGAAAAACTTAAGTGTTCCCTAACTCTTCATGCTAGGTCCCACAGGAGTTTGGAGAGCCCACACGGTCCCCAAAGGAAGCCGATCAAAGAGTGACTTTTCCTAAATTCACATGGCAGAGACCGACAGGCAGATCACTAAGAGAAAATCAGATACACAGTTCTCCGTGTGGATGCACAAAGACGGTATTCGGGCCTGGAGGCAGAGGAGGCGGACTGTCCGGGGTGTGCAGAGACGCAGGCAAGTTTAAGCAGGATCTGCCTTTTCTCACTGGACTTCTGTCCATTGAAGCCAAATATTTCATTCCTGATATCTGTCCAGATTGGAGGGATAAATTTCAAAAAGACGATGGAGGTTATAAATTTTCATCCTTGGTAGACACAGGAGCATGCTGCAGGAAAAAATGCAAAACACAATGTTTTATGTGGACACTGGCCTATGGAAACAGTGCTTGGAATAAATCCAGTTCTTCGGTTTCCCCAGGGAAACTTTGCCTCTCCGTGTTTTTAATATTACTTAGAAAACTTACTAAAATTATGATGTCAACGCGTGTGGCCCAGACAGCGTGAGCCTTTGCCTTTCCTCCTAGCGAAGTATATATTAAGAGACATAAATAACCCAACGGTTAGGAGAGTTGTTTTATTAAGGATTAAAATCTGTCTGGTCGAACTAATGACATCAGAATCCCAGGAATCTGTGCTATTCGGAGCAGGGTTGGGGCAGCCACTTGCTCCAGTAAAATGGTCAAGAAGCTCCCTGTGACATTTTCCTCTGGTCCCTCCAGATTGGACATCTGTCGATGCAAACCATGTGTCCAGTAATGGACCGGTGACTTGCACACAGACATTGGGAGTATAAAATCCTTTATTCAAAGTTGCTGAATGAAACAAAACCCAAGCGGAATGCAGTGGAAGAAGCGCCATCACAATTTAAAACGCAGGGACGGAACTTGACGAGACCAACCCTTTCTGGCAGGGGCCGGGACTCGTTCCTGCACATCGACCCGAGTCACGCGGGCTCCTCAGCGTGTGGCAGGGCTCACCGTCCCGACACCCCAGGACAGGTGTCTGCCCGAGCACACCAGGGCTACACAGAAATCAGAATGCTCAGGATGGGGTCCTGAGGCTTTAAAAAAAAGTCTCCTAAAGGTTGGACGGAAAATAAAATAGAAAATGTTGGGGAAGGTGAATGGAGGAAGGAGACACAAGAGTGAGTGTTGATGTGCGTTCCTGTGTATTTGCTTGGTTAATAAATGCCTTCATCCATTTTTAAAGCACCCCGATTGTTGATTTTCTTCCATCTGAAGGACCAATAAAGAAAAATTTCATAAATAAGCTAGTGTATAAATGTGATGTCAAGAAGCATATATCTTTTTCTTCGTATATTTACTTCGTTTATCAGATTTGGAAAGTAAGTGTGTCCTCTGGGCGATGGAAGGTACTATATTTCAAACCCTATTTGGTTACATTTTTACTGCTTTTCTTAAATTCACTCGATCGTACCAATTTCAGAGCATAATAAAGGACCGAGTCACAGTGAACTCGCCAAACCCCAGCCTTAATATCTGAAGCAGAATTTATTAGAATAATAAATTTTAGCCGGAGAAGCGTGGTGAACTCCTTGTGCGGACACCTCGGTCCTGACTGGCCTGCTAAGCGCGGGCGCTTCTGATACCGGAAGGTACCCTGTTTTCAGAACTCGGAGGAAAGCCTACAGAGTTAACTGTTTGCACCAGAACTGTTTCCGTCTCTGTTTCACCCGCTGAAAACCGAGGTTTCACCTTTAACCCTCCCATATGTGTGTCAGGACCACGCTTTGCCGTTCCCTGGCCGTGCACGCATTCCCTGGCGGATCACTTCTTACTCTGGAGACAGCTGAAGGTGGCCTAGACCGAGCCACGTCCAGGTGTAGAAGAGAAATGCCCGCCTCTCCGTGCAGGGAACGTCAGTCGATGGTGTAAAAGGATCACAAAATGTTCATCCACTCCTCTCTACAGCAGTCACACCCTGCTTAGATCCAAATACAGTTCTGGTGTCAGTTTTTAGAAAGAGATAGAAAGATGGAAAAGAGAGTCAAGAGCTGGGATTTTTTTTTTTTTTTTTAACTGAAGGAGTCAAATGAATGAGCTAAGATGAGAGCAATGCGTATTTGAGGAAACACTAGATTATTTCAACCAAACTCACGGCTTCCGTCCCTCAGCTCAAGAGAGAGCAGGCTGGCTCTTGGCCGTGCCGTAGGGTCATTCTCTGTGGGGATAGAGGAGGAGATGAGATACAATTGGTTATAATGAAGATTCAAAAGTTCGGTTTGGAAATCAGGGAGAATTTCTGAATCATTCGGAGTCTGAGAAAGATTGACAAGCAGGATTGCAAAGCTTCCGTCTGGGAAGTCATTGAAAACCACGTCCATGACTCTATTCTAGAATATTCGACTTTTCTCTCTTCTTAAACATAGGAAGTTGGGTGAATTCCATAGTTCTTAAGCTTACAGGCTGGTACTTATAAATATTTATGTACTTGACTAATTCTGTTACTCCCTCTTACTTCCACGAAACCAAAATAAAATAAAGCAAGCCACCTAAAGCACAGACTTCTGTAGGAGTCTGTCCTCCCTACAAAGCTGTATGTGGTTGTCCAGTAATGTAAGACCCATGGGAGGACCAGTCTCCAGTGGAGCTGGCCAACTCCCTTTCCAGAACGGTCTCTCGTTTAAACACTCCCTCCAGTAAGCGTGTCTACAAGGTGCGTGGCCCACATGAGGCTGTTGGCTGTTACTCAGATGAGTTCTCTTTTCTGAACACGCTTCCCCTGGCTGACAATGCAGCTTCGCTCTCCTTGGCTACTGAAAGCACCATCGTCCTTCAAGATTCAAGACAGCAGCCTGACCAGGCGGTGGTGTAGTGGATAGAGCGTCCGACTGGGACACAGAGGACCCAGGTGCGAAACCCCAAAGTGACTGGCTTGAGCACAGGCTCATCTGGTTTGAGCAAGGCTCACCAGCTTGAGCCCAAGGTCACTGGCTTGTTGAAGGGGTCACTCAGTCTGCTGTAGCCCCCGGTCAAGGCACATATGAAAAAGCAATCAATGAACAACTAAGGTGCCACAACGAAGAATTGATGCTTCTCATCTCTCTCCTTTCCTGTCTGTCCCTATTTGTCCCTCTCTCTGTCCCTGTCACACACATAGCCACTCACACACTTACACGCCCACTCACACGCACATGCCCACACCCACCGTCACCCATCGCTGTGTGCTGCAGAGCTGACCCCGGTCCACAGGGACAGTGTTGTGCCCAGAACAGTGCCAGCCCTCCTCCGCCCGCAGCTTGTCTCGGACCCTGAACCACAGAGAGGAGGGAATGCAGCCCTGATGGAAAACACAGCATTTGTTCAGTGCGTGGGACTCTCCCCGGGACCACTCATGATGACAGCGCCTCCGTCTGGGAAAGTGACCAAGAGTCCCCACCTGACGCGCCCTGGACCCTCGCAGTGTTTGCCAGGCATCCTTGGCAAGGCTGGCGGGTCGCGGAGACGGGCTCTCTCTCGCTGGGGACCCCGCCCTCGTCTCCCTGGGGACCCCGCCCTCGTCTCCCTGGGGACCCCGCCCTCATCCCCGCCCTTGTCTCCCTGGGGACCCCGCCCTTGTCTTCCTGGGGACCCCGCCCTTGTCCCCCCCTCCCCCGAAGGGCTGCACTCACAGCGGTTTCACAGGGGGCTCGGCCCCCACGCGAGGCACATGGGAAGCTGAGCGTGTGACCCGGGGCTTTTACAGCCATTCTGTTTTGCTTTACTTTCTACTTTTTTAAGGGAAGAGACGCAAAGCGTTTTCACATCGACAGGAATTGGCTGTTTTTTCAAGGGGAAGTCACGGCATAAGGGTTTTTTAGATAGGGGAACAGAACGGAAGTGCTAAATTAAAACTGCTGCATCGATTTCCTTTTAGCCCGGCTCGATGTCAGTTACATAAAAGGGTCGGAGGAAGGATTTATTCTGGGCCACGCGTCTCTGGCGACCACCGAGAGCCGGCAGTGTGTCAGTGGCGTTGTCCAGACGCCCTTTGTCTCCCCGGGCAGGGGTCGGGGGGCCCACGAGCGGCAGACCGTGCAGGGGAGTAGAAATCGGTCCTGGGTCCCGTTCGGCTGACTCCGTGCGTGTTCGGTTCAGGTGCTTCTGAAAGAGGTGAAGATGCAACCTCAGTGGGGACGCATCTTGAAGGACGCAGAGACAAGGGTTCTGCACGGCTCTCTCGGGGTGCCAAGTGTGAGAACAAGTCGCCATGGTGGGGATGAGGAGAGAACGGTGGAGTGTGTGCGGCCGCCCTGCGCACGCGCCTGGGAGGAGGGAGGAGGGCCGCCCTGCGCACGCGCCTGGGAGGAGGGAGGAGGGCCGCCCTGCGCACGCGCCTGGGAGGAGGGAGGAGGGCCGCCCTGCGCACGCGCCTGGGAGGAGGGCCGCCCTGCGCGCGCGCCTGGGAGGAGGGCCGCCCTGCGCGCGCGCCTGGGAGGAGGGCCGCCCTGCGCGCGCGCCTGGGAGGAGGGCCGCCCTGCGCACGCGCCTGGGAGGAGGGCCGCCCTGCGCACGCGCCTGGGAGGAGGGCCGCTCTGCGCACGCGCCTGGGAGGAGGGCCACCCTGCGTGCACAGCGAAACCAGGACGGAGGGGTCCCTGCAGCCAGCCCCGGGGCCCCTCTGCCCAGGGCAGGCCCTGACCGTCTGGGTGGCTCGGTCCGGATATTGTACGGATGGGAATTAGCCGCGTTTGGGTGCCTGGTGAGCTTGGAAGTGCTGGCTTTGCTTCGTTGTGAATATTTACATCGTTCCCCCGGCTTCGGATGGGGGGTTGCTGCTTGTCCAACTACAAATGGGTTGAAACACCCGCTGGGGGGCCCACGTGTTGCTCACTGCTGTCGGGGGCTGGGGGTTGAGGGAGTTGTGTCTCTGGAACAGGACAGGGGACTGGATGTACGAGAGAGGTTGTGTGACGCTGGCAGGTGGGGTCGCGGGGTGAGTGGTTCCTGACCGACCTCCCTAAACGGAGCCCGGAGGCCTGTCCCCGGACCCTCGCAGCAGGAGCGCACCCACATCAGCAGGGCTGCCCCTCCCCAGGGAGGAGAGTTTCAGCAGACGGAGTACCTGCTGCGGTGGGGCCCGGGCTCCACGCTTCCCTCGCAGGACAGCCGCACCCCCTCCGTGTGCGCCTGGGACACCAGTCCTGCAGCGCAGGGCGTCCGCGGACTCTGGCCTGACCCCTGGGCGCGAGCTGGACTCTGGCCTGACCCCTAGGCGCGAGCTGGACTCTGGCCTGACCCCTGGGCGCGAGCTGGACGCTGGCCTGACCCCTGGGCGCGAGCTGGACTCTGGCCTGACCCCTGGGCGCGAGCTGGACTCTGGCCTGACCCCTGGGCGCGAGCTGGACTCTGGCCTGACCCCTGGGGACGAGCTGGACTCTGGCCTGACCCCTGGGCACGAGCTGGACTCTGGCCTGACCCCTGGGCGCGAGCTGGACTCTGGCCTGACCCCTGGGCGCGAGCTGGACTCTGGCCTGACCCCTGGGGACGAGCTGGACTCTGGCCTGACCCCTGGCACGAGCTGCACTCTGGCCTGACCCCTGGGCGCGAGCTGGACTCTGGCCTGACCCCTGGGCGCGAGCTGGACTCTGGCCTGACCCCTTGGGACGAGCTGGACTCTGGCCTGACCCCTGGGGACGAGCTGGACTCTGGCCTGACCCCTGGCACGAGCTGCACTCTGGCCTGACCCCTGGGCGCGAGCTGGACTCTGGCCTGACCCCTGGGCACGAGCTGCAGGGCCGGCAGGTGTTGTTGAGGGCATGGACGCCCGTCCGCGGTGGGCCAGAGGCGGAGAGGGTGCAGCTCGGGGCTCCTTTGCAGCGACTGCTCCCTGTGGCCTGTTCTCGAGCGAGAAAGAAGTCACGGGAAATAACACACCTGGGGCCTCGGACCGAAGGCACTTTGGTCCGCATGACCTGTACCTCATGGCCAGAACCTTTTGTTTCCAGCGCTTCTGAGACTCTGTGAAAATATTATTTCCTTCATTACTGCATAATATTATATTTTCTATCCTTCCACTTTAAAGAAATTTTAGTCGCAATAGACAGTTTATCTTACATACATAATACTTTGTTTTACATGCGTGATACTTTGCCGTACGTACATGATAGTTTGTCTTTCCATGCAGGATAGTTTGTCTTCCATACGTGACAATGTTTGTCTCATCTGCATGAGCATGTGTCTCACATATGTGACAGACTGTCTCACACGCATCAGAGGTTGTCTTGCGTACATGACAGATTGTACCTCACATCCGTGAGAGTTTGACTCACATACATGACAGACTGTTTCACATGCATGAGTTTGTCCCACATGCATGACAGACTGTGCTGCCCATACATGAGAGTTTGACTCACATATATGAGATTGTATCTCACATGCATGAGAGTTTGACTCACATACATGACAGACTGTGTCACATACATGAGAGTTTGGCTCACATATATGACAGACTGTTTCACATGTATGAGTTTGTCCCACATGCATGACAGACTGTGCTGCCCATACATGAGAGTTTCACTCACATATATGATACTGTATCTCACATGCATGATAGTTTGGCTCACATACATGACAGACTGTGTCTCACATACATGAGACTTTGGCTCACATACATGACAGACTATCTCACATACATGAGAGTTTGGCTCACATGCATGACAGCTCTCTTACAGAAGAGGCCTTCATCATGGGCCCGTGGTCCTTGTGCAAGTGGACAGGCAGATGATAGCTTAATTCTGAAACTGGAGATCTGGGAAGCCAGGCACCTAAATTTAGAAACTTCTTTTCCATTTGCAACCGACACAGTCAGTGCCTTACGAAACTTCAATCCTCAGATGACCTGGTCTAAACCACAGAAATGGACATCATTAAAAATAAACAAGCTTTTAAAAAGAGATTGGAAGCAGATTCGAGTGACTATAAATCTTACAGTTAGAACTGTTTTCCGTCTGGCCCTAGTGCCTCTCTCAATCTTTTGAGTAAATAATACGAGGGAAATTTGGAAAATGATCCCTTAAAGAAAACTTAATTTTTTTTAATCTGACAGAAGAAAATAAAAAAAAAAATTTAACAAAGAACTAGCTCCTCAACCTCCTGACCTCCGGATTCCAGACTGGGGCTCCTTTCTGTAGACGCTGCCGTTTCCAGATCCTTAAACAAACAGGAGAAAGCTGACTACTGCTCCTCATCATTGCTGGACCTAATTTGTGATGCCCTTCATGTCCCTGCCTCTCTGCGGGAGGCCACAGCATGGAATCTATTTTATAACCACCTATTGCTTTACGCATGTAAATGGTCTCTTTGCTGGAAAGCCAAAGTTTCTTGCTTGAAAACAAAATGTTTAAAAAAAAAAAAAAAGAGGACTGGAGAGGGCACCGAGAAGTTAGTTTGGGACGGGGAGGTGGGTGGAGAGGAGATCAGAGAGCAGCTGTTCTCACTGTCGATCCGGAAAGTCAGCAGAGAGCTCAGGCCGGCCGGCAAAGGGAGGCGGGACGTCCCGCGCAGTCGATAGCAGCTACTGCTCCCAGATGTCAGCAAGGTCCATTTGGGCCATAACCATAAAGAAAAGAAAAAAGGAAGAATAAAACAAAAAGGTGATATTTGGGAAGGAAAGGCCAATAAATAGATAAAGTTGTCATCAAAGCTCAAAAACAGAAGTAAAAAATAAAAAATTCTGTAAGTCTGAAAGCAGAACTATCACCTCAGATACAGAGGAGAATGAAAGAATAATAATTTGTTATGTTTAACTCTTTGGTAATAAAATATCATATAAAGGGAAGAGGTCATTTCTTACCAAAATAAATGATCCAAATTTAAAAAACATATATAACCAGTAATCACCTTTCACATTGGAAAGCAAATTTCAATATTTACCGTTTTAAAAACGCCAGGCACAAGCAAGTTTGCGGCCCAACTGCTAAAGGTTTTGTCAGATTTCCATGTTTCTTTGAAAAATTGCAGCTTATAGAAAGACGCAAGAAAACCCCCCAATAAATCTGTGAACCTTGATCCACTTGACTACCCAAAACTGGAGAGTACTGCACTATGAAAAATTATAGACCGTTTTCCACGGTGGTTCCATGCAAATTTCTAAGCCACGTGTATGAAAATTGCATCCTTGACCATACAGCTAGTGCTCGACTTATGACCATGATTGTTTCCAACAGACCGGTCATAACACGGTTTGGTCCTAAGTTGAGTAGGCTCTACTGTATGTACAGTATGGTGAAATGATGTTATAAAAATCTTTAAGTCATATTTTATCATAATTTTCTTTGTTCATTTTATGCCATTTGTATCACCTCTATATGATTTTGTTTCCTATTTTTACATTCGTCAGGTTTAAGTAAAACACTGCATTACCAGTACAACTGGTTTAATATTTGCAAAATATACAAAAATACAAAATACAGGTGTAAAAAATACCATAGAAAACATTTTCCCAATTGCAAAACATATAAACATGTACGAAACATTTTATTGGCCGCTGGTGCTTGGCTCTGGATCGTGATGTCGTCATCTGAGGCAGCAGTTGGCGTTACCGGAGTTGTTTTTTTCATGAACATGTGCAATCACATTTACTTTCTTTCCTTCTTTGTACTTGTTCATTGATTGATTTCTTTCTCATATGTGCCTTGACCAGGGGGTTACAGCAGAGAGAGTGGCCCCTTGCTCAAGCCAGTGACCTTGGGCTCAAACCAGCGACCGTGGGGTCATGTCTACGATCCCATGCTCAAGCCAGCACCCCTGCACTCAAGCTGGTGAACCCATGCTCAAGTCGGATGAGCCCGCGCTCATTTTCGTATCGAGATCAATGGCCTTTCTTTCCTTCTTGGCAGGCTGAGGCATAGACAAAGACAATTTCCTCTTGGTAGACATCTTGGGAGAGGTTTGATGAAAAATATCCAAGACACAAAACACAAATTGCTGTACCGAGTCTGGGATAACAGTTGAAATGGTGCACGCGGAGATGGTAGTGCTGCCGGAAGCTGGTCCACACTGTCGTACGCCCAGCTGGGCAACGCTTGCGCTGCCAGACGCGGAGCAGTCGTGGCTAGCGATTGTGGTCGTAAAGTCAAATGGTCATAAGTTGCATAGGGTAAGTCGATCAATATCTGTATATAGGATGACACTGAGATTTCCGTGTAGAGTCTGTACACGGACTGACTTTTTCTCTTCCGACCTCTCTGTGCGATTGCGCCCAGCCCGGGGGCAGACCCCATCTGGAGGCTGGCCCTGTCTGTGAAAAGGATGACTACAGTGCTGGACCTCGTGTCCTCTGACTGCCCTTGACACTATGCAGCAATAACAGCTTTAGCCTCCGGTTCCACAGTGATCTCTTATCAAAGTCTTTGTCGGTCTGGTCTGTACATTCATAGATACCCACAGGCATCAAACGACTAAATCGCTCTTGCGGATGGGAAGGCATTCATTCAAACAGTAGTGGTTTTATCTGGGAGACCCGTGATGTTGGCACATTCAACCTGTCATCCTGCTTTTTATCCTGGGGGGCGGGGGGCAGGGCGGGGAGGGACCCGTCCTGACCAGACCCGAGTGGCTCGTTCCAGCCTCTGCCGGGGTAGATACTAGAAGACAATAACCCAAATGGGTCATTTGTCTACACTGTGGAACATGGCGGAGGAGAGATTGTGGGCAGACGGGAATTGTGTGAGAAAAGCTCCCCGTTTCTCAAGCAGCCCCCTGATCTGTCCATGCTCGACGGCTGTATTCACGTCGACCTCCTGGCTGTGTCCCCGGAAGATGCCCCGGCCACGCCCTGTCGCAGGGGCCTGTGGTGTGGTCACTGGGCTTTCCTGCTCTTGTCTCCGACTCTGGTGGACAGATCTTCTTCGTGGACTGACCCCTTAGCTTCCCAGCGTGAGCGTGTTTGCTGCTGCCGCTGCCCGTAATCTAGAGGTCGTCTTTCTTCCGTATTTTTACAGATTGGTTTCACGGTTACAGGGAAACTTCTCCCACACTCACTGACTTCTTCATAAACACAGGTGGGGCTACAAAAGACAGCACCAAGCCAGTCGACGGTCCTCTTTTTCAATCCGCACAAGGACCAATCAGAATCGGTGTGAGGGGAGCGTGGGGCCCCGCGGCTGCTCCCAACCCCCCCCCCCCCCGTGCTGTCCTGATGGGCAGGTGCTGCTTGCCACCTGAGATCCTTCTGGAAGGACAATGTTTTTAGGCTCAGGGGCAGTCGGGAAGCTACAGTTGTTCAGGCACCTCAGCTCTGTTGGAACGTTTCATTCTGTGCACTTGGGTGTAAATATTTTCATAGGTCTAGCTGTCGAAGTGCACGTCTCCCATGAGACCTGTCTGTGGAAAATAGCCCACTCTAATGAAAGCCAGCCTGAGAGTGATGATTCTTGGAAAGTTCACGTCACAGTTTAACTTTTGGAGGTTCATTAATTTGCCAAGGGCCCAAATAGGGTGGAAATCTAGTCAGATACTCAGAAATAAAAATCCACAACCTCAACTATCTATACAGTGCTTTGCTGCAGTGCGTGAATATTTCTGATTGCGCTGGTGCTTAATTATACTTTAGAATTAGGCCTGAGGTCTGCTTATCCTATTTCTCTGTTTAGTCACTAACATGCATTTTCTCACAGCTTAGATTTCCTTCATAGCTGCCATTCTAAATAATGATTTGAGACTCATTAAAAAAACAAAACAACAACAACTTGATAACAACCTTGACTATAATAATAATTGTAATTTCATTCCCACCAAGGTTTTTATATTTCCCATTAGTATGCCTTTTAAGACAATATTTATGTTAATAACATTTTCCTGATTATAAAAGTAATATGTGCTCACTGTAGAAAATTAACAAAATTCGTAAGTACAGAAAAGATCATCCCTCATCTCACTGCTCGGAGATCCCAGGTGTGCGCGCAGGTGTGTGTTTGCGCAGGAAACCGTCAGTTCCTGGAGTAAATGAGGCCCGTGCAGCTCCTGCTGCCACATTGCTGCCGTCTTCTGTGGGGACGACCTGAGCATTTCAGGTACGTCGTCGTGCAGGCTTCCGAAACAGGACTTTTCGGTTTCATGCTCACCTCGGACTTGGAAGCATGAAGGACCATTTAGTCATGCTGCTATTGTATTTTGGAACTTTTCAAATAGTAAAATCAAAATCCATTTTGAGGACAAATTAAAAAAAAAAGAAAAACTGATGGGGGCCCATTCCAGCCAGCCCTCCAGAGCTTTGCCCCCAAACACGAAATACAAGACCACTTGGAAGAAATCAGAGCTGGCGGGGCCGAGGAGCACGGAGCATGGGAGCAGGGAGGGTCCGGGCTGCTGTCGTGTGAGCGGAGGGACCCAGACCGCTGCCCGGCCAGGGGGGGCTTCTTCGGCCGTAACTCAGAGAGAGTCTGTTGACACAAGGCTCCTGTTTTCCGTCATGACTAGATTGCACTGGATTATGAACGTGGGGTGGAGAGTTCAGAGATCACACTGGATTATGAACATGGGGCAGAGAGGTCAGAGATCGCACTGGATTATGAACGTGGGGCGGGGAGGTCAGAGATCGCACTGGATTATGAACGTGGGGCGGGGAGGTCAGAGATCGCACTGGATTATGAACGTGGGGCGGGGAGGTCAGAGATCGCACTGGATTATGAACGTGGGGCGGGGAGGTCAGAGATCGCACTGGATTATGAACGTGGGGCGGGGAGGTCAGAGATCGCACTGGATTATGAACGTGGGGCGGGGAGGTCAGAGATCGCACTGGATTATGAACGTGGGGCGGGGAGGTCAGAGATCGCACTGGATTATGAACGTGGGGCGGAGAGGTCAGAGATCACGCTGGATTATGAACGTGGGGCAGAGAGGTCAGAGATCGCACTGGATTATGAACATGGGGCGGGGAGGTCAGAGATCGCACTGGATTATGAACGTGGGGCGGGGAGGACAGAGATCACACTGGATTATGAACGTGGGGTGGAGAGGTCAGAGATCACACTGGATTATGAATGTGGGGCGGAGAGGTCAGAGGACTGTGGAGAGTGATAGATGATGAAGGATAAGTCTCTCAGTTCACCTGGCCTGAGGGGCGGGTCACGGTGTCCCTGCAGTGGGACAGGGTTTATTTAGGAATTTAGCAGGAATTCGCATTTAACGTGTCCATTAGTGTCGTCACCTGCACAGTTCCCTCACTGATAACAAACAGCAATATATGGTATTTGCCTAGGAGTTTATTTGCTTAGTTTATTAGGATGTCCTAATACAATAAAATAGGGCGTTATTGTTTTCAAATCATTCTTATTCAGGGAAAACCTGCCTTTCCTGGTAGTTGGCTGACTTATGAGCCCACATGAGCCATTAAATGGCATAATGTTGCCATATCTTTTGACATTGAATTGTGTATCTATCTTTTGATATTGTGTTGTGTATCTTTTCCCCTGTGGCTCATTCTATACTAGTAGAAAAAGTATCTCTAAGAAGGCATGCTGGAATAATTCCTGAATGCTGGTCAGTGGAAATTTCTCTTAGAAATAACGAAGTCTATTAACTGTTCAGGTATTTATTTAGCTTACGCAAAAACATTTATACAGAAATACAAGAGCAACATCTTGCTCTTAAAAATTGGCCAACGGCCTGATTTCCTTTGAAGGAACAATGTTGCTTGTAACATTTTCTTCTTGAGCTCACATTGGAAGATACAAATACATGGTGTACCTAGTGTTTAATTAAAAACAACAACAGCAGACACCTCTCTCAGGTGTCTAGACTCACCCCAAGCCAGACACACACAGTACCTCCTCTCTGTCATGGTTGTGTTGTTTAGTTTTTGACAGAGACAGAGAGAGAGTCAGAGAGAAGGACAAATAGGGACAGACAAGAAGGGAGAGAGATGAGAAGCATCAATTCTTCATTGCAGCACCTTAGTTGTTCATTGATTGCTTTCTCATATGTGCCTTGACCATGGGGCTCCAGCAGACTGAGTGACCCCTTGCTCAAGCCAGCAACCTTAGGCTTCAAGCCAGTGACTATGGGGTCATGTCTATGATCCCATGCTCAAGCCAGCGACCCCATGTTCAAGCTGGTGAGCCCGCACTCAAGCTGGATGAGCCCATGCTTAAGCTGGCAACCTCAAAGTTTCAAACCTGGATCCTCCGCATCCCAGTCCAACGCTGTAGCCACTGCCCCACCGCCTGGTCAGGCTGCCATGATCATCTTGTTTGTTAGTTTGTTACAGACACACTGTTTTCTGGGATAAAGCTGGAAATAGAACACTGTTTATTCCCTGATTTTCTCTGATGACAAACTTTTGTTTTAACTTCTAAAATTTGAACTTTTATTTATAAATAGGACTTTAGGAATGATGGCATAATTTTCACATAGCATTGCTCTAGGGTTAATGAGATTCCACTGTCACGGCTGCTGACAGCGATGAGAAACTTAGAACTGAGCCAGGAAATAACTTTGAACTGAGCCAGGGGACACGGTGCTTTGCATGATTCTAAGACACGCAGTGTCTTCAGGTTTTCATATCTCCGAAACAGGATGTCTTGCAATTAATTGATGGCATCTTTAAATGAGTAGACTCTGAATGCGAAAACGTTTTGGTAATAATTTAAGCAATTTATTTTGCTTGTATTTTTTTCCTCGTACTGTGCGCATAAGAACAATGGATGATAACATCTTAAATGTGATGAAATGTGTATGTGCTTTCGATTTAGAGTAGGTAAAGATAAAATTATTCAGTGTTTTGGGAATACTTGTACCTGGCATTCTAATGCATCGCAGACCGCTCCCAAACTCCACTAGACACACAAAGAAACACATTTTCTTGGGAAGATCCTCCACGAGAAGGAAATGAAAATCTCATCTTCACTCTGTTTCTAAAGTCACTTTCTGAAATCTAACTAATGGGGCATTGGGCCGGTTGGATTGATTAATTAACTCCATTGACAATCCCCCAAATCTCAATGTAGTATATTCATTAAATTCACTTCTTCTTCCTCTACTAAATCTATTCCCAAAGCTTGATGGGTAACCAGCTTAAAAATTAATCTGTTACACATCTTCACCCTTCCTTTCTGAGAACCAACAATGAAAAAAGTCCAAAGTCACAAAAGCAGCACAAGGACACAGACGATCCCACCTGCCGGACCCTGTGGGGGGACAGGAGCCCACCCTGATGCTCAGTCTCTGTGGGTGTGCAGATGCCGCACAAGTACTTGTGTGTGCGTGTGTGTGTGTGTGTGTGTGTGTGTGTAACCAGAATAAACACACATTTGGTTACACAGTTGCAAGTGTTAAAAAGGCTTTGGCCATCCTGTTCTCAAGCCACTATGAAGAGTGCAAATTCACGTTGAAGTTTCTCTCCGCATTAATAGCCACGAGGGAGGGAAAAAAATGACTGCGGTTTGCAAATTTATTTTAAACAGTCTTTTAAAACCGACTGACCCGCATTTCAGGAAAGAAAGGAAAAAAACAACAGTCAACTACGATTGTCATTGTTATCCTGCCAGTTATTTGTGAATAGACAGGCTGCTGTCATCTTTGTTAAGACGCTCCGCGTTGACAGGGCTCCATTGACATGAATGGGTGGGCAGTCCTCCTCTTCCTTGTCCAACAAACTGGAGACAAAGTGCCTGCCAACGCTCTCATTTCTTTTTCATGTTCTGGTGAGGGAGCGAGAAGGATGCCTTCCCTCCGCAGCGTCATGAATATGATAATCCATGGAAATCAGAGAGCAGGTACTGACGCATACAGGGACCTGGTCCCTGGCGAGTTCCGTCTCTTCTGTGTAGAGAAGATGTTGTTGCCCTGTGACGTGAGGTGACGGACGCCAGATGTGCCTGAAGGAGCAGGGTCACAGGCTCAGGTCGCTGCGTCCTCCCCGCCCCCTCCACCCCCGCAGTGACGGCCTTCACTCCAGGCGAGACAGCGGGTGGTCCTGCCTGTATCCTTTAAGCACGAGTGTTTACACAGACTTCTCTCTCAACTATCGACTCTTCGTTTCCTTCACTGGGCTGCTTTCAACATGGGGAGCGTCAGATACTAGAACGAGGCAAGCCAGTCCCAACTTTACAGAGCGAGTGCAGTCTGCCTGTGAAATAAGCGGGCTCCATCACGTTAGAACATGCTTACCCCACTGACATCCCTTATACAAGTTGGCAAAGTGGCTTCCTGCAGGGAGAGGGGGCTGTGGAGCCCAGTATCAACCAGGTAGCAAAATGTGCTAAGCACACGTGAGTAACAGAAAGAAACCCGTAACAACTGCCAGGACTTCTATAATAGTAAGGCTGTAGCCTGACCTGTGGTGAGGCAGTGGATCAAGCGTCAATCTAGAACTCTGAGGTCGCCGGTTCAAAACCCTGCACTTGTCTGGTCAAGGCACATGTGGGAGTTGATGCTTCTAGCTCCTCCCCTTCCCTCTCTCTCTCTCTCTCTCTCTCTCTCCTCTCTAAAACGAATAAATAAAAGAAATTTTAATAATAAGGCTGTTGATGATGACGGACATCAACCAAGTGCCAGCTGTGTACTAACTCTGGGTGTGTGCCGTAGAATTTCTATGCATTAGGTAATTCTTAGCACGGCCCTATAGAGAGAGCGCTGTGACCCCGTTGCCTCTTTCAGAGCGGGTGCTCACGCCTCGGGGCTGTGGATGTTCAGCAACTGGCTGACGTCCGACGGGGCTCAGCATTGCGTTCGGGTTATTCTGCTCCGAGCGGAGCGGCTGCTGCTCTGACCGCGCCCTCACTGTGCGACCTCGGCCTCTGCCCGGCATTAGGCTCCTCTCTGCACCAGGCTCAGGCGGCCAAGGGCAGGGGCTAACGCCATATGGCTACGGAAAGCCCCCCAAAATCAAGTCGATCGTCCTCCCCTGTAGCTAAATCTTTGCCTTAAGGCAATAATTGCCTAGATTTAGAATTGTTCCAAGTACACTTTTGATTAAGTAATGGTTTTTATAATTATGTCCTTTTTTATTTTTTTTTATTTTTTTATTTTTTGCTTGCTATAAGGCAGAAGAGTGAAATCGTTGGTCATTATTATTTTCCTGAGAGAGAATTTTAAACAAAGAACCTGGGAAAGGCAAAAGAGGTGATTTCTGTTGAGCTCTGAGACACTGACTCTGAATGGTTGGAATACCAGATTACTGGAAATGCTATTAGGCTGTAGGACATTATTGCCATTCAAAATAAGTGTTTCCTTTTTTAATCAGGGATTGGCTGATGTAACATTACGGACCAGGCCAAATATTATTTGTTTGGTCACTAAGCATTAGATGAACCCCACTGTTGGCAAGCATTGTGCATAGAGAGAACCTTTCTGAATGTTTTATATGAAAAGTGTCCAATCGGGGTCCATCCGTTGTCATCCTTCAGCTGTGACCCACTTCCGGTGAGTGAGCTAAACTTTCTTCAGCGTAGCTTTCTGTTGATTGTATCTCTTCATTCATTCATGAAACATTTCATTAAGGCCGGCCATGTGTCAAGGGTGAGGGGAAATAGAAAACGCGTTCCAGAAGTGTCCTGTCCTCAAAATGTTTGTTGTCTACGAGGAAAGACAGAGAAAGCAGAAACAACGGTCACAGAGTTTGGGAAGCGATGCAGAACCTCCCCCCCCCCGCCCCGCCCCGCCTGCTGGGCAATGGCCGCCTTCAGGAGTCACCGACAGGCTCAGAGATGGTGCTTGGCCGGAGCTGAGGGACGTTTGCCGGTGTTTCTGTGTCCGCAGAAGCTATGGTCTACGGAGCATTTCCTCACGCATGTAAAAGATTCCTTCCTCGTGTTAATTACTTCCTGCTACCATGGCGAGTAATAACCTTGGGAAACTCTTTCCTTTCCACCAAAAACTGACACTGACTTTCGTGTTATTTTCTCCACTATCAATCTCCCACTTAGCATAGAAACCCTAAAAATCAACGTTCAGAAAGATGACCTTTTTTTTTCTTTTCCAATATGTCCTCAACCAGACCTCCAAATAGGATTTTTTCAATTGGATCAAAATGTAATATTTTACTTACCCTTCGGGGCAAAAAAGGCCGAAAGCAGTCATCAGGTATTTTCTTGTCAGAAGATACTAGGTATTACATTGAATATTTGTGGACAATATTGATTAATCTCCTGCTCTTACAGCAAAGATAGCCTGAATCCTCCATGGCTTTGGGGGTTTTTGTTTTATTTTTTTTTTCCACATATTTCTAGCAGTGCTGTTTCCTCCATCACCTCATTTTTCTGTTTTTCTCTGCTTCTATCCCAAGGCATGAAGTAATTTTTATTCCTGCTTGTCTCCTTGGTTTCTGCCCTGGCCAGCCTGTGCGGTGTTCAGCCAGGAGAGAGCAGTAGCCTTTGGAAGGTGGATTTCAGAAGCAGATGATTTCACCCAGGTCCCTCCCAGGCACTGGAAGGACGGTAGCTTGGGAAGGTTCTCATTCTGTGTAGCCAACACTTGGTGACTCGTCTATCGTCCATAATATTCGCTTCAACTTGACGTTATTATAAGTGATATTTATGTTCAATACACTCAAACAACACTTTGGTTCTATATTGCCTTACAGTTTCCAGAATAGTTAACAGCTGTGTTTTTAGTCATCTGTTACAGCCTATTTCAAACGATTGCGTGAAGAATGGAGTGATCAGCGCCATTGGTTTCACACAGATTTAAACCGAGTCTCACGGTAGGCAGGCGACTCGCCCCGCGTCATTCAGCCTTCCCGTAGACGGCACTGTGTTGGCGGGAGGCTCTGTGTCCCTCCAACACGCTCAAGTTCTGATCCGTCTCAAAGGCTACCCCACGTGTGTACATATTTCATTCTGACTTTCTCGGCATTTTCACGCCTGGGGTCACTCGCATCCACTTCTAATATGTGCATGGTTGACTCTGTGAACCGTGTGTCCCGGGTAAGGGTCTAACTAGACATCAAACCCTGGAAAGATCATTACAGGGTCATGCTGGGTGCAGTGTTAGCGTTCATTAAAAAAAAAAAATTATTTTCGTTTTTTACTAATTATCTCTCCAGACCTTCATGATTTGGTAACGAGATAAGACAGCTGTGATCGCTCCACGGCTGCACCTGGGACCAGGGAGTCCTCAGCAGTGTATGAACACGTCCGACCTTGAGAGTTGGAGACACGTGAGCCTGACCTTCGTCGTGTGCAGCTGAACTAGATCCAGAACGTTCTCTAGCTAAGTTGGGGGGAAGCGGTACAATTTGTAACTCAGTCCAGTGTTTCTTCTACAAGACTCGCTGGTGCTGTCTGGGCGTAAACCCTGAGGGTGTAACTGAATTTGGGATCAAAACGTGTCCCTGGAAAGGACCTTAGACAGGATGTGGTCCAACCGCCTCCTTTCACAGATGAGGGAACCCACTCTACCAGGGAGTCCCTTGGGTCACAAGCAAGCTCAGAACACCAGGGCCCCATCGCCTGTCACCCGAGTGTGTCCCCAACAGACCACGTCCCTCCTCCAGAAAGGTGCCTCCCATGCGGCACGGCTCCTCGAGAAGAAAGAGTATTAAATTCACATTCGGCTCCTAATCGCTTTGTTAGCGGCTCCGTGGCGTTGCCTTAGCGTCTCTGTGGCCTTGCGTTGGCGGCTCTGCGGCGTCGCGTTGGCGGCTCTACGGCGTTGCGTTAACGGCTCTGCGGCGTTGCGTTGGCAGCTCTGTGGCGTTGCGTTAGCGGCTCTGTGCCTTTTTTTTTTTTTTTTAACGATGTCCACTGTGTGAGACGTTTTTCCCTCCACAGACGGTGGAATGCTGGGAATGGGAAGCACAGATTTCAAGGAGTGAAGTGTGTGTGTCGTATGCCTCTTTATGGCAATCAAACAATGTATCAAAGCCCTGGCAGGTTGGCTCAGTGGTAGAGCTTTGGCCTGATGTGTGGATGTCTCAGGTTCAATTCCCAGTCAAGGCACACAAGAGAAGCGCCCATACGATTCTCTGCCACTCCCCTTCTCGCTTCTCTCTCTCTCTCTTCCCCTCCTGTTGCCATGGCTCAATCAGAGGATGTTATCCCCAGGCACTGAGGACGGCTCCATAGCCTCTACCTCAGGCACTAAAAAGAGCTCAGTTGCTGAGCAACAGAGCAATGCCCCAGATAGGCAAGTATCGCCCCCTAGTGGGCTTGACAGGTGGATCCCATTTGGGGTGCATGTGGGAGTCTGTCTCTGCCTCCCCTCCTCTCACTAAATAAAAAAAATATATATATATATAATATATAAATAGATCTATATACTCATATATTGACATACCTATGTATATCAAGTACCTTATACAAAGCTCTGTGGGACTGTGGAGAAATATGAGTGACAGCATCACACGCTGTCTGTCATCTGGAGCCTGGGTTTGAGTGCTGGCTCCACCATGTATTGGTAGTGAGAATTAGAACAAGTCACTCAGCCTTGTTGAGTCTCAGTCTTCTCATCTGTCTGGGGTGGGGGGGTTGCAGTGAAGACCAGACCGTTACTCGTGTGCTCTGCTTCGGGCCTGGCACACAGCAGGGCACAGCACATGTCTCATCTTCATGGAGTTGACAATGAGACGCGGTTCACAGCCCTGACACTCACCACAGCCGTTGTTGAGGAGGTGGCTTTTCCCCCTATCCTCTCCCCTGCTCCATCTTCGTTGCAAAACACATGCACAGGTCTTCCCACGCTCCCCGCCACGGTGACTCGATGTTCATTCTGGCCGAGAAGTGACGCTTCTGTAGCCCACAGCCGCGGCAGCCGCCACTTAACATGATGCCCGTGAGACCCGGAAGGTGGTTGAGAGGCTGAGCTCGTGGGGAACGGTGAGAGGAGACCCCCTGGCAGGAGGATAAGCAGCGAGGGAGGTGGAGACGGGCGTGTCACCGAGGAGCTGCGTCAGAGAGAAGGAGAGCTGGGTGGTGTCGGCAGTGGTCCCGGCCGGAGCAGGGGCATAGCGGTCACCGGGTGGCATGTGGCGGGAGACCACCGTCAGATGTCGAGGTTGGGATGTGTAGTGAATATTGGTTCTGTTTTCCAGTGTCCAGTAGAGCCTCTTTCAGAATCTCGTCGGCCGTCTGTTCTGCTTTTCAGCCACTGCCGGCACCTCAGCTTCCACGTTCGGGGTCATTCTCCCCCCTCCGCCCCAGACGTTACGAAGCCCCTGGGAATGGCGTTCTCTGGGTCACCTCTGGCTGTGGACCCCCGCTCTCGGGTCATTCTGGGTCTCCGTCAAACCTGACCTCGCCTCGGTTTCTACTCTTTTCAAGCCGTATGCCAACCTAGCCACGGAAGTCAAGCCTGCTTCGCTGGTTTTCTTCCAAGTCGCCTGTGCAGGGCGTGGCAGCGTGTAGGGGACTCTGTTAGAGTTTCAGGGGTCATAGAGGAGGGTGTAGCGTGCCCCAGATGAACAGGTTACAGTCGGGGGTTAGCGCCTCCTCGGTGGAAGGCCTCCGCCGTCCGCACCACGCTCCACCCCCTGCCGGCCTTGCTGCTCTTTCCTCTTCCGTCTCCTCTCGTCTCTTCTTCCCCAGCTCAGACCCCCCCCACACACACACTGCCCCTGCACAGACATGGCCATCTTTCTGTTGTTGTTTCTCCTACATCAGGCCATCAGCACCTAACCTGCCACACTCCAAGCTGAAGGCATCGCTTGAGAAGTTACTCCTTCACACAACGAACTTTGTTTCTTTAGAAGACACCAATCTGCATCATTTAAATAATAATATTTTAATATAAAACACCTGTAGGACCTCAGTGCCGCTGAATATGAGTCTGTGTCCGTCCGGGCCATCAGTTGGTCTGGGGAGAGCCAGCGCGCCTGGTCACTGAGTCCCCAGCACCTGCACAGAGCGGGTCACAAAGCCAGTCCTACCTCCTTTATTTCTGCATGCTACCCACTCGTGGTGGCTTTTCCTCTCTTGAGTGACATTCTCCCCAGCAGGCGTCCCCACTTGGTCACTTCACAACCCAGACTCACCTTTTCATGCTCTGGTAGCTGATCAAACCCAGAGCAGAGGGTGGACTTCCTGCTGCCCCCGCCCCAGTGCCTCGTCCAAAGTGTCACCCTTCTCTCCCCGGGATTCCTTCTCTCCCCGGGGTTCCTTCTCTCCCCGGGGTTCCTTCTCTCTCTGGGGTTCCTTCTCTGTCTGGGGTTCCTTCTCTCCCCGGGGTTCCTTCTCTCCCCGGGGTTCCTTCTCTGTCTGGGGTTCTTTCTCTGTGTGGGGTTCCTTCTCTCCCCGGGGTTCCTTCTCTCCCTGGGGTTCCTTCTGTCTGGGGTTCCTTCTCTGTGTGGGGTTCCTTCTCTCCCCGGGGTTCCTTCTCTCTCTGGGGTTCCTTCTCTGTCTGGGGTTCCTTCTCTGTCTGGGGTTCCTTCTCTGTGTGGGGTTCCTTCTCTCCCTGGGGTTCCTTCTCTCTGGGGTTCCTTCTCTGTGTGGGGTTCCTTCTCTGTCTGGGGTTCCTTCTCTGTCTGGGGTTCCTTCTCTCCCCGGGGTTCCTTCTCTCTGGGGTTCCTTCTCTCCCTGGGATTCCTTCTCTGTCTGGGGTTCCTTCTCTCCCCGGGGTTCCTTCTCTCCCCGGGGTTCCTTCTCTCCATGGGGTTCCTTCTCTCCCCGGGGTTCCTTCTCTGCCCGGGGTTCCTTCTCTCCCCGGGGTTCCTTCTCTCTCTGGGGTTCCTTCTCTCTCTGGGGTTCCTTCTCTCCCCGGGGTTCCTTCTCTGTCGGGGATTCCTTCTCTCTCTGGGGTTCCTTCTCTCCCTGGGGTTCCTTCTCTGTCTGGGGTTCCTTCTCTGTCTGGGGTTCCTTCTCTCCCCGGGGTTCCTTCTCTCTCTGGGGTTCCTTCTCTGTCTGGGGTTCCTTCTCTCTCTGGGGTTCCTTCTCTGTCTGGGGTTCCTTCTCTCTCTGGGGTTCCTTCTCTGTCTGGGGTTCCTTCTCTGTCTGGGGTTCCTTCTCTCCCCGGGGTTCCTTCTCTGTCTGGGGTTCCTTCTCTGTCTGGGGTTCCTTCTCTCTCTGGGGTTCCTTCTCTGTCTGGGGTTCCTTCTCTCCCCGGGGTTCCTTCTCTCTCTGGGGTTCCTTCTCTCCATGGGGTTCCTTCTCTGTGTGGGGTTCCTTCTCTGTGTGGGGTTCCTTCTCTCCCCGGGGTTCCTTCTCTGTGTGGGGTTCCTTCTCTGTCTGGGGTTCCTTCTCTGTCTGGGGTTCCTTCTCTCTCTGGGGTTCCTTCTCTCCGTGGGGTTCCTTCTCTGTGTGGGGTTCCTTCTCTGTCTGGGGTTCCTTCTCTGTGTGGGGTTCCTTCTCTCCCCGGGGTTCCTTCTCTCTGGGGTTCCTTCTCTCCCTGGGATTCCTTCTCTGTCTGGGGTTCCTTCTCTGTGTGGGGTTCCTTCTCTCTCTGGGGTTCCTTCTCTCCATGGGGTTCCTTCTCTCCATGGGGTTCCTTCTCTGTCTGGGGTTCCTTCTCTGTGTGGGGTTCCTTCTCTGTCTGGGGTTCCTTCTCTCTCTGGGGTTCCTTCTCTCCATGGGGTTCCTTCTCTGTGTGGGGTTCCTTCTCTGTCTGGGGTTCCTTCTCTCCATGGGGTTCCTTCTCTGTGTGGGGTTCCTTCTCTGTCTGGGGTTCCTTCTCTCCCCGGGGTTCCTTCTCTCCCCGGGGTTCCTTCTCTGTCTGGGGTTCCTTCTCTGTGTGGGGTTCCTTCTCTCCCCGGGTTCCTTCTCTCCCCGGGGTTCCTTCTCTCCCCGGGGTTCCTTCTCTCTGGGGTTCCTTCTCTCTCTGGGGTTCCTTCTATCCCTGGGGTTCCTTTCACCTGGAGGTTCTTCCTCCCCTTCCCTGGTGCCCACACCTCCACCTCCATCACTCGACAACCTGCCTTCACCTTGTGTTTCAGAACTCAGCTCCTACATCCCGAGCCCCTACGCCCGTCCCTGAGCAGCACTGGGACCCTCCACCAGGGTCGTCCCCCATGGACGTTGCTCATCTCACACTGTGCGTCCCCGCTGCGGGGCCCTTGTCTCGGGTGCTGCCCTTGCTCTTGACGGCTTGACCGCTGGCTCTTTCGGGTCAGCAGTTGGCTTGTATGTATAAATTGTGCCTGGCACCTTAACTATTTTGAATTTTGTGAATCACAGAGGTTGTGTAAATATGCTATCTTTCCCTTTATATGCATTTTAATATCGAAAGAACCTATTTATATCATTTAATCTCTTTATTAAAAAACAAAATGATTGGCATTTCAAACAGCCAGCAGGATTTTTAAAATACATCGTGCTCGGCTCAGACTCACAAAGGCAGGGGTCCCCAAACTACGGCCCACGGGCTGCATGGGGCCCCCTGAGGCCATTTATCCAGCCCCCGCCGTACTTCCAGAAGGGGCACCTCTTTCTTTTTTCTTTTTTTTTTTTTTTTTTTTTTTTTTGTATTTTTCTGAAGCTGGAAACGGGGAGAGACAGACAGACGCCCGCATGCTCCCGACCGGGATCCACCCGGCACTCCCACCAGGGGCGACGCTCTGCCCACCAGGGGGTGATGCTCTGCCCCTCCGGGGCGTCGCTCTGCCGCGACCGCTGAGCCACTCTAGCGCCTGGGGCAGAGGCCAAGGAGCCATCCCCAGCGCCCGGGCCATCTTTGCTCCAATGGAGCCTTGGCTGCAGGAGGGGAAGAGAGAGACAGAGAGGAAGGGGGGGTGGGGGGTGGAGAAGCAAATGGGCGCTTCTCCTATGTGCCCTGGCTGGGAATCGAACCCCGGTCCCCCGCACGCCAGGCCGACGCTCTACCGCTGAGCCAACCGACCAGGGTCTAGGGGCACCTCTTTCATTGGTGGTCAGTGAGAGGAGCACTGTATGTGGCAGCCCTCCAATGGTCTGAGGGACAGTGAACTGGTCCCCTGTGTAAAAAATTTGGGGACCCCTGCTAAGTTTTTGAAAACTTACCTGTAACTATGATGCGTGGAATCAAAAACCAACAGTCTATTGAGGGGAGGGTGGGTAAATGGTGATGGTGATGGTGATGAGGCCGTAACCGGGAGGGTGGGGGTTTGTCTTGGAGCCCTGGGTGGGGATCGGCGAGGACGGCATCGGTGCTGTGATGACCAGCAGAGACTGCAACGCCCAGTGGGAAGGTACCCTGTGAACGTGACAGGGAGGGGACATTCCTCACCAGGGGTTGGATGATCGCGTAAACATGGGATCACGGAGCCCGGTACACGATGCAACATCAGCAGTTCGGGTTTCTGGGGTAAATTGGCCGGCATGAGCTTTACAAATATTGTTCCGTTCAATGTTGATAGCGACATCGCGAGTTACATGCCGTCCTTCTCGTTGAAGTGATCAGCGAAATTAGGAGCAGGATGGCTAAGTAAGTGGCTCATAGACACACAGCTAATGAGTGTAAAACAGTGTTTTTTTAATGCAAATTAGACTCCTACATCGGTTCCGGAGCACCCTGCACATGGGCTTACTGCTTTCACAGTAAAGCGTGAACTGTGATTGCCTCTGACTGATACAGAGACATCAGATTTTTTTTTTTTAAATCAAAAGTTGTAGGCTTCATGCATCAGGTGACACTAACAGTTATAGTTCATTAACTTCAAATACCTTGAGGTCCAACTCCAGTGCCCCGACGTACACCACTGGGCACCACGTAGTGTTACGATAACATACAGATGGTCCTTCTCTCTCTGTCTCCTTACAGTCTTATCCCTGTCCAGACTTGATGGTATCAGGACAAATGGCTTAGCGCCGTCAGGGATTAAGGGTTACATGCCATTCGGTCCTGAGGAAAATCCGAAGCTTCTGAGTCTCAGTCGTGGAATTTGAGCTGAAACTCAGGGTCACGTAGGAGCCGCTCGCTGCTGACGGTCCTCGTGAGGGGAAGGGAAGGAGACAGGTAGCTGAATTCAGACCGGACAGAGCAGGCGGTCACCCGGAGCTCCCGGCTACCGTGCAGCCGGCCGGTGCGCCGCGACTGGAGCGAGGGTGACTGGAGTCGACGCAGGGAACTGAGCCCCCAGTCCTGTGCACCCACACGCCGTATCCGTTTGAGACGTCTGGAATGGACGCCAGTGCCTTTTTGAATTTGTTGGAGATCAGTCCTTGGGAGGTTTTGTCTCTTCATTTATTTTTCGTCCCTGACGGTTGGTCATTTGATTTACATCCCGCTTTCCAAGGATAAATATATCCCATGCCTTTCGATCACCGCAAAAACCAGGCATAATTCACTCTGACACTGGCCCTTAATGAGTGACAAGGGACACTTAGGAAACGAGTAACAACGATAATGGTGCACGTAACATGGGGATGTTACTTAACCTGTAACAGGACACACAGCCGCAGCTCCCGACTCGGAGAGTGGGCATTTCATTTCGTAGGCGTCGAATAAATGGCAAAAGATAAATAATGTAATTAAGTCATATGTGAACTTGGTTTTTTGTAAAAAAAAAAAAAAAAAAAAAGTCATTTCTGAAGTGAGAAACGTACTCTTTCCAGTTAACTACCCTCAGCCCATCTGTGTGTGCAGACACACCCGCATCCAGATGTGTGCATGGGTTTCAGATTATTCCATGTTCAACATGTATTTGCACTCCGCACGAGCCTGAAATCCTTTTCGCTTTTAACTTAACGCCTCTTGGATATCAAAGTAATTACTTTTCCTGCTATTATTGTCACCCATCAGATAAGGGAGGGTGAGGAGGAAAACAGTTCATTTCAGTGCTACGGACTGGTGCTATTACCCAACCTGCTGCCATTCTCATAAAAATTATGCAGTTTGAACTGGAAGATACCGTCCCTGCCTCTATTAGACACGAGAACCCTTTTCTACTTCATAATATGCTCAATTACCTTCGGATTGATCCGTGAATAAATTATAATCCAAATAGACTCCTTCCCCTTAAAGCTTTGCTGGCTTAAGGTATCACTGTTGATTCATGATGTTGTCACTTTTCTATAGGCCACGTAATGCGCTTCATATCCAGACAGGGACAGTTTTAGCAGTGAGGGGCTGTTATCTTTAAATGAGCAGGATTTAGCTCTTCTGGGGAGCACGGATTCATCCGTGATGAATCCCCAGAGAACCCCCACTGAAACAAATCACACCATTTCTGAGCGTCGTTCCCTTCCGTCCCTCACAAAGCCGCTTCTGATCGGCTCAGAGAACTTTCTGCTTTGTTTAAAAAATAGAGCCTATGGTGCTCAAAGCCTCTCTTGCCTTCAGTTACCCCCGCAGGCCACAACTCCTCCTGGAGGAAATAATGAATGAGGGGCTCTCCACCCCACTGCCGGCTGGTGGTCGTCCAGGGCCGCGGAACAGGAAATCAATTAGCTGTACGTTGGGGCAGAGATTTGAAACAAACGCTGTATTAGTCTGCACTGATTGCACACGGGCTCTGTGGCCAGCAGTGTGTATTTGTCCTGACATGGGCTTTGTTGTCTTTTCCTTTGGTGAGTTTCTCTGGCGAGATCAGAACGCAAACACATGCCCAAAGGCTATGTGTGTGGAAAGGGGTCGGTCCTTCGGGTGCAGGGGAGAGTTGATCTTTTTACATTTTCGGAAAACTTAACCTTTGAAATGTTCACTACTCAAATATCCTGGAGGCATTTTTAATTTGTACAATGTAATTAAAAAAAAAACAACACAAAACCAACAACATTTACCTTTCTTATACAAACGCAGAAAGCAGAGTGCTTGCGGCAGACTGGAAGGCTTGGGAGTGACCTGGGGCTCTGGGATCTCCCTGAGCCTGTTGAGAGCGGCACCCAGACTGACCGCCTTTCGTTGAGCACATGTGAAGGCTGGGGGCTCGGTGGGGCGGTCTCCCAGTCCCCAGTGTGGGTGTGCTTTCAATTTAAAGAAAAGTTTGGCAATGTTTTTTTTTTTTTCTTTTCTATTGACTCTTCTGGCCAATACCCAAAGAAAACCCCTTAGGAATCTACATTAAATTAAGAACCTCTCGCCTGACCAGGCTACGGCGCAGTGGATAGAGCATCAGACTGGGACGCGGAGGACCCAGGTTCAAAACCCCAAGGTCGCCAGCTTGAAGGCAGGCTCATCATCTGGTTTGAGCAAGGCTCACCAGCTTGAGCCCAAGGTCACTGGCTTGAGCAAGGGGTCCCTCGCTCTGCTGTAGCCCCCCAGTCAAGGCACATATGAGAAAGCAATCAATGAACAACTAAGGAGCCACAACGAAGAATTGATGCTTCTCATCTCTCTCTCTTCCTGTCTGTCTGTCCTTATCTGTCCCTCTCTCTGACTCTCTCTCTGTCTCTGTCAAAAAAAAAAAAAAGAAAGAAAGAAAAAAATTATGGAAAATATCCAATTGGTAGCTATGTACTGAGGTTATATTTTGTTCAGCACCAAGGGATCTTCAAATATTGTTATTATGATTATTAATGTTATTCTCATCGTTGGAACCATTTGAAATCACCATTGTTTAAATTCAGCTACTTGACCCTTCTCTCTTTGGATAAGGAATAATCTGAATGGAGGGGGGAAATTTCTTCTGGTCTGTGTTTGGAAGAATACAATTAAAGTTCCAAGAATGACTTCCTGTGAAACACGGTGAAGTCCTGGGTGGCCGTGGAGGGTGTTGAGTGAGGGAAGACCAGGTTGGGGCGTCAGGACAGAGGTTGGGGTGTCCATCCGGCTTGCCACCATGAAGACTCAGCTAGAACCGGACGGAGCTCATGTGTTTCAACACTTCATGCTCCTGACCATCTTCACGGATGGAGGACTGGACACAAGGTGTCCTTGACGAATCGGAGACGTGGGGGGAGAGTGGCGAACCGAAAACATTCATGTCCCGTGGCTATGAGTTCACCGCCGTCATGTCAGATGTTCTTGGGTCCCCAGGGGCCATTTATTTGACCCCACGTTGAATCTCAACCACCTTTCCAGAAAAAGTCATTTCGTAAGAGGACGTTTCAAAGCAAGCATTATCTTTTCTACGTGTACCTCTGAGAGCGGCAGGGAGGGTTTGTTTCTCCCTCATGTAGGTTATGCTTTTCACAAAGACAGCATCGCTTCCGGTAGAACAGATAGGATGTACTCGCCACCTCCGTCCTATCAGGTCCCACGACTGCAGTCATTAAGTATCGTCATTTGTGAAAGTAGGAAGCTGTAGCGAGGAAGTAGACAGTTCTAGTTTAATCGTGTAAAAATTAATTTGGCACTCGTAACACTGTTTCTATTTGTTTGACTTGTTGACATAATTATAGCAAATTGATAATGGAAAACAGTCTTCAGCATAGACAGGTAAACATGCCAATGTAGCTTTTCGGTTGCAGTTTGCCTTAATTGGAGCTACGTTAAGTACAGCTTCCCCCACCCCCTCGCTGCTGGTGTCCCTCTCTGGCTGGTGTCCTGGGAGGGCCACAGAGCGTGTTTTCCTAGGACTAGGACACTATGCAGACTGGCAGGACAGTGTTTTGAAACAAGTGTGATGTTTCACCAATGCACTGTCATGGGGCAGAGGTCAGGAAGACCTTGGGGTGCTATAGTTTTCCCGGCCGCCATTGGCTACCTTTTCTAACCCATGGCACACATAAACTAATTACCCAAATTCTGTAGTACACCAAAAAATATATATATATATATTTTTTTTTTTTTTGCTGATCTGACAATAAAAATAACTCTCATTTTGAATGATTTACAAAATAATACTAATACTAGTAATTACCCAACCTTTTTGCTCCAAAGTAACTTAAAAAAAAATCAAGTGCCTCTACATATACATACATACATATATATATATGAGGATTTCTGGTACCAAGAATTAACCCATTAGACGCAACCTGAATTGCGACGTGACCCGTCAGATGTCACTCTTATGTGACCTCTGTATCTATGGTTCAAGACGGGGCAGTCCCACTGGATCGCTATTGTTGTGTGGGCTGTTGTCTTTTTTTTTTTTAATTCGACCGTCTCAGGGGATAGAGGTCAGTGCCCCTGACTATAATCATCAGGTGTAACTCATGCAGCCTACCGACTGAACATCGCTGAGCTGGAGAAATGGGCTGGATTCTGCAGGAGCCAGAGAAAGAGAGCGGGTGTTTCTGCGGTCTGGGAAAGGGTGCTATCCAACCACGCTGGCCTCTGGATGGTCGGGCGGGCGGACAGGGGGCCTTCAGAGTGCAGTGATGTCTTATCCCCAGCAGCCGGTGTCCGTAACAGGGAAGGTCGGAAGATCGGAGGTTCCGGAAGAGGAGGAACTAAGAGAAGAGGAAGTCGCTTTGCCGCCGTGCATAGCAGGAGGGCATTCTTGTGTTCACTTGAAACCGCTCACGTTTGTCCAGCGGTATTTCCAAACGAGCTTTGGGAAGTACAGTGGATAACCGTGAGATTTAGAGCTCCGTGGTGTGGCTTTGGATCCTGACGGAATTGGTGTTACGCCCTCCGCTTTCTCCTCTGTGTTTTTATTTTTGTTTCCCCACACACACACCCCGGTTCTATTTGGGTCTGCTTCATGCGGAATAGAATTTATTTTCTGTACCGAGAAATCAGTATTTTTCACCATTTTGTTTTCAGCTGTTCTGGTAAATTGCAATCAACTCTCGTTCCCACCTTTCAGGAGATGTCGTAAGAATTTGAACACAGTGAAGCAGAGACACAGAGGGGAACTTGGGTGGAGCACCCTGGCTGTTGACAGGAGCGTCTGTCAGGGACTGTGGCTGTGTCTGTATTGTGCTCAGAACCTGGTGGAGAGGAAGAAAAGGTGTCGATTGAGCACACCTCCTGTCTGTTTGAACCAAATGGTCTGACGAATAGCCACTTTCTTCAGTGGGTGGAACTGGCCTATCACCGCGAACTCTGGTTCCAGTTAGAAATGTATTTTAATTAACATGGGTATTTCTAAGACCTACATGATTTGGCAAGCATAGAGTGCCCTTGGGTTCTTTCTAACGATTAACAGAACCTGGTGCCTAGAAGCCCAGTGGTCCAGGAATGAAGACCTCGTGATAGGACCCAGGAAACAATCTCGGACGCATGTCTGTTTGTGGGTGATATCTGTGTTCTCTCCACTGAGCTCACATGCTGTCTTGTTCGCACGCTCTCCTTACAGGGGCTGCCGAGCTTTGGGCCTTACCTCGAGCAACGCAAGAGCATCATCGCCGAGAGCAAGGTGAAACCGGGAGGAGAGACCGCGGCCTTCCCGCCCCTCGAGAGATGCGTCTTCGTCCCGAGAAAGGCCGTCCCTGCTGTCAAGGTAAGGACGAAGCCGACACCCAGGGTTCAGATGCACAGTGCAGCTCGGCTGCTGACTGTTAAAACGCCTCACGTCCACGGGGTCGCCCAGCCCAGAGCACAGGGGCCGTCGCCCCGAGACCGCCCTGCTGAGCCTCCCTCCTGGCGGCCCTGGCCGCCCTCCCGAGTCCCCGTGCCTCGACGCACGGCACCCTGTCCGCCCTCCCGAGTCCCGGTGCCTCGACGCACGGCACCCTGTCCGCCCTCCCGAGTCCCGGTGCCTCGACGCACGGCACCCTGGCCGCCCTCCCGAGTCCCCGTGCCTCGACGCACGGCACCCTGTCCGCCCTCCCGAGTCCCCGTGCCTCGACGCACGGCACCCTGTCCGCCCTCCCGAGTCCCCGTGCCTCGACGCACGGCACCCTGTCCGCCCTCCCGAGTCCCCGTGCCTCGACGCACGGCACCCTGGCCGCCCTCCCGAGTCCCCGTGCCTCGACGCACGGCACCCTGTCCACCCTCCCGAGTCCCCGTGCCTCGACGCACGGCACCCTGTCCGCCCTCCCGAGTCCCGGTGCCTCGACGCACGGCACCCTGTCCGCCCTCCTTCCTGAGCCAGGAACCTGGAGCTCGGGCGAGGCTCCGCCCACTTCCTCGTCTCGCTCCGGGGTCCGTCCCCAGGGTCTCCGTTCTTCCCCGTCCCGGCCCCTTCTGTCCCCGCCTCTCTGCCCAGGCCTGAGTCCAGCTGTCCACTCCGTCCTCCCCTCCCTGCCGACAGCTCCCGCCGCCTGGCCGCCCACCCCCTTGACTCATTCTTGTCCACTGCACCCCGCCCCCGGCGATGACGGGGGATTCTCTAAAATGCACGCGGGGTTATTTCACTCCTCACCAGCGGGTCTGACATCGGAACCAGGGTCTTGGGGTGAAGTCCTAGCATATAGCGTCGGGCCCTTCACCGTGCTGCCGTGGTGGGTGGAGGAAAGTCCGACCCAGGAGGCGGTGAGGAGGAGAGGTGAGATCAAGGGTCAGGCTGGTGGGTTGGTGCAGGGTCATTGGGTTGAGAGCGTCTGCGTGCAGAGAGAATGGGGAAAGATACTGGAGAGGTGAGGAAGGCAAGCGGGCGGGGCAGGGAGCCCAGGAGGTACTTTCACATGGGGGGGTCACGGTGATGATTTTCTGTGTGCACTTAGTGATAAGGAATGTGGGCTCACCCGTGTCCTTCTAGAAGCGGCCACGTTTAAGGAGAAGTGACACAAAAGTCTTTCGAAGCTATTTCCCTCATTGAAATGCACAGCAAGGTTTGTAAGCTATCAGCAGATCACCTTTGTGGGAGAAGAGCTTCTCGAGTTAAGGGGGGACGGCTCTGTGGCCCTGCCCCGTGTTCAAGCACGACACTGCCACCTGGTGGCCGCACGCACTTGCCTCTGTTAATTGATCTGTGAGATGGGCGTGATTCAAGTGTCTGCCTCGCGAGACTGTAAATCAAGTAAGATGTGAAGAGCTTTCAGCCTGTGTGCCAAATATGTCCTGAATAAACGGTGCCTGCTGTTGTTATTGTCGGCAACAGACAGATGAAGCAGATAACAGGTTCAGGTGATTCTTCGGTTCCGTGTGTGCATGTGTGTGTGCGTGTGTGTGTGCGTGTGTGTGACAGAGACAAAGAGAGGGACAGTCAGAAAGGGAGAGAGATGAGAAGCATCAATTCCTTGTTGTGGCACCTTAGTTGTTCATTGATTGCTTTCTCATATGTGCCTTGTCCGGGAGGCTACAGCAGAGCGAGTGACCCCTTGCTCAAGTCAGCGACCTTGGCGTCTCAAACCTGGGTCCTCCACATCCCAGTCCAACGCTCTATCCACGGTACCACCTCCTGGTCAGGCTCTCCGGTTCCATTTTGTCCCATAAAATGAAGTTAGGAATGAAGGTCAGAATCATGAGGCTCTGGAAGCCACATTGGAGGTTTTGAAGAAGCTCATATCTATGTTTCCCAGGAAGTCTTTATCGCACTTAACTCTCCGGAGACAGCAGCTAAAGCAGTCACAGCCTCTGTTCTTGTGAAGCACACAGGATAGAGGAAGACACAAGTATTTCAGAATCGCACTAATAATATATATACACTCATGTCTGTGAGACGATCTATGCAGGAAGAATTCAGGATGTCTTCCGTCTCTCTCAAAGCAAGACCTCCTGTAGACTGAAGGGGCCGCGGAAGACCTCTCTGAGCGGTTGAGGAGCCTGTGGACTGGGTAGGGTCAGAGGGTAAAGGACACCGGTCACCCATATGTGGTCCTGGACAGAGTGACCATGGCCTTGGAGACAGAGGCAGAGGTGACGTGGATAAAGACGTGGGACTCCTTTCTCTAAACCTTCAGAGATTCTCCTTATGTAACTAAGGGATAAGGAGTTGAAAATTAGGGGACGAGGGTGATTAGATTTCTGAGGCCCCCTGAGATAAACAGAAAATAGCGAGTCAGGGTTTTGTTCTCTGTGCTTTTAAGGGTAATGTGTGTGTGTCTCGTATGGGATGAAGAATTTGAGCATATTGAAATAAGTGCACCCCAGTGACTGCAGGCCTGTGCTGGACGCTATAATGATAAGAGAGCCAAGGTGTTGACTGCCTGCTATGCGCCAGACACCAGAGAGGAGTTTCACAGCTGCTTTCTCGTTCCTTACTTACCCTGATACCCTGGGGGGGGGGGGGGGTAGGAAGTCCTGGGAGCGACCGAGAATAAGTGATCGGAGAGTAACCAGAAGATGACAGTGTGGGGGGGGGGGAAGAAAGGCAGTTTTAAGGATGAGCTGAGCAGCCCTCGGAAAACCTCTCTGGTCCGGGCACCGCCCTACGTGGTTTCTGCCCCTCACACGTCACCACTGAGATTCCAGCCTGCAGGCGGCATACTCACCCACGACCTCCGCGTCGCCGGCCACGCAGCCATTCGCTAGGGGACGCCATGAAAGACCTGCTCCCGGGCACTTACACTTAGGGAGGAGAGACCGGCAATCGGCGAGTCAACAGGGAGTGCGTGGGGTCACGTGACCATGCTGCTAGGGACAGAGCACAGCAGGCGGGAGGGGCGTGGCCGAGGTGGTCCGGCCGTGCCTGCCTGCGGGGCTGCCCTGTGAGCCAACGTGGGAGGGACTGCCCTGTGAGCCAGCCTGGGACCAGCACTCCGTCCCCCCGGAGGGCACACCGCTCGGAAGGAGCAGGACGTGCAGAATCCCGAAACAGGAGCGTCCTCGGCAGGAAACCCCGGAGGCTTCTTAAAGGGATGAATGACGGGACCGACTTACCTTCTGAGGGATCAATTCGGGCTGCAGTGCTGGTCAGGCTGCCCAGACGTGCAGAGGCAGGGACACCCGTCAGAGAGCTGTGGGAGCAACCGGGCCAGCGACGGGCAGGAGGAGGAACAATCGTCTGTGCAGAGGCGTTGAGCACTGTGGGGTTCTGGTCGAGTGTGAGGAGCGAGGTTCTTGTCCTTTCCATACAGGTCCCTGCCCTTCTCTGTTACAGGAAGTCCCTTCGAAGTCCACACCACTGCTCTTTAGTAGCCCAGATGAGGCCCCTGTGCCCGTGGCTTGATTTCAGCGTGTCCTCTCTGCCCGTGGCCCAGACGAGGCCCCTGTGCCTGTGGCTTGATTCCAGCGTGTCCTCTCTGCCCACGGCCCAGACGAGGCCCCTGTGCCCGTGGCTTGATTCCAGTGTGTCCTCTCTGCCCGTGGCCCCTGTGCCCGTGGCTTGATTCCAGTGTGTCCTCTCTGCCCATGGCCCAGACGAGGCCCCCTTTGCCCGTGGCTTGATTCCAGCGTGTCCTCTCTGCCCGTGGCCCAGACGAGGCCCCTGTGCCCGTGGCTTGATTCCAGTGTGTCCTCTCTGCCCGTGGCCCAGACGAGGCCCCTGTGCCCGTGGCTTGACTCCAGCGTGTCCTCTCTGCCCGTGGCCCAGACGAGGCCCCTGTGCCCGTGGCTTGACTCTAGCACTCACACCGAGGCATGTCTGTCCTTCCCTCTGCTGCCTCCTCACGGCTTTCGTGTTTTCCCTGCAGTGTCTTCTGTCCTTGACACACTGTTTTTCCGTTTTTCCTTCTTCTTTTTCCAGGAGGCCTGGGTGATCAGTTTCCAAGCTTCATGTTTTCTCTGTCCACACATCTGTTTGTTCCTTCCCTCCATGCTGCTGGCCTCTTGACAGACCCCTCTGATCAACAGTTCAGACCCCACCGCACTGCTCTGCCGACCCTGGGAGCTGGCATGGGGCGTGGCTGCCCGCACGCTGCGGGAAGACCCCTAGCACTCCACAACATTCTCTGAGCCCCTCTCAGCTGGGCTGGGTCTCCCGTCACGCATTCAGGGTCCTAATCTACACCGGCTTCCCCGGGTGTGAGTGTGACAGGAGTTTCTGAGCGAGCCACGCTCCACAGATCTCTCCTCCTTGTCGTTCCTTTTCCTTTTCCAGTGGTCCGTCGCCTCAGAAATAGGCAGTCTCAGTCTCATCCGTCAGGACCTATTTACTGAGGTTTTGCCGTGGGGCCAGCGGCGTGCTCGGGACGGGGTCTGTGTCCTGAGGCTCATGGGCAGGTCCGCGTGGGGCTCGGGCTTTCCCCGCCCTCGGTATGGATGCGGCACACACTGTTGCTTATCATGCACCCCCTGCACCCAGGAACTGCGCGAGGAGGTAGGACGACCTCCTGCATTTTTAAAAAGAAAGGAATCTATCCTTACAGATCTTGTTGTCAAACAAGGGAGGAAAAGACATGTTAAAAATTATTTACAGTTCAATCAGATGTTTACAAAACGCTCTGGGAACACAGAGCCGCGAAAAGGATTAGTTCTGCCTCGGTTAATTGTGGAGAGCTTCACGGGGATGTGATGTTTAACGTGGAGTTCAATAAATTAGTGTTAATTAAGCAGAGAATTAATAATAAAAGCTAATATTTACCGAGTCCTTGGGAGGTTTCTGGCGCTGTTCGCCCCGTGCCTGTGAGTGAATTCATCTCATCCTCACAATAGGCCTGTCTGTACTGGGCACCTGTATGTTCCCCGTTTTACTGAGTTAAGTCATTGAGGAACAGAGAGGTTAAAGGACTGGCCCAACATCACACAGCCAAGCAAATATCAGAGCCAAGGGGTTATAACCAGGTCTGTCTCTAACGTCTCTCTGCCCTTAAGCACTGTCCGTTGCAGTCTCTCAGCAAAGGGAAAATACGAAGGTGGTGTCCCCAGGAAGTGAGCGTGTGGGAGAAGCACAGTGCTCATGCAGACGTGGCCCAGCGTGCGGCCACGGGACCCAAAGTCCAGTGTACCGACCCTGATCAAAGGGGGGGGGGGCGTCAAAGGGAAACTCGGGCTTTGTTCAGCAGGAGGTCAGAGAAGGACAGTAATGAGAAAATAACCCCTCTTTCTTGACCACTTGCAACAACACCACGTCAGCGGGTGAGTGGATGTGTCCAGTAAACTGCTGAGACTCTCAGCTAGAGTGGCCACAGCATCCTTCCCTGTGTGACCTGCGGCCAGGGGCCCTGAGAGACAGGCGTCTTTGCTGGTCCACGTGCTACCCAGCTTTGTCTTGCCTCCTGAGATGCTGGAGAGTGGCCTTGGGGGCTCCCAGCACTCCCCCCAGGGGTGGTTGGGGCTCCCAGCATTACCCCCCCAGGCGGTAGGGGCTCTTAGCATTACCCCCGGGGGTGGTCGGGGCTCCCAGCATTACCCCCAGGGGTGGTTGGGGCTCCCAGCATTACCCCCCCGCCGGGGGTGGTCGGGGTTCTCAGTGCTCTTCCCTGGCGGGTGCTTGGGGCTCTCAGTGTTACCCTCCACCCCCGGGGGTGGTCGGGGTCTCCCAGCGCTCCCCTCAGGGGTGGTCGGGGCTCAGGGGACAGCCTGGCGTCCTGACGATTCCCTCCCCCCCCCCCGCCCCACGTCCTGGTTTGCGCTCCGTTGTGACCCGGCACCCCCAGGTGCACCTCTGTGTGTGGGCCGCTGAGTCCAGGAAGGAAATAGGAATGGTCGTGAGGAAGGAGAGGATCATCAAGACCAGTCCTGGGAGGCTGAGGGGAGGAATGAGCTACAATAAGAAAGAGAGCCGGCTTCTGTGGGAGGTCCAAGAGGGACCGAAAACTCTGAAGGAGCACCGGTCACATTCCACAGCGAGGAGGCAGCCCGTCCCCTCCCCGAGGAGAGGAGAGCCCGAGTCACGTGAGCACACGTGTCCGGGCGCAGTGGGAAGCCGGCTCCGTCCCTAGGGGGCCCCGCCCGCGTCCGCTTCCGCTGCTGTACCCAGGGATGAAGTCTCCGCCCCTTTATGGAACTGGAAGTGGATCCCTCACGTCTCTGAACCTCTGGGTCAGACAGGAAGGGCTTAGGGCACACTCGGGATGTCATGGCTCCTCCTGCCCTGCCTTCTGAGAGATGGGCCGCATCTCATCAGACTGGCAGACGGCGTTGGCGGGGAGACCAGGCGGCCTGATGAAGGGGGTCATGTATTTAAACTCAAGATGTCCTTTTCCGTCTGCACGGCTCCCTCTGTGCCCCTAGCTCACAGGAGGTTATACTAGATGTCCAGAACAAGCTACAGGCTTTATTTTCAGAAGTAATTTTGCGTGACATGCTGAAAAATAAAAGTTGCCCGGGTGCTGTAGGAAAGGCAGAGGGGGTGTGGTGGGGGCGTGGGGAAAGAGAGACGTAGACCACAGAGTCTGAGGTCTCACCCCAGTGAACGTCTACAAGGATCGTTCAACGTCTGACTGGAGAGCATTAACCAAGAATGAAGTTATTAAGAGTCAGCATACATTCAGTGAGAACAAACCCAATTATCTCATTCCTTGGGCCAGTAGTAAGCTCAGTGTAAAAGGGAAGAACAGGTAACATTGGTTAATAGAAGGATGTGGAAAGGTGATTAGGCTCAAATAATTGGAATACTGTACTGGATCCCTTTCAGACAGAAAGAAGTCAAACTGAGGGCCCAGAGCGCGCTGTCCTTGGTCCTGACCCTTGAGTGGCATTTATTTACATTTACCGGTTAGGGAACGGAATGTATGCTAATCAGATGTGCAGAGACTTCAAACTAGGAAGAACAGTTAACAATCACAACTTGAAAGTATTTCAATCACCTGTGTAACAACAGACCAAAATTAACGAATTTATACTAAGCATAATAAATTATGATCCAGCAGGGAATGCCCTAAACTTTCTATCAAACAGAAATGTCGACCGGTCTCTGGTTTTTTTAAAAGTACTTTTGATCATCCAAAATGAATAATCAATTGACAAGAGATGTGATTCTAGAATTCTGTAGTCCTTCACAACCTTCATTTCAGGAACACACCTCTAACGTGTGTTATCTGTCCTTTAAAGAATTGAGCATCACCCTCTCCGCACAGACACCCGTGCATAAACACCTCCACAAGTCAGGGGCGGCTGTAGCAGATTGTGTCACCTCTGGGTGCCCGCGCCCGGCTTAGGAGAACAGAGGAGGGTCTCTCGTCCTCACAGGTGTGTGCCCAGGAGGGACTAGACCCACTCTATGTGCTTCACGGGTTGCACGTGCCTCTCAGTGAGCTGCAAACTCCGGGACAAAGACCCAAGGGCATTTGTAAGCTCGTGGCACTGCCTGGAAAATTGGGTATTAAACAAACGTCCACATTTTTTCAGCCACATAGAATGATAATTTATTTTCTTTAATCTTCTTTCCCAAAATAATTTAGCACAGTTCTCGATTCCTTGATCTTCATCCAGAATAAATATATTTGTAATTTTCTTAAGAGCCATCATGGACAAGGGGACTCTTTCTGACACCAAGTGCTAGTATCCAATAGTGGCTCCAAGGGCCTTGTTTTTACTTGGTTCTCATTTAAACAATGATGTTTTAGGAAATGACAACAGAAAATGTCCAATATAGAGCAAAAAGCATATTTAATGTACACACAAGGTAAACTTGCTTCTGATGATAAAATCTCTTAGAACTATACACTGATTATTTAGAACAGGCCTAATAAGTTTGACGACCTTTCAGGGAGTTTCCTGTCTCATCCTCTCTTGACTACCTTCCTGGTGATTTTAGCAGAGCCATGACTTGATTCAAAGAAACAACTGTTTTGATGGATGGATTTACTAGATTGAAAAAAAAATTATCTACTATCAGTTATCAACAGCCCTTTGTAGACGAGTATGACCTCCTGCATCCACTGCCTTAACGTATTATTAGAAGATATTACGCCTATCCAGATACATTGTCGACGGTTATTCTCTCTCTGAAGAAGTGCTCAGATGTTTTTGTGACTCTCACATTCATATAAATGCTCAGCGAGTAGCTGTTCACCCACGACTACGCGCCTAACACGGTGCTGCGTATTCAGTCCACAGGTAAACAAAAGATTTACTTCTTTTAACGAAGACGTGAGTGTCCATTAGGGTCCCGTGATCTGCAGGAGCAAGATAGACCGTACGAGACCCAAATATGAATAAAGCCTCCTAAGGGGCTGCACGTAGGACACTGAATAGAGAAAGTATCTACAACGTGAAGCAGAAACGGCTAACTGGAGGAATAAGCGATGAGTCAGCACGGCAGAGTGCTCGGTCATAGGGTCTCATGACTCAGTCAAGCGGCCATGACGCCCTGCCTCCTCCTCTGCAGCTGACCTGGAATAACTCACACAGGTGTGAGCTGTGTGGGTTCACACAGACATGCTTTCTTTTTTTTTTAATAAACGCAGCCAGCCTTTCATTTCCACGGTTTTCACAGATTCCGCCAACATGAGCCAGAAACGGTATTTGGCATTCCCAACCGCGGACGGAAAACATGTCTGTTTTCGTTCAGCGGTTAGTTGAATCCGTGGGTGCAAAAAGGGCCGACTAGAGTCAAAGTTACGTGTAGACTTCCACTGCACGGCGTGGGGCATGCCTGACCTCCTTGTTCGAGGGTCACCATGCTCAATTTTATTTCTCAAATCTCAGTCACCTCCTCATCTATAAAATGCATGAGGTGTAAATGAGAAGATGCTTCCGTTAAGGCATTGACCTGAGACGTAGCAAAAGTTGCCCGTTACAATTGGTTCCACATAATAGAGCGAATCCTGTAAGTCCTTTGGGTGTGAGGGAGAGGGGGAGGGGAACAGAGAGGGATCATACCTCCGGTGGGTGAGGAGGGGAGGGGAGGGGAGGGAGAGCTGAGGGCCTGTAGGGATACGGAAGTGGTGTCAGGTGAGCCGTTCGGGAGGGGTGGACGGGACTTTTCAGGGCGGAGATGGGAAGGGAGGGCCGTCCGGACAGAGAACTCAGCAGAAGTTAGGCAGCAGAGCAGCTGACCCACAGCGTGGTCCGTGCGCGGCCCGGGCCCAGGTTAGCTGAAGCACGCGGCGCTGGGAGGTGAGAATGAGACCAGAATGCACGTGTTGCTGGAAAGCCCGAGCTGCCACCCTGAGATGCGAGCTGGCGTCGCAGCCCCCAGACCTCGAGCAAGGTGGGAGGATGGAGCTCCTGCCGCGCTCCCCTCCCAGTGAAGATAGCAGCCTTGCGTCGTGGGGCGGGCGGAGTGCAGGAGGAGGAGTGGGGGTGGGGAGGCTGGAACTTGCTCCTCCACCGCGCTGGAGCTCAGGGGAGGGTAACAGAGAAAGATCGCCGTGCACCCGGGAAGGCGGTCCGGAAGGTATCGATCGCTCTGAGACCCAGAGCTCAGAGACCCTGCGACAGCTGAGACGGGAATGGGGAGAAGTCGGAGAGAAGCACAGCTCTGACACCTCGGGGCTCAGTGGTGGGGAAACCCCAGCACTGACCGCAAACCTAAGGAGACCGGGAGACCCAGTTTTCTGGTGATGATCCATTCGGGGAGTGGTCACACAGAGGCACTGGTTTGCAGTGGCAGTCCTCGCTGGGCGGCCAGTGAGGCTGGTTCCGAATGGGTAGACTGACATGGGCGTCCGGCGCCCATTGGCAGGCGGACAGTGGTGTATACTAATTGACATTGCCAGCCGGTGAGACTGCTGACCTGAATGTGTTCTTGCGGAAATTCGGAGAAAGCTGGCAATAGAAAAGCCACGTTCTGTGCCTGAAAGACATCTGAAGTCATTAAGGTTCCTGAAAATGGCTATGCAGGAAAAAAAAAAAATAATAATAATAATAATAAAGGAGAGGAAGGAAATGACCCCTTCCCTTCACTGAAAAGAAAACAGCAAGGACAGTCATATGAGCTTCCTGTCACCTCACTCCTCCAGAGAGGCACCAAGAAACTGCAGGTCCTTGTGTAAACTTGGCTTCAGCGTGGAAACTCCAAGTTGTGAGCCTATTGGCACCAGCAGCTGAAATGGGAGGGGGAGAAAAGTGAAAGAAAGGGTAACCAAGGTCACTGACAGGAGGAGCAGAAAATAAAATACCAAGGAGAATAGGCGATGGCTTAAAATCAGAGTCAGACCCCCCTTGATGAACACACGGAACCTTGAACTCAAACAAAAGATTCCCTTGTTAACATTTAAAAACAAAAGCAGGAAATCTTCACAGCGTACTAATTTGACAAACACTGCTACAGTCTTCTGTTTTGTTTGATGAAACAAGTGTTTCTTATTGTTGGTGAAACAGCTGTGCTCAACATATTAAGCGCGCTTTTAATTAACGCGAGGCACAAAGCAACACGTGACCACGTACCCGTTTTCCGCGGTGAATGAAGAAAACCCTCGTCCTCCAAAAGTCAGAGAGCGTCTTGTTTAGCGATGAGACAAGCCTAAGCAATTAACATAACATAAGTTAGAATTTTTAAATAAGGGCAACCTACTTGCCAAGACCTGACAGGTGGGGAATCCCTAAGTGAAGACCGGGAATCCAGAGACACAGAGTTCCTATCTTTGACTCCCTAATTCCTCGCGATGCGAAGATGTCCGGAGAAGTGCCGTCATGGCTTTCCGTTCCCTTTGGGTCCTTCCAGGTCCAAAATGGACAGGAAGACACAGCCGCTGAGAGGGTGTCATTGCTCTTGTCCACAGGAAAACACTGTTTAGAGGAACTGTGTTGAATGCAGTTCATTGGCTCTTGTGTCTCTAATCGAGGGGTTTATATCGCCCACCCATCAGATGACAGAGGCATTTAAGCTGCAATGAGGAGAGGTCCCTCCGTGCACACAATGGTCATGCAAGCCTCCTGACTTAACGTTAATGCAACATTTTGTAAAAACGGTGGGGGCGGGGGGGGGGGGGGCATTGGGTCGGGCGTTGGTTTACACTGGCCGTGCGTCCTGGTGGGGGTGGGGGGGGGCATTGGGTTGGGCGTTGGTTTCCATGGGGCCGTGCGTCCCAATGGGGGCGGGGGAGGGCATTGGGTCGGGCCTTGGTTTCCATGGGGCCGTGCGTCCCAATGGGGGTGGGGGGGGGCATTGGGTTGGGCGTTGGTTTCCACGTGGCCGTGCGTCCCGATGGGGGCGGGGGAGGGCATTGGGACGGGCGTTGGTTTCCACGTGGCCGTGCGTCCCGATGGGGGCGGGGGAGGGCATTGGGTCGGGCGTTGGTTTCCACGTGGCCGTGCGTCCCGATGGGGGCGGGGGAGGGCATTGGGACGGGCGTTGGTTTCCACGGGGCCGTGCGTCCTGGTGGGGGGGGGGGCATTGGGTTGGGCGTTGGTTTCCATGGGGCCGTGCGTCCCAATGGGGGCGGGGGAGGGCATTGGGTCGGGAGTTGGTTTACACGGGGCCGTGCGTTCTGGTGGGGGTGGGGGAGGGCATTGGGTTGGGTGTTGGTTTCCACGTGGCCGTGCATCCCAATGGGGGCGGGGGAGGGCATTGGGTCGGGCGTTGGTTTACACGGGGCCGTGCGTCCCGGTGGGCACTGCAAGTGATTCTGCGCCTGTCTGTCTCCTAGGATGTGATTGGGAAGACGCTGCAGTACCTGGGGGCCTTCGGCGACCTCAGCACCGTGGAGCAAGTTGTGGCCTTGATCGACGAGGAAATGTGCATCAACTGCGGCAAGTGTTACATGACCTGTAACGACTCTGGTTACCAGGTAAGCGCTCTTCCCTCCACCCCTGGCGGGAGCCCTGTTTCTCCCGCTTCCTTCCTTCCTGCGTGTAGCAGAAAGTGTCCTCCACGTTCCATGGCCAGGTCCGCGATTCCCACCCGCCGGGCCGGCGAGGGGCCCTCTCACCCGCATAGCGCATGGCGTAGTGTTTTGATTGACAGGCAAAGCCGTACCTTACGGTAACGGTGCCGCTATGCAGGGCACAGCACCCCTTTAATAGCATTTCGTCACCCGTAACACCGGAGGGGACGTTCCCGCTGTAGAAAGAGCAAGCCACGCCGTTAGGGACGTTAGGAAGCCCCGGGGTTCCGCCCTCCTGGAGGAGGGGTGAACCCCGACCGTCTACGGCCGTGACTCTGAAAGAGGACGTGATTCTCTCTGGCGAGAAAATTCTCTCCCCCTGGCCGCGGGGCTGCGGGTTGGGCTTCGCCGCAGTTGGAGCAGAAGAGCACTTCCTCCAGCCAGCGGTGCCGGTTGGGAACCGGGGTGCCTGTGTCCTGGAAGAGCCACCGAGCTGGACTCTTCCCGGTCCTCACTGGTCAGCTGAGACTCTGCCAGGAGACAGCGACCCGGAGGACAGTGGGCACAGTCCACTGTGGACAGGCCGGATCCTGCAGGGTAAGGCTGTCTGCAGTGGACTTCTCAGACTGCGAAGGAGGACAGCCCAGTACGACAGCGTTCAGGTGGCTCGTGGAATTCTCAGGGTAGATAACATAGCCCGTGTGTTTCAGTGGAAGTTCCTGTACCTTCTCCAGCCTGTTGCCGGAGACAGGCTATTTGCATTTCCCGACCATGTAATAGAGGTGACAGACATATTTTAATTTAAAATATATATATATATCTTTTGCCTTAATTTGGCATTAGTTCCAGACCAAAATTTTCGCTCAGGTATCTATCACTTTTGTTTTTTTCAGGCTGAAAGGTGTCTCTAATAGTTATTTGGAAAATGCTGCTCACATCACCCTTACTTTCTGTCACCCTCCCCCTAATTAACCAATCAGAGAAAAGTCTAAACTCCTGTCACTGAGATCCTAGCGTAGGGTTCTCATAGCTTTGGTCTCAGGGTTATGTCTGACTCCCACCTTGGAATTCTAGCCTTGGTACCACCGCACTAAAAATAATCTTTTAGTAATAAAGAGGGGAAAATAAAGGAGAGAGGAAAAATCCGCTTTCAAATTTCTCCAAGTCCCAAGCCAGCTCGGAGCTGGAGGCCTCGCCCCGGTTCTCACAGCCGAGTAGTGACGGTAGCGGATGAGACGCCAGGTGACCCGTCCATCTGTCTTCCGCGCCTTATCCCCTGCGTGGAGGGGCAAAGCCTAGAATCCGCTCAGAAATCCTGCACCCTCACGGCTGGCTCCCGAGCTAATATTTTTACCCTGCTTTCTTCTAAAAACAACCCGTGTCATTTGAAATCGGAGCAATGCGCTCACCCCTCCCCCCGCCTCGGGCGGTGACACCCCTTCCATCCTGGTGTGTCGGTTGGTCAGTTGGGCTGACTCTGCTCAGAGGACTAGAGAGAGGCTGGAGAGAGTTCCCAACGCAAGGGAAACTCCCCTCAGGAACGTTAAGCCCTGTGTTTCTAATTTCAAAGGATTTCTCTTCTGTCTTTTCCTCCCCCTCCTCTGGCGCCTCGACTGTGGCTTGCTGTAGCCGCCCTAGCGTTGGGCGTCCTGGTCTCCAAGTACAGCTCATGGCGGGGGGAGCAAAGCCCAGTGCTCCCTCCGCCCACGGCGGCATCCCTGACCGCGGTGGGCAGTGACCTCACGCTCTGTCCGTCTCTGTTGCCAGGCCATCCGGTTTGACCCCGAGACCCACCTGCCCAGCGTCACCGACGCCTGCACGGGCTGCACCCTCTGCCTCAGCGTCTGCCCCATCGTCGACTGCATCCGCATGGTCGCCAGGGCAACCCCGTACCAGCCGAAGAGAGGCTTGCCCTTAGCCGTGAACCCCGTGTGCTGAGGTGACGTGTGAAAACAGTCGGTGAACGAACGTCGAGGTCCCCCGCACGCGCCTACCTTTTCAATTGTGGTCTCTCAGTTCAGCTCTTTCAAAATTAAAACGGATACATCGTGTCTAGATGAAAATCTCGTATCTAAACAGCTTTCTAAACTATAGATATAAAAAAAAAAAAATGTCTGCTACCAATGACCATTCAATTAATGGTCGTGACACAGAATGATAATTTCCTGAGAACAGTCGTTAAATAACCATGTGGCGGTTTCTTGGATGTTCACCGGCAAATGTTCATTGTGAAAAATACTGATTTTTTTTGGTGTGTGGCAATTAATGCAACAGCTTCCACACTGCCCTGTGCTCTGCCTTTGATTTCTAATTGTAAGCAAAATGAAGTGTTTTAGAACAAAGTGCAATTTAACATACAAGAAAATGTTTCCAGGGAAACATAGCATAATTAAAAATTATGCTTAGTTTTAACACTTTTTCTAAGCAAATATAATTAGCTCCAGAAAGCACAGATGAAGAAAGTCAAATAATTTTTTTTTACCATGGCAGGAAAAAAAAACAAAAAAAAACACCAAAGAGGGTTTGCAAACTTTGTCAAGGGCCCTTTGCTGAAATAGCTTCCAGCTGATGCCGGATCCTGAAAGAGTGAGTCGTGGGTGACCGTTCCCCTCGCCGAGTATCACCTACCATTCACCCCCTCGGGCCTGAGACCTGTATTCAACTCCACCAGTGAACCAACCTGACATTCTTCTTTAAATATTAAAACGCTGTTCCTAACAAAATACGGTGTTAGGATGGAGCTCTGGTTAAAGTGATTCTTCCGCTGTGCACAGATCTGCTCCATCTGATTTTAATAATAACCTTTGTTTTAGCAGTTAATGTTTGAACAAAGCCCAGCTTCTACCCAGTGGGTCCTATGCTTCATTATTCAAGAATGAAAAACATAGTATTGGCAATAAAGGTTAAATGAGCAAAATAACGGTCAACTATTCTTTATTGTCGATGTTTATGCTCAATCTCAAAAGTCATGGAATCAAAAAGAAATACATATTCTTTTGTGATTGCCAAACAATATTTTTGCATTTCTCTATTTTTATAATCCGCAAATAGCACCATATAAATTCATGTATCTCTTATTCATAGCGTATTTTCATATGATTTCACGAGCAGTAAATCTTTAAGGAACAATGTGTGGCCTATTTCTGTAACCAATGCAAGGTTTAGAAAAATGAAATGTTTGATTACACACTTTTAGAAATGAACATTTACCACAAAATCTATATGACTGAAGAATATCGAATAAAATTTCATAAAGCATCTCAAAACACATGGTCTTTGGCTGCCTCTTTTGCAAATACGGTCACCTGTGAACCACTTGGATTGTGAGGCGGAGCCGTTTGGGGTGAATGCTGGAGTGGACTCTATCCCGGTGTGTGCCATGCTGGTTGAAATTGAACGAGGGTAACGGCGGTGTCAATTACGGTATGTTTCGCTCCATAAGACGCACCTAGGGTTTTTTAAGGAGGAAACTAAGAAAAAAAATATTCTGAACCAAAGGGTGTGTTAAAATATTTAATAAAGTGTACCACCATAATATTTCAACATTGTAAACTCAACAGCAGTGTGAACGACCATTAGCACTGTTATTAACACATGAGAAGAGACTTTAATGTTCAAATACTCTTCTAGTTGTCGGGAACCCCAGGAACTCATCATCACTAGTGTCAGAATTTAAGAAGCTCAGTGGCTCACAATCATTGCTATTACTTTCTTTGCTATTTTCATATATGATGCCATCTTCACTGCCATCTAAAGCATTGCTATTGCCACACTTTTTGAATGACCGTACCACGGTTTCATTCTTCACTGACTGCCATGATGTTTTCACCCACTCACAAACTTGACTGACAGTGGGTCTCTTCATTCGTCCAGCTGGTGTCAGATCATGGTTACCAGCAGCCATCCGTTTGTTCCACTTTTCTCACATAAAGACTTTAAATAGTTTATTAATGGAAACGTCAAGAGGTTGCAACTGGCTGGTAAGACCCCCAGGAATGACAGCTAGATGAGTCTTCGCTTCTTTAAAGTGAAGACTTTAGAGACTTGGCTAATATGTGCTCTGAACTGGTCAAGCACTCATAGGGCAGCAGGTGACGTGGGCACTTCACACCCAGCTCCAGCCGCTGCAGCGCGGCCCCCCACCAGGCAGCGCGCCTCTCACGTCTGCCCTGAAGATGCCAGATGAGTGCGCCCACGCACGTCGCTCACCTTCCCTCCTGCGCTGCATGGTCGCTCACCTTCCCCCTTCCCTCCTGCGCTGCATGCAACTGTGGAGACCAGAACCGGGAGAGCACTGAGCAGATGCCCGGGTTCCGCTCGCCACTGTGACAGGTATGATTACACTCCCGCTGGCGCTCATTCTACATGTTTACTGGTGCAGCGCCTCACAGCAGCTAAAAAAAATGAGCACTCACTCCGTAAGATGCACGGGCATTTTCCCCTCCACTTTGGGGGGGAAAACAGTGAGTCTTATGGAGCGAAAAATACGGTAAATGCTTCACGTCTGTCCCTTCCAGCCAGTTTCTCTGCTGCATTTAATTTTGTTTTGCCAAAACGTGTCTTCCGCGGGTGCGGGCCAGGCTGAGTGGAAAAGGACAGCCTACCACCGAAGGTGCCGACTTCACAATACGACATCCCGGTAACTGAAGAAGACGGCGGCTTCCTTCCTAGTCGTCAGATAACCAGGGCGTGTGCAACCTTGACCTGCTTCTGTCACCGTGGGGGTGTCTCGCCTTTCAGACATGGTAACAGGCTAACCCTGGGCTCGAGTCGTCCAGAAAGGAAGTGTGCCAGGGCCATGTGGATGCCATCATAATGTAGCGTCCCCTCCCCCAACGTGCCAAGAGCTTTGTGCTCTGGGAGTTGTCCAGCCCTTTGGGGATTTTGTGAAAAGATGTCAGGGCACCTGGGCCGAAGTCCTCTTCCATACACGGCCTGTTGGACGAGGTTTCCCGTAGAAGAGATGAAAGAAGCCGTTGATGACTTTGCGTCGTCCGCTGAGAAGGAGGGGACGCAGGGCCAGCCGTCCCTCTGCTCTGGGAACTGTGGGGCCCCAGGCTTCAGTCAGGACGCCGTCCTCCATGATTCCACACCAGTTTGTCCTCACACACCTTGTTGTCTTGGTGGGTTTTTCCCTGCTGTGTCTACTTTCTGATTTATACTGAGAAGGTTTTTTTATGTGTTGTTTATAGGCAATGTAGTTGAACTTGGCGTGGGTGGCTTGCAGAGAGATTCAGAATAGAGGGACAAGGAGAATCAAGTTATTCCATCCTGCGAAAGACCGCAGGCCACTGGCCACAGTACACACAGGCTCACGGCTCCTCCGGGCATGAATGAAGACATAGGACCAACCAAGGAATCCGGTTAGTGAGTGCCTTGTGCGTCTGCGAAGCTGTACTAAATGTCCTACATAAGTCACAGTGAATGTTATGTGTCAGCTTGGTGGGGCCACCGTACCCACATGCTTGACCAAGCATTATTGCAGACATTTCTCTGCGGATGGTCTTGGATGAGACGAACGTTGACATCGGTAGACTCAAAATAGAGCAGATTGCCTGACCTGTGGTGGCGCAGTGCATAAAGCGTCGACCTGGAAATGCTGAGGTCGCCGGTTCGAAACCCTGGGCTTGCCTGGTCAAGGCACAGATGGGAGTTGATGCTTCCAGCTCCTCCCCCTCTTCTCTCTCTCTGTCTCTCCTCTTTCTCTCTCTGTGTCTCTCCCTCTCCTCTCTAAAATGAATAAATAAAAAAATTTAAAAAAATAAAAAAATAGAGCAGATTGCCCTCCATAATGTGGGTGGGCCTCATCCAATCAGTCGAAGGTCTACAAAGAACAAAACTGGCCCCTCCTCAGCAAGAGGGAATGCTGCCATAGATGGCCTTTGGACTTCCTGTGTGACATCATCTCTTCCCGGTTCCTGTCTTTGCCCTCCAAATCTGGCTCTTTCCTCAGTCTCCAGCCGGCTGGCCCACCCCATCAGACTTGGGACTGGCCAAACTTCCACAGTCACATGAGCCAGTTCCTTAAAAAGGAAATCTTTATACACACACACACACACACACACACACACACACACACACGGAGTGGGTGCTGTTTCTCTAGAGAACTCTCAGGAATACACCACGTCTTATCTTGCTTGAATGTTAAAATGAGCGAAGGGGAATTCTATTGTATTTTTCCCTCCATTAACCAATGTGGATATGGGTCTCTTCAAGAGTCTGAATGACTTATTCCAGGTCACGTTGCCAATCAGGTACGTAGCTCGGTGTGTTGGTGACATCCACTGTACCATCCGCTTCTCCTCCCGAGTCCAGCCGTTCTTGCACCCAGCTGGTATTTATCAAACAACTCCCACGTCCCCAGCGCTGTGACGAGGGCTGAAGGCTGAGGGCGTGACCTTGACTTCTCCCACTCGTAGTCAACGGGGAGCCTGGCAGGTGACCTTTATTCCAGCATGCGTGGTGAGTGCCAGAAAAACCATCTGGAGAGACGGGGCCAATGCACGCACCCTCCCTTGGCAAGATGATAAATTAAGCCAAGTTGGTAGCTCGTAAAAAGAATTTCCTAAATAGGTTACAGGAGAAAGACATCTCAAGCAGTGACAACAGGAAGAGCACAGAGGTGGGGAAGGTTGGGAATGACTGGAAAACAGTAAGAATCGGAACTGGCTTGAGCAGATGAAATGTGTGCCAGGCGGCCAGGCAGAGAGGGACAGGCTGGCGTGGTCTCCGGCTCCCTGGGGGACTCACAGTCAGCACTTTGCTTCTTCTTCCACGTTGTCTGGCGCCAATCACTGGCTAATTGGCGGTGACTCAACTATGACCGGGACAGACATGGCTGCTCCCGCCACACTGAGCTTAGAGCTCAGCGGAGGACACAAAAGGCAAGCCAACCGAGAGACTTCAAAATTATTGCGTAGGTGCCTTGGCAGTGAGAGTGGGGGCTGGGGTAGAGATGAGGAAGAAGAGCACGCGTTCCTCAGAGGTGGGAGGGAGGTCCTGATGCATGGAGAGGAGCCAGCCTCGTGAACATTAGGGAGGAGTGTGTTCCAGAGATGAACACAGCACGTGCAAAGGCCCTGGGGCCAAAAAGAGCCTGAATTATTTGAGTTAGTAAAAAGATAGACTAAGGTAGAGGAACAGAAGGCAAAGCCTACCACTTGCAGAAATGGTTAGAAATGGTAGACCTTGCGATGTTGTCCCCCTCTCCCACTGACAGCTGCCATCACCCCTTCTAGACAGATGACGCCAAGTTTTTTTTTCATACTTTTTTAATGGAAAATGAATTCGTCCGGCATTATTTTAAAATTCCATTGACTAAAAATAAAAAAGCTAAAACTAAAATGTACATAAAACATCTCACTTAAGCATACAGTAATTTGATCAGAATAGAGGTCATTAGCCTCATTTTATAGATGAAAAAAACCAGGACTCAAAGAGTTTATGTGTTTTGCCCAAGACCATACATACATGGCGGAGGACAAGCTATAGTCACCCCCCCCCCGTTCCGCATGCACCCACTACACAGCCCACAGTGCCTGTTCCCAACCTCACGGCACCCCCAACTTCCCACCTGGGTCAACATAGTTATTCATCTTACACTCGGGTCATCAGAACCTAGATCGGCCACTTGCCGAGTGTGTGACCGTGCCGCTGTTAACTTGACCATGAACCTCCATGTCCTCGTCTGTAAAACGGAGATGATAGTAGCCAGGCATCGAATAAATTAGATAGAACTATAATTGCTGTTGCTGTTATAAGGTCTACCGGAAAGTTCTGTCCGTTTTTGGAATAAAACAAAATACAAATTTTTCTTACCGTCAATAAACTTTATTAAATAATATAATTGCCATTATTATTAATGATTTCTTGCCAGTGTGAGGGCAATTTGTATATCCCATTTTTGAAAAATGTTTGATCTTTTGATGCGAAAAATTGAACCAGTGCTTGTTTGATATCTTCTTCATTTTTGAATTTTTTGCCCTTCAAAAAATTTTGTAAGGACAAAAACAAGTGATAGTCGGAGGGTGCTAAGTCCGGGGAATATGGTGGATGCGACAGACATGCTTCTGTAGCATTTCTTCTTTGTTGAAATTCATAAAAGTTACAGTGGCGTAAATGAACTCTATCAGTAGCCATGGGTACACTATCGCTTCACACATAAGACTAACGTGAATCAACTTTGTTTTAGTTAATTTGCTTCGTCAGTATGTATACATTGTGATAAAAATAGAGGCACACATGTGCCAAATAAACATGTGCTTAGGTGTCGAAACTTGTTGTGATAGACGAACAGAACTTTCCGGTAGACCTTATACTTACGGGCATAGAAATTCCAAACACAGTTCAGGAAGATGACAGGCTAGCAACAGAAGTCTATGTGTGCTAGGCTCAGGATCGGACTGTTTCGGGAGTGACTGGCAGCATGACCTTAATAAGCGAACATCTGTCACCTGGAGCCATTTGGGAAAAGATACTCCATGCAGTTGGAAGATCAATATTTTTTTTCAAAGAAAGTAGTAGAACCAATTTTGACAAAAAGAAAGGAGCCCAGTAATAATACTCAACATAGGTAAGCGTATGTGTGTGTGCGTATGTATGTAATCATGTTATTTTCCTTTCTCAATGCTATGAGCTGCACAGAGCAGGAAGTATTTTTTCCCTGTGGTTTTTATTAAGAGGACATTTCAAGACAAAGCAGGTAAGTGAGTTATCTAACTCTGCACGTTTAGTTGGTATCATTGTTGGAAACACAGCTCGGCTGACTTGACTTTCGGAAAGGGTTCTCTCTTCCTGATCGTTTTCAGAAACGGTCTTCTCTTCCAGATCATTTTGCTAAACGGGTGTTACGTATGTATTGTTCTACAATATGGATATTTGGAGATGCATTATTCACTGCCTGCATTATTCACTGCCTCTGGCCTTAGGGGCCAGGAATGGCCTGAAGAAATCGTGTGATAACTATTAGTCTGAGTGGTTAAGATCTAGTCCTCAAAAACGAGTGTACTACCTGGAGGCGGGATCTGTTCTACCTACGGCCTGTGACGTTAATTCAGTTAACAGGACAGCCACCAGACACAGTGCTGTCTACTCGGAACTGTAAGTTTTTCTTTCCCTCACATGTGCAAAAAATTCAGCACATGGCCTGCAGAGCAAAACGTTGGACCAGATCCTTGATGATTCTGGGAGGTTCTGTAGTCTTAGCTCTCTCTTTTTTTATTAATGATTATGGTAACATTCATTAATATGGATCCTCTTCTATTAATTAATGTGGGTTCATGCTTAGATTTTTTTTTTTTACAATTGCAGGTGATATCTTTAAATTGAATAGTCCCGTCTGGGCTGGACATGTGCCCATCTGACCATGCCTTTGGGTGTGGGAGCCTTGCATGAACAGGCCGAGAGCATTTATGAACTCTAGGTCAGTTTCACTGCATAATCTACACAGCCGTCTTCCACTGCACCCACGTTCACTGTCCTGGCGTGCTCTACGCGCTGCGGCGCCGTGGGGAAGCCCGGTCACGGAGTGGCTGGTAACGCGTCCGCAGGAGCCAGCCCCGCTGGTTCATGCATCTGCATCGTGGTTTGCAGAATCCGCGCCGTGTTTTCCCACGGCTGTGACCTGCAGGCGCCAACCCCGTCTGTGTGCCCCCGGTCTTTCTGGGTCTCTGCCTTCTTTATGCCACCGCGATTGGTGATGTCACGTTTCTAGACCGCTGGCAGTTTTCAAAGATCAGCGTCAGTCAACATCCAGGTCAGCCCCTCCTCTCACCAGTTTTCCTGTCAGTGCTGCCCCTGAAAGTAAGATCTTCCTGCCTCGTAACTTCACTGAGCATCGTCATCTGCAGATCCCTCCTCGCTGTTGCAGAGGATAAGATTTCCTTCTTTTTCTAGGGCGGAGTTGTGTTCCATTGTGTAAATGTACCCCAGCTTTTTTTTATAGACTCACCTACCGATTCGGTTGTTATAAATATAATGCTGCAGTGAATACAGAGGTGCATCTATTCTTTCAAATCAGTGTTTCCAGTTTCTTCAGACGTCTTCCCAGAAGTAGAATTGCTAGGTCGGATTTTTAATTATTTGAGGTCATGCCACAGTTTTCCACGATGGCTGCACCAGTCTGCATTCAACCAGCACTGCGGGAGGGTTCCCTGTCTCCACACCCTCAACAACACTTGTTTGCTGATTTATTGATGACAGCCGGTCTGACAGGTGTGAGGTGATAGCTCACTGTGGGTTTAATTTGCATCTCTTGTGATGTGAAGCGGTATCTCTTTGTGGTTTCAACGTGCATTTTCCTGATAGCTTATAATGTTGTGTATCTTTCCGTGTGTGGATCGATAATTTTTATATCTTCTTTGGAGACAAGTCTGTCCATGCCTCTGCTTATTTTTAGTTTAGTCATTTGTCTTTTATATACTGAGTTGTAGAAGTTCTTTATAGATTCAATATCCTTAGTAGGTATAGGATAAGCAAAAAGATTCCCCAGTCTAGCCTGACCAGGCGGTGGCACAGTGGATAGAGCGTTGAACTGGGATGCAGAGGACCCAGGTTCGAAACCCCGAGGTTGCTGGCTTGTGCACCGGCTCATCCGGTTTGAATGTGGGCTCACCAGCTTAAGCGCGGGGTCACTGGCTTGAGCATGGGATCATAGACATGACCCCATGGTCACTGGCTTGAAGCCCAAAGTCAGTGGCTTGAGCCCAAGGTTGCTGGCTTGAGTAAGGGGTCGTTCACTCTGCTGTAGCCCCCAGTCAAGGCACATATGAGAAAGCAATCGATTAACAACTAAAGGAGCCACGGTGAAGAATTGATGATTCTCATCTCTCTCCATTCCTGCCTGTCTGTCCCTATCTGTCCCTCTCTCTGACTACCTTGTCACACAAAAAAAAAACAATTATTATTATTTCCCAGTCTATAGGCTGCCTATTCACTTTCTTGACCGTGTCCTTTGAAGCACAAAAGTTTGCAATTCTGAGGATGTCCAGTATATCTATTTTTCTGCTTATATTGTTATCACCTAAGCAAAGTCACAAAATCTACACATACGTTTTCTTCTGAGATTTTTATGTTTTTAGCTTTTACATTGAGGTTTTTGGTCCATTTTGAGTTAGCTTTTTAGATGGTGTAAGGTAGGGGTCCAACTACAGTCTTTTGCACATGGATGTCCATCTGCCCCAGAACCATTCGTTGAAAAGGCCATTCTTTCCCCGTAACAAAGTTGTGAATTAAATGGCATGCAACCCGGCCGCTCCATTCGGAGAACTCAGGTACCACAATGCAGACCGGTTGGCACCCCCAGAATACCCCAGGTAGCACAACAATGCAGGTGCCCAGGTGAGGCCAAGCGTCAACTGGGAATCTCTTTTCTGGGTGTCCCAACAGCACCCTGAGACTGAGCCCAGCGCCAGCACAAACCGGGCTCTCTCTTCCTGTCAGATCCGGTGAAGGGTGACAGCTGCACGACACCTGCAGGTCTGGGGGCCCTGGTCCCCCTATCGTATGCAGTGCCCATCAAGCAGCCATCAACAAGCACGCACACACGGAGGGAGGTGGACGCTGCTGTTTATGAGGAAGGAAGGCGGAAGAATGAGCCGAGAGACGAAGGGAGGTCTCCTCCCGTGGTCTTGAGCGACCTCGTCCTGGCTGGGGTTAAACCGGCCCGTTTGTTCATGTCATTTCATTTGTATGTATTTACTCATGTTTATAAAGTGCAGTTGGCGTGCAATATTATATGGTTTCAGGTGTGCAACGCAGCGACTACACATTGATACACCTGATGTAGCGAGCACCACGACGAGGCTGGTAGCCTCCGGCCCCCTCTGTAGTCATTATGATGCCGTTCACTCTGTTCCCATGCTGGATTGTTTTTTTGTTTGTTTTGTTTTTGGTTTTTTTTATTTTTTTTTTTACAGAGACAGAGTCAGAGAGAGGGATAGACAGGGACAGACAGACAGGAATGGAGAGAGATGAAAAGCAACAATCATCAGTTTTTCGTTGTGACACCTTAGTTATTCATTGATTGCTTTCTCATATGTGCCTTGGCCGGGACTACAGCAGAGTGAGTGACCTCTTGCTAAAGCCAGCGACCTGGAAGCTGGTGAGCTTTGCTCAAGCCAGATGAGCCCACGCTCAAGCTGGTGACCTCAGGGTCTCGAACCTGAATCCTCCGCATCCCAGTCCGAGGCTCCATCCACTGCGCCACCACCTGGTCAGGCTTCGTGCTGTTCTTTACATTCCTGAGACATGTTTATTCTATGACGGACCGTTTGTATCTCTTCTTCCCCTTCACCTTTCATACCCGAGCCCTCCCTTCCTCCCGTCTGTCCTCTGTACCTATGAGCTTGTTTCTGTTTTGTCCTATTGGTTGGTTCTGTTCTATAGAAGGCCACCTATTAGTGACATCATCCAGCCCATTAGCTTTAAACAGGAGGCCACCCCCTTGCCTGTTCCCACCCGCCGTCTCCTTCCGCGTCCCCGATCCGATCCAGGCGCCCCGCTTCCGTGCAGACAGCGCTGAAGTCACCAAACTCCGTTAGGGGGTGGGCCTGCCCTGCCACCCTCAGCGTCTGTGCGGTGGCACTGGGTGGGGCAGTGTTGAAGGTCCCGGCCTCCTGTTTGATACTTCTGAGACGACAGGAAAGTCTTTGACGTGAAGGGGCGTTGTTCACCAAAACTCTCCCGGGCACCTCTGACTTAGGGTCAGTTAACAAGGAGACTAGAATCATTTCCGGCCCCTGCCCCGTGGCCATGGTTACGGATGTGCGCAGATACAGGTGGGCGGAGTTCCGTCATCGCGTTTTTCCCAGTAACAGAAACAACCGGTTCGATAGTTTTTATTCAGTGAACAACACGGAGCTTTGTAAATCCTCTCGGATTTTATACCCGTGAAGACCTAAAATACTCTTTTGCTTCTAAACAAGTCGTGGCAGGGGCGACCACCCTCTCTCACGGACAGCCCCGCCGCGCGGCGGACCCGTGGAAGGGGGGGGGGGGGGGCCTCGGGTAACCGCGCTGCCAGGCAGGTGGTGTTGGAGACAGCAGGTCCCTCGAAGCCCACGCTGTTTGCTGTCTGGCACATCCGGGGAATGTGCTGACCCCGCAGCTGAAACTAGGAGCAGCTGCCCCTCGGTGGCTGGAGCTCTCCAGGTGGAGAGATTGTTTCCACCCGCTCAAGCCGCGAGCTGGTCTCGCTGACACAGACATCACCCTGGGACGAATTTTCGGTCAGCCTGGGCCTCTCTCCTGTTTTCAGAGCCTCTCTCTCCGGGTCAGCCCGCCTCTCTCTCCTGTTTTCAGAACCTCTCTCTCCGGGTCAGCCCGGGTCTCTCTCTCCTGTTTTCAGAGCCTCTCTCTCCGGGTCAGCCCGGGTCTCTCTCCTGTTTTCGGAGCCTCTCTCTCCGGGTCAGCCCGGTCTCTCTCTCCTGTTTTCAGAACCTCTCTCCGGGTCAGCCCGGGTCTCTCTCTCCTGTTTTCAGAACCTCTCTCCGGGTCAGCCCGGCCTCTCTCTCCTGTTTTCAGAACCTCTCACTGGGTCAGCCCGGCCTCTCTCTCCTGTTTTCAGAACCTCTCTCCGGGTCAGCCTGGGTCTCTCTCCTGTTTTCAGAACCTGTCTCTCCGGGTCAGCCCGGGTCTCTCTCTCCTGTTTTCAGAGCCTCTCTCTCCGGGTCAGCCCGGTCTCTCTCTCCTGTTTTCAGAGCCTCTCTCTCCAGGTCAGCCCGGGTCTCTCTCTCCTGTTTTCAGAACCTCTCTCTCCGGGTCAGCCCGGGTCTCTCTCTCCTGTTTTCAGAGCCTCTCTCTCCGGGTCAGCCCGGGTCTCTCTCTCCTGTTTTCAGAGCCTCTCTCTCCGGGTCAGCCCGGGTCTCTCTCTCCTGTTTTCAGAACCTCTCTCTCCGGGTCAGCCCGGGTCTCTCTCTCCTGTTTTCAGAGCCTCTCTCTCCGGGTCAGCCCGGGTCTCTCTCTCCTGTTTTCAGAGCCTCTCTCTCCGGGTCAGCCCGGGTCTCTCTCTCCTGTTTTCAGAGCCTCTCTCTCCGGGTCAGCCCGGGTCTCTCTCTCCTGTTTTCAGAGCCTCTCTCCGGGTCAGCCCGGGTCTCTCTCTCCTGTTTTCAGAACCTCTCTCCGGGTCAGCCCGCCTCTCTCTCCTGTTTTCAGAGCCTCTCTCCGGATCAGCCCGGGTCTCTCTCCTGTTTTCAGAGCCTCTCTCTCCGGGTCAGCCCGGGTCTCTCTCTCCTGTTTTCAGAACCTCTCTCTCCGGGTCAGCCCGTCTCTCTCTCCTGTTTTCAGAACCTCTCTCCGGGTCAGCCCGGGTCTCTCTCTCCTGTTTTCAGAACCTCTCTCTCCGGGTCAGCCCGGTCTCTCTCTCCTGTTTTCAGAACCTCTCTCTCCGGGTCAGCCCGGGTCTCTCTCTCCTGTTTTCAGAGCCTCTCTCCGGGTCAGCCCGCCTCTCTCTCCTGTTTTCGGAGCCTCTCTCCGGGTCAGCCCGGGTCTCTCTCTCCTGTTTTCAGAGCCTCTCTCTCCGGGTCAGCCCGGGTCTCTCTCTCCTGTTTTCAGAACCTCTCTCTCCGGGTCAGCCCGGGTCTCTCTCTCCTGTTTTCAGAGCCTCTCTCCGGGTCAGCCCGGGTCTCTCTCTCCTGTTTTCAGAACCTCTCTCTCCGGGTCAGCCCGGGTCTCTCTCTCCTGTTTTCAGAACCTCTCTCTCCGGGTCAGCCCGGGTCTCTCTCTCCTGTTTTCAGAGCCTCTCTCCGGGTCAGCCCGGGTCTCTCTCTCCTGTTTTCAGAACCTCTCTCTCCGGGTCAGCCCGGGTCTCTCTCTCCTGTTTTCAGAACCTCTCTCCGGGTCAGCCCGGGTCTCTCTCTCCTGTTTTCAGAGCCTCTCTCCGGGTCAGCCCGCCTCTCTCTCCTGTTTTCGGAGCCTCTCTCCGGGTCAGCCCGGGTCTCTCTCTCCTGTAACGGGGCAGCCCCTGGTTCTCTCCACTGTCCATCAGTCCAGGCACACTCGTCCTGCCTGGCTGTAGCTGCAGAAGTGTTGTCTTCCGTTTCAAGTTGGTTTCTCTTATCAACCAGGGCAAGAGCTTTTTTTTTTCTTTTTTTTTTTTTTCCTGCATGCCCCCAAGGCCTGGCGCTGTGTGGATAAAACAGCAGACACTCGTAAATATTTTTATTTAACGAACTGTTGTCAGCCCGACGCGCTGCCGTAACCTCGGAGAATGCTAATGAGTACCGAAATAGATTTTCGCTTTGGGAGGAAACACTCAAGGGGCAGGCACGCACTTCCCAGCTGACAAGGAGACGAGTCCCCTGTGTCAGCGTGTCCCCATCACTCCTCTGCTGTGTGCGGGCAAAGGCAGGCAGGCTGGGGCGGGGCGGCGGCCGCCTACAAGAAGTCCTCCCAGGTTGGTGGCTGCAGTCGCTCAGTCTTGAGAGGCTTGTTAGCCCACGCACGCCTACCAGCTCCACGTCGTGGGCAAACTCCGGTGACCTCCATCACAGACACGGGTGGATAAAGCAGAACGTGCAGCAAGAAGCAGACCAGCCACGATGACTTTCCCTCCGGAGAAGGACAACACAGGATGGAGGAGGGGAGCTGGTTAGACTGACATCGGTTTCTAATAGCCCAGAGCACCTAGGCTGCAGGTGGCCTGCCCTGGCCAAGGTCCCCGTCCCTCTACAGTGCTCCCGTGACAACTTCTGTGGTGCCATTTCAGGGGTTCCGCTCTTAAGCAAGCACCCCCCTCCCTGTCCACGTTCCTCCTCTGGAGCACGGAGCACACGCACGTTCCCCCTCCGGGGCACGGAGCACTCGCACGTTCCTCCTCTGGAGCACCCGCACGTTCCCCCTCCGGAGAGTGGAGCACCCGCACGTTCCCCCTCCGGAGAGTGGAGCACCCGCACGTTCCCCCTCCGGAGAGTGGAGCACCCGCACGTTCCTCCTCCGGAGAGTGGAGCACCCGCACGTTCCTCCTCTGGAGTACGGAGCACCCGCACGTTCCCCCTCCGGAGAGTGGAGCACCCGCACGTTCCCCCTCCGGGGCGTGGAGCACCCGCACGTTCCTCCTCCGGAGCGTGGATCACCCGCACGTTCCTCCTCCGGAGCGTGGAGCACCCGCACGTTCCTCCTCCGGAGCGTGGAGCACCCGCACGTTCCTCCTCCGGAGCGTGGAGCACCCGCACGTTCCTCCTCCGGAGCGTGGAGCACCCGCACGTTCCTCCTCGGGAGTACGGAGCACCCGCACGTTCCCCCTCTGGAGCGTGGAGCACCCGCACGTTCCCCCTCTGGAGCGTGGAGCACCCGCACGTTCCTCCTCCGGAGCGTGGAGCACCCACGTTCATGTCCTGCTTAGGCTTCGGAGCCTGGTACCTCGTTCACGTGACCTCTGTATCTGCTCTGATCTATTAGTAACGATCTCTCAGCCTACACCCCAGAGCTGGCACCTTATGCCCAAGAGGCGTGGGAACAGGAAGAAGGCACCCCCAGGGTGGCCCCAAGTCCTGGATCCATTTCTAGGCGGGCAGCTCTCATCACTCAACCCACGAGCCAAGACAGATCTGGGCAGGAACCGAGTCTCCGGCTGTGCTCGGACCACAGGCCACATTCCAGTCTCATGAGGGAGCTCACCCCTCGGGCTGGATTCCGAGTGCCCAAAGCATCTCTGAATGTTGACTTCTGGCCTCAGAGGAAGCAGAGAGAGGCTGCTTTCCCGAGGGGGGAAATCGCCACCGTCTGTCCCGGCTGTGACCCTGGTCTCCACGGCACCCCTTCTGTCTGGGATCTCGAGGAGCGGGCGTCCAGGGAGGAGGCCCAGGGAGGGCGTGACGAAGTCACTGCTCCGGCCCCTTCCCGGGACCAGCGTCCATCTGTCCATCCATCTATGAGGGGTGTGGCTCTTGATCCCTTACCCACAAAGATGGGGCACACGTGCCTCCTGTTTCAGAATGTCTCACACTTTGGGGGACGGGCAGCACCCCGTACGAAGGGCATTCGGGTTTGTGGATCGGGGTGTTTGCTCCGAGGGCAACGGGGCCGACTGAGCTCCTATCGCATCAGCTCAGATTCTGCCCCCAAATGCATGCAGCTCGGGTTAGCTCCGCCGACAAGTGATACGGTACCAAAGACCAACCCTCCTGGTTTCTGGAGCCACTGAGATTTCAGAATTGTGGGACGAGATCAGGGGCCAGTCTGGCCGAGTAAAACTCCAACTCTCCAAGCCTTGACCCCCCTCGGTGCTGTCTCAGCACAGGGGGGACGCTGTCGTGCCCCGGGACCTGGGCTTGGGCTCCCAGCACACCTGTCCCTCCGAGCGGCAGGTCTGGAAGGCTTAGCCTGCTCCCTTCTGTGGGTCACGTGGGGCTCCGTGGTCTCCCATGTGGAGGATGCTCGCTCCAGGAGGGGCGGCATCACGCCCTCAGAGCCCCCAGAGATAAATGCTCAGCAGTTCTCAGTGCGCAGACCTGACTGCCCCCCGACCCAGGGACCGCAGAGTTGTGAATAATAATGATTAAAGTGGAAAACCGCCTTAGCAACAGTACCAGCAGTAATCAGTAGTATTCATTGAGCCCGTACTCTGTGTTCTAGCAGCTAGGTCATAGGATTTGAATGAACTTAAAAACAAGTCACTGACGTCGATACTCTGATTATCTTCATTTCACAGATGAGGATGCAGGGGCGTTGATAGGTTAACATACAAACCATCCTATGTTCCCCGGAAATGCCGTCCCGTCGGAAAAGCTAAGGATTACAACATGTGCGTTTTCTCACTTTCCATTCAGAAAATTTTTCTTTTTTTTCGGTCTCCAAAGCCCTGACCAAATGTATCAAGGTGTATATTTCCACCCGCGGGTGCTGATGGACCCTCAAAACAGAAGACCAAATTCAGAGTGAAACTTCACAACTGGAAAAAACTCCCACCCTGTGGAATGCTACCGTAAAATTAAAACGTAAAATGTTTTCATCTCCCATTGTAAATTCTTGACGCTCAAAAAACCTGCCTGTCACACACACGCTTAAAAAGAAAAAAACCACATTGCACGCTTAAACCAGTAGTCAGTGTTCAGTGTAACCAGAAGAAACAGCGACAACAAAAACAAAAACCACACGCCCCACTACCTTCTCCGTCCGTGCACGCCGGATGGGTGACGAGTTTATCCCCTGCCGCACGGACATAAGGTCCCTTTATTCACGTGTTCTTGAGACGTCTGGCGATCACCATTTCCATCTGCCCGTGTTTAGAAAAAGGTTGAAGCACAGTGACCGGCGAGGCGATCTCTTGTGTCTGGGAGTGAAGGTGGCACAGGGGACAAGTAACCAGTGTCACGCAGGGTGGTCAGCTGTGTGGATGAAGTCATCCGGGTTGACCCAGCGGATGCTGGAACCATCGCTGTCCTGTCGATAACAAAGAATATCGTAACTGACTCGAGGTGGGATCGGACCCAAGTTCTGGAACGTGGCCAGGGCTCCATTTTAACTTCATCAGGAACACTCCTGGGAGGGGGAAAAAAAAGTGAAAAGAAGTTGTTATAGCTGAAGTCTTCCTCGTCCTCTACTTTCAGGAGGCCGTCAGCTTTCTGAGTCATAGCCCACTGGGTTTGGCCATTCCAGACCAACGTCGGTGTGAGAGCCGTTTCCCCGTCTGCTATTAAATCCTGACTTCTGTGAATTAGCCACCGTGGTACCTATGACAAACTATAGAAATGATCCCTGAAAGTATAGTCTTCCGTGGTACCTATGAAATGAGATGGGGAGAAATCCCGTCAAATGCACGGATAATACATCTTTAACACGGTGCTGGCCTGACCTGTGGTGGCGCAGTGGATAAAGCGTCGACCTGGAAACTCTGAGGTCGCTGGTTAAACCCTGGGCTGGCCTGGTCAAGGCACATATGGGAGTTGATGCTTCCAGCTCCTCCCTTTTCTCTCTGTCTCTCCTCTCTCTCTCTCTCTCTCTCTCTCTCTCTCTCTCTCTCTCTCTCCCTCTCCCTCTCTAAAATGAATAAATAAAATAAAAAAACACGGTGCTAAGAAGCACACGGCTCAATGGCTCTCCCTTCATTTCTCCCATCAACACTTTCTGCAGGTGCCTAGCGAGTGCGAGGGGTCACAGCCGGCGGAGGCCGCGCCGAAACGTATCCCTGCGCCGTGTTTCTTCCCTCGCGTCTCCCACTCCGCGCTCCTTCCTGGCGAGACCGGCATCTCGGGTAGAGCCTGTGTTCTCGGAGCCAGGCACGCAGTTCCTGGCACGTGGTCGGTGCGCAGTAGATACTGGCTGAGCGAGCTCCGTCGGATTTTACTGTGCCCGTCTGTGCCAGGCTCTGAGCCAGGCCCCAGGGGTAAAAATAGGGGGGACCGTCGGGGACTAGACCAGCAGCTGCCAATGTCTCCCCGGGAGACACGCCGCTACTTATATGTATATGTATGTAATATGTATAATGTATATGTGACACACACACACACACACACACACACACACACATTTTGTTTTTTAATTACAAAAGCAATTCATGTTCAGTGTGGAAAATTTAGGGGAAATCAGAGAAGAGCACCCGTGAGCGTACCGTTCAGAGCACATTTTCATGGTGTCTGTATGTCCAGGTCCTCTCCTGTGTTTGATGGATGTCGTCCCATGTTTTATTTCTACCAAATTGTTATCCCATAAAAACTTTAAGAGAAATTATTAAGAAAATGAAAAGGCAAGCCATAAACAGGGGGTAATATTATGTAAGTACTGTATTAATATGATGGAACATACACATATTTTCTGTGGAATATACACATAAAACAGGACTTCATTCCCGGGGCAAAAAAAAAAATTTATTTTTTTAATTCTCACAACTCAAGAAAAAGACAAACTGAAAAGTAAGCACACTATTGAAATAGACGCTCACCAAAAAGATAGATGAATAGCCAATACACACAGGAAGAGATGCTCAATGTCATGTATCATACGGAGAATTGTCCGGCCACCCTGGAGTATAATTCGACACTTCCCTGCTGAGTGGCGCAGACGCCTACCAGTTCACTGAGCGCTGCTCTGGGGCGGTCAACTAAGAGACACGAGGAAAGCGTCCAGGCAAGGGCTTGAATGTCCAGTGCAGCTTAGGTGTCATCGTCTAAAGCTGGAAATGACCCAGATGTCCCCCAGCATGTGAGTGGGTAAGCTGCTGGGTGTCCACGCAGGGGACTGTCAGCAGTAAAAACAAAGGGACTTCCGATCCCTCTGAGGACGTGGGAAACAGCAGAACGACCGTGCTGAGAGACCACGCCGGACACGAGGAGAAGGCGCAGTCTGGTTCCGTTCATAGAAGACGCTAAGAAAGAACATCGAATCTGTGGTAACAGAAGGCACATCAGGGGCGGCCTGGGGCCGGGCTGGGGGTGAGGTGACCCGAAAGGGAGACAAGAATGCCCCCCAGGGTGGCGGGACCTTCCGTATTTTGATTGGGATGATGCTTACATAGTGGAATACAGTAGAAGATAAATAACTCATCAAAACCATGCATTTAAAATATGTGCATTTGGGAGTATGTAAATCATACATCAATCAAGGTAAATTTTAAAAACTGAATCCCGTAAACCTGCTGCGTTCTCACCAACTGGCCTCCTGAAGAGAGAGCCACGGGTATTTTCTGTACCGGTCACGTGCCTCCCCCTGGCGTGGTCTGTGACAGTTTGAAAGTATTTCATGTTGTGACCGTGCCACCAGTTACCTAACTAAATTATGTCGCTGGGCAACATTTCTCTTCTGACCGTCTTTCTCACCATTCTGCAGAGCATTGTGTGGCCTGTCTCTGAAAAGGCGCGTTCAGTGTTCACTCACTGGAGACAGAGCCTGAGATAGGGAAGCAGAGGTGTGGATGTTGAAGGAAGACCCGGTCATAAAATGACGTCGGTGACAGGGAGAACCCACTGCCCCGTCGGAGAGCGTCAGAAGGTCCTGTGGACTGAAGAGTGGACTCGGGACGTGCGAGGAGATGAGGGTGAGGTTGCCGAGGTTGGTTCAGATCGTGAGGCGCCCTTCCAAGAAGGCGGTCCCGCCACTCACGGCGACGGGCGTGAACCCAGGAGGGCGTCGTGCCGAGGGAAGTGAGCCAGGCACAGAAAGACAGAAAGACAGATGCTGCGTGACCTCGCTTTCCCGGGGAATCTGAAAGAGTCGAACACAGACAGACGCAGGAAGGAGGATGGTGGTTCCCAGGGGGCGGAGGTGGGGACACAGGACGGACGGAGGGGGGACACAGGGAGATGTTGGTCAAAGGATCTCAAGGTGAAAGGTGAGGACGAGCGAGTCTAAATATCTAATGTGCGGCTTGGCGACGACTAGGGTTAATAGCACCGTGCTGATTCCTCCAACAACGTGGGGAGCCTCACAGCCACTGTGCTGAGGGATCAGGCTGGACTGCGAATTGGTTAAGAGAGTAGATTTCTGGTGCCTTCACTGTAGCCATGTGACGAGATGGGCATGCTAATCAGCGTGACTAGTAAGCATGTCTCTCTAGATATGTGCATTAAGTCATCATGTTCTACACCTGTGTATATATATATATATATATATATATATATATATTATTTTTATTCTGAAACTGAAAACAGATGATTAGAAACAAAGGAGTTTGGATTATTCTCTACAAGGTAAGGAGAGGCTATCTGAAGGATGGCTGGAAGATTTTAAGACAAGGGACACAATCTGGTTTGTGTTAGAAGCTCTCCGACATCTGGAGGGACAGGGGGTTGGGGACCCCTCCGGTTATGGCAGGACTGCTGGGCAGAAGCGGAGTGTCTCAGCCGTGGGCGTGGGAGGGAGAAGGGAGGGGAGGGGCTGGTTCCAGTAGCGACCAACAGGGGGGAAGAGGAGAACGCCTCCCAGGAACCAGACGAGGGCGGACAGAGGAGGCTTATGAATCAAGATGAAACGTAACGGAGGTCTTTATCAGAGTCTGAAGTTCGCTGGCCATCTGGGGCACGATAGAGGAGGCACATTGCACTGAACTAGCTTTCACACAAACCGTGTTGATGGGCCTGGTGGGGAGGGGATAGGGGAGGGGATGGGGGAACACTGTCCCTTACACGATGATGCTTCAGTTCGTTTTTAAAATGAAATTACTTGTGCCGTCCCGCACCGCGGCTGTGGACAGCGACATTATGATCTCACCTGTGCCGCATTCCGGTGGCCGGCGGGGCAGTCATGGGTCTAGTAATTCCTCGTGTTTGCGGTTGGAACCTATTTTATGTTTCAGGGTTTCCTACTCGGGGTAGGATTTCATTTTTTTCAGGAGCGCATTATTCTTTCCCAGACACTCCCCCCCCTTACGATCCCGCACAGGGGAACGTCTGTTTTCTAAGGTCTTTCCTGGGCAAACACGCATTCCTCTCTGTTCATTGGGTGGACTGGGAGGATCTGATGAGACCCAGCTGTGGAGCTGGGGAGACCCTGGTGCTGGGCAGGACGCGCAGACCTGTAGCTTTTTCTCACAGCGGGTCCCCTTGTTGCCATGACAACGGAATTAACCATTCTGTTAATATCACCGGGGAAGGAAACCCACGTGTAGCAGGTCTGACTTGGCACCCCGTCTCTGTTCAGATTTCCAGGGGCTCTGGCCACACACACACACACACACACCCCCCACACCACCCCGATATTTTGCTCCATGCTTTGGCAGGACATTTTAAGCAAAGCTTTCTATTTAAAAATAAATAATTAAATTGCTATTGGCTGCTTTGGTGTGGCTGCTTTGACATGCCCCCCCCCACCCACCCCCTCCCCCAGTGGCAAAGTGGGCTTCGGTGTCCGGAGCTGGTGGGAGCAGTGGGAAGGGAGGATTCATACAAAAGGAGACGGGCGCCTGTCCCAGGGAGAGTTCCTTGTGTGTTTCTCCTCTTCTTCTGGGCTCCGCTGGGTGAGCCAGGGCTGCTATAAATACTGGAGTGTAATCCCTCATCCTCGTGGGCGGTCCGGCTGTTTCCGTTGCCGCGGGGAGCAGGCGGCGTGCCGATTGCAATTGTGATGAAAAAAAGGTTCCGAGGACGAGGAAATATGCATTATTTTGAAAATAATACCTGAAGAGAATAATATTGCCTGTTACCCCACCCCGTCCCCACCACTCCCACCCCGCCCTCCCGCCAAAGCTATCCTGACGATTCATGAGATCTTTGCATCTCGTTTTCCTTTTTAAACTTAAAACAACAAAATGGGTCCTACTATTGAACTCTCTTTAAGGGATCGTATTTTTTTTTTAATTTTTTTTTCTTTTTTCTTTTTTTATTTATTCATTTTAGAGAGGAGAGAGAGAGAGAGAGGAGAGAGAGACAGGGGGGAGGAGCTGGAAGCATCAACTCCCATATGTGCCTTGACCAGGCAAGCCCAGGGTTTCGAACCGGCGACCTCAGCATTTCCAGGTCGACGCTTTATCCACCGCGCCACCACAGGTCAGGCCTATAAGGGATTGTATTTTTAAACAGAAGGCAACACCCGCCTGAGGAGCATCGAGGCCGTGTTCTGTGCCAGGTACGTTAGTAAGGAAACAGAGCCCCGTCCTTCAGAGCTCCCGTCCTTACGTCCTGACTCGCGTCTGTGTTCTTGGAGCGCGCACCACGGGCCAAGCACTTTGCAAAGTGCTACAAATGCATCGGCTCGGCTGAGAGATGAGACGACAGCTGTTGTGGAGAAGGCTGGGCCCCCTTCCCCGCCGAGGGGACGAGGACACAGGGGGCCCTGCGAGGCTCCGCCCCCATGTCACTAGTGCCACGCCGGTGCCAGCACCGTTGGGCAAAGTGCTGCACACACACCCCTCCCCCGTCGGGCTCTGTGTTTCTGTTCACATCAACAACATCACGACATTTAAAATATTTACGTGCCCTCCAAGACATGCCGTCCCGGAAGGGAAATGGAAGTCTGGGCGAATATTATTCATAATAATTAAAGTCATAAAACAAGAAGGCAGATTTGAACCAGTGACATCAAATCGTGAAGAGCCCAGGAAGGTTCTGTGGGGCTCGCGGCAGAGGCAGGAAGGATTCCCAAGGTGGAGACCCAGCCACCGAGGTCAAGGAGGGGGCTTGTCCAGAACACGGTGGGGGCCTTTCTCTTTTTTTTGCTTCTTTTTTTTTTTGAGGTTCTCTTTTTTAAAATAACAGCTTTATTGAGATATCATTCTGTATCTCTATTTTCTGTAAATCTATAAACCTCATCCTAAATGTACAATGGAATGGCTTTGAGTATATTCATAAAGTGCAACCAGCCTCACAATCAATTTTAGAAGACTCTTATCAACCCCCTCCCGCCAAAAATAAAGGCCCTGTACCCCTGAGTAACCACTTCCCTCTCCTTCTCCCTCTCCATCCACCCCCTGTGGTCGTAGTGCCTCCTCGGAGGAAACCACCAAAACACCATCTGTCTCTGTGGGTTTGCCTAGTCTGCACCTTTTAGAAAAACAGAGTCATCCATTCTGTAGCCTTTCGTGTCCGGCTTCTCTCACTGAGCATCACATGTTTGAGATTCATCCATCCGCCTGGCTGCGTGGGTCAGAACTTCCTTTCTGTTGGTGGCTGAAGAAGAATAGCCCACTGTGTGGAGAAACCACATTCTTTCCCTGGATGGACACTGGGGTTGTTCCCACGTCCCGCCCCCCGGGAATACTCCTGCTGTGGACGTGTGTGTACAGCTTTGCGTGGGTGCGCGTACCCGTTTTCCTCGGAGCTCTGTCTGCGTTGAAGTCGTTCGCATCTTCTAACAAGATGGAGCTCAGACATCAGCCCATGACTCCAGGCCTCGTGGAATTTGAAGTCGTAACCCGCACCCTGTGGTTTATGAATCAGGGACAGAGTCATTAATTAAGATAACGTGGCTCAGGACGCCCGGCCACTCTTATAAACGAAGACAGTCAACTAATTCTTACCTAAGAGACAAGGATTATTTGTTAAGTTCTTGGGAACCTTACATTTGAAAAGAATAAGCAAGTCTGTGCATAAAAGAAGATGTGCGATTAACGTCTCAGATAGAAATAATCCGTCCGTCTTACCTGTTTATCTGCTATGCGTTTTGGAAGCGCTGCTTTTGCGGTGGAACTAATCACTTGGAAAAATAAAACCAAAAAAAAAGTGGTTTTTTTAAATAGAAACAAGGTAGGAGAGTGTGTGCTCTCTGATTTTCTACTTTTAAACACTCATCTTAAAACGGCTTAATCCTTCAAAGCACTTGAAGGGTTCTCTGTCCTCCTTCTCCTCCACGGTGACAACGTCAGGACCTTGCCCTCAGCAGACCAAAGGGAACGGGTCCAGCCCCTTCTTCATTGAGTTGAATGACTCTATTCATTAACAGATCAGAGGATTTTTTTAATTAGAAAGAAGCATGTCATTAATTTCTCTGAAGGGAAACCCTGGCGGTGCTTCCTACAGGGGTCTGTCATCTTGGGCTGAAGGTGCAAGTCTGTCTTTGGTCTGAGTGCTGCGGAGGAATCATAGAAATCAGAATCCTTTTTTCTTTTTTTTTTTTTCTTTTTTCTTTTTTGTATTTTTCTGAAGTTAGAAGTGGGGAGGCAGTCAGACAGACTCCCGCATGTGCCTGACTGGGATCCACCCGGCATGCCTACCAGGGGGTGATGCTCTGCCCATCTGGGGCATCGCTCTGTTGCAACCAGGGCCATTCTAGCACCTGAGGCAGAGGCCATGGAGCCGTCCTCAGTGCCCGGGCCAACTTTGCTCCAATGGAGCCTTGGCTGCGGGAGGGGAAGAGAGAGACAGAGAGGAAGGAGAGGGGGAGGGGTGGAGAAGCAGATGGGCGTTTCTCTTGTGTGCCCTGGCCAGGAATCGAACCTGGGACTCCTGCACGCCAGGCCGATGCTCTACCACTGAGCCAACCGGCCAGGGCCTAGAATACTTCTTTAGTCCAAAGAGTTCAAAGGAAGGATAAGAGAGCATTCTGGGTGTTTCTACTTGATGACTGGGCAATTGCCAAGCACAGTGTACATGTCCATTTTCAGAATCCAGCAGAAGTCGCCTCCGCAGATAAGGGAAATGAGGGTTTTCAACAGTTGCTTCTCATCTCTGCACAAGAGGACAGTCTTTCACCAAAACCACAGAAATACTCGGGCAGAACTTTCTGTGAATTTGTACAGAGACCCCCACCGCCTCAAATCCTAGAACCTCCAAGGACAAGAGCATCCTTGTTGTAGAGAATGAAGAAACTACGAGATTGTTAATGGCATGTGCTGTCAACCCCAGAAAATATCTTCGCATCTAAATCACCATATGAACGTTGGCAGTGTTAGTGACATTTTGCCTTGACTGTTACTTAAATGTTTACATTGTACCGCAGACGACTATGCACTTTTGAAATTGTTAGGCATAAGGTGTGTTTTAAAGATGGCTTCTGAAATCAAATTACTCAACCCTAAAAGACAGTCTTTTTCTTCTGAGTCACATATGAATGTTCTTCTTGTCGGTTATCTGTAATCGGAATTCAGTGTTTTAGAATCAAATTGCCAAAGAAAATTTGAAATGAGTAATAATTCCAGCTCAGGACCAATGTAAATTAAAATCATAAAATACAGTTGAAGAGATTTACCAAGAAATTAAGAGAAGCCAAGAAGAGTTGCTATAACGTGAACACTTTCAAAATAATTAACCACGCTTGACAGATAATACGTGATTTAAATGTATTATGATGAGATTCCCCAAAAAAATGCTATTAAAATGGAGGGTTGAAGTTAATTTGTCACGCAGAAAGGCAAGTTGAACTATCTTTATGTCCAAAGCTTCAGAATAAGATTTTCATGAAGTATCAACTAACCATAGCCACTCCCCCCGCCCTTCCTTTTCCTCTGTAAGTTTATGAAACCTTCAACTAAATTTTTCACAGGAAATTACTGTCTCCGAGAATATAAAGGGTTTTATATGAAGGGTGCTGATGAGTGGTTCTCCTTGGCTACAGAGAGGCAAACAAGCAGAAACAAGTTTAATAAAGCAGAAGAGATTTCAATTGGACACAAGGCAGAACTTCTTGACTGTCGCAGTGATAAAGAGAGATGGGGAGACCTTTTCAATAATTTTTCAGAGATAGCTGTCCAAAAATATCCATTGAAATGAAAAGGAGATGTCTTCACTGTTATTACTTTTATTTATAAAAATTGAGGACTAGACAGGGAAATTAATAACATATATATATATATAAAATACCATTTCTACCATTTTATTTACTGTTCAACTAAAGTAGTCATATCCTACGAGCCAGTCGGCTAAGAGGGTCCAGCATTCACTCTGTGCGGGTTCAGTCTTGCAAACAGACACATCCGCCTGTCCTGCTAGCCCCGGCTAAGAGTTGGGCAGACACCTGACTTTCTCTTCCCTCTAGGTAACATTTGCTGGTGGAGCAATTAAAACGACAGCCAACACAGTAATGTTCCTTCCCGCTTGCTTGCTCAACATTTAACTAAACGGAGAGTCCAACAAGGCAGGGACAGTTCGTACCGAGCCACTGCCTGGCACAACGGAGAATCTCGGTCTGGGCTTACTGAATTATGTCTCCACAAATTGCATTTGTTGCTGTGTCATTGCAGGGCCAAACGCTGAGCACCGTTATCATTTCCATAGATCACAGCAGGGCCAGAGACGGAGCCAAAGCCCAACCAGAGGTACGCTGGGCTATCTGAAGAGCCCTTTTATGGGCTGTATGAACCTGTATGACTTTTTTGTTGTTGTTGTTGCATTTTTCTGAAGTGAGAAGCAAGGAGGCAGAGAGACAGACTCCCATAGGCGCCCAACTGGGATCCACCCGGCATGCCCACCTGGGGGTGATGCTCTGCCCATCTGAGCTGTTCCTTCATTCAAGCAGGAATCCCCAAACTATGGCCCGCAGGCTGCATGTGGCTCCCTGAGGCCATTTATCTGGCCCCTGCCACACTTCCGGAAGGGGCACCTCTTTCATTGGTGGTCAGTATACTGGAGTACTATATGTGGCAGCCCTCCAATGGTCTGAGGGACAGTGAACTGGCCCCCTGTGTAAAAAGTTTGGAGACCCTTGTTCCATTGCAACCAGAGTCATTCTAGTGCCTGAGGCAGAAGCCATGGAGCCATCCTCAGTACCCGGGCCAACTTTGCTCCAATGGAGCCTTGGCTGTGGGAGGGGAAGAGAGAGACAGGAAGGAGAGAGGGAAGGGTGGAGAAGCAGATGGGCACTCCTCCTGTGTGCCCTGACCGGGAATTGAACCCGGGACTTCCACACGCCAAGCCAACGTTCTACGGAGCCAACCAGCCAGGGCTGAACCTGTACAACTTTGAACTTGCTTTTCAGATAACCATGCCAACCAAATACTTACAGTCAAATATTTATCTAACACGAACGACATATTGTACAAGACACTGTGCCAGTTGCTAGGGACACAGCCTTAACACTGGGCAGTCTCTGCCCTCCCGGACCCTACATTTTAGAAAATGTCAGCAAATGAGGTTGGCCATTAAAAATCATTTCAGTAGAGGTGCTGTAAGGGCCCCAGAGAAGTCCACAGTGTTACGGAAGGACAGAGTGACAGGGAGCAGTGACTACGGGGCCTGCCGATGGCAGGGAAATGGTGGTCCCAGGATAGCTCTGGTTGATATCGAGAATTTATGTTATAAACCGAGACTCAAGGGATGAGTAGTGATAGCCATGGGGGGGGGGGGAGGCAGTCAGAGGAGAGTATGGGGGGTTGCATTTCAAGCAGCACCAGAAGGCATTTAAGACCAAAGTCAGGGGACACCAGGGCCCCAGGGAGAGAGGAAGAGAAAGCCATCGTACCGAGACATGGAGCGTACATAGGGCAGTTCCTCAGCCCGATCAGACAGCAGACAAGGCGTCTAAAGAGACAGCCCAGCCACCGCTGGGTCCCACTCACTGTGGAGAGACTCAGGTCCCTATAGCGAGACTCCTTTTCATCTGTCTGTCTCGAGCGAGGGGTCTTTGCACGCCCACCGCCTTCCTCACCGCGTGTCCGGGCATCTCCGTGGTAGAGTTGACGTAGACGCTGGTGCCCGTGTTTTTCATGGGGGTGACCGGCCTGAGGAAGCATCCCTTTGGGGTCGTCACTGTCCCGGGGTGGGCGGGTTGCGTGCGGGGGGCGGGGCGGGGGGCATTCTCTCTTAGGTCAGGTTCTTTCTAAGAAAATAAAAGCTCCATATGAAACTAGAAGGCATCCCACGTCTGTAAAACACATTAAATAAATGGCCAGCAGGGGTGTTTTACACAATTTATTCGTGCCCTCTGCCCTCCAAGCTTCTTCTCATTAGTGGGGCTGTCACTCGTGACAAATGGGACCTCCGTCAGCATCACTCATTAGCCGAAAGCGTGCGCCCGCACACCGCGTATATACTTTTTAATTACGGGGACACGCTATCCATCCAGCCGACGTGCGTGTGAGCCGTGAACAGCGAAGGGCGGTCAGAGCTCTCCGGGCCTCCTCGTGATCTTTGTTCTGTTCTGTTTTTTACCAGAACGGCGAATCTGACACCGTGGTCAGCCTCGGAAGTCTTTTTCTCTCTACCGACTTCCTGCTTGCCTCCATGGCAATTATTCAGACTTTGCCAATTCTTTTTTTTCCTTCCTGACATTTCATTTTTAATTAAAAATGACATTTTAATTAAAAGGAAACATATGTAGAATAAACAGAGTGCTCACCAGCCGCGGAGAGCTGGGCCGGCCCCGCGGCCCCGTTGTAACCTTTCCTGCTCGCGAGGGGCCGCGCCCGGCTTCCCCGCGGCGGGTGCCAAAGGCGCATTCTTGACAGAAAGAAAAAAAATTCTGGAAAGCTGGTCATCACACCAACGTCCACCCACGTCCAGAAGCCCTGGGGCGTGCGGGGGTGGGGGGTGGGGGGGGGTGGGGGGAGGGGCGAGAAGTCAGGGGGGTGCCCACTCCTGGCTGTTGTTGGGGGTGGGGTGGGGGGAGGGGCGAGAAGTCAGGGGGGCGCCCACTCCTGGCTGTTGTTGGGGGGGCGGGGGGAGGGGCGAGAAGTCAGGGGGGCGCCCACTCCTGGCTGTTGTTGGGGGGGCGGGGGGAGGGGCGAGAAGTCAGGGGGGTGCCCACTCCTGGCTGTTGTTGGGGGGGGTGGGGGGAGGGGCGAGAAGTCAGGGGTGCCCACTCCTGGCTGTTGTTGGGGGGGGTGGGGGGAGGGGCGAGAAGTCGGGGGGGCGCCCACTCCTGGCTGTTGTTGGGGGGGCGGGGGGAGGGGCGAGAAGTCAGGGGGGTGCCCACTCCTGGCTGTTGTTGGGGGGGGTGGGGGGAGGGGCGAGAAGTCGGGGGTGCCCACTCCTGGCTGTTGTTGGGGGGGTGGGGGGAGGGGCGAGAAGTCGGGGGGGCGCCCACTCCTGGCTGTTGTTGGGGACTTTCAGAATGGGGACCATCAGCCTTTCTGCTCAGAATATTAAAGCCATCATCACGCTGGTGAGAAACCCCAGTTTTACAACTTTTCGTGTTTACAGATGGCCTGATTTGGCAACCTTAAATGTTAAGGGAATTAGAAATCTGGCGGAGGTAGCGGAGCCAAAGGAAAGTATTACAATGAAAACCAACGACTTGGGACCATGAGCCCCCCGGGGGGGAGGGGCACAGCAGGTGCCGGCTGCCCCCCCCCCCCAGCCGCTCGGGAAGCCAGCCCTCGGCCTGGGCTGAGCTGGTTCTTCGTGCCAAGGCAGACGGTGGTGGGGAAGGGACTGAGCACGGTGACAAGGACAGAAGCCAGCAGTGAGGGGGACACATGACTCTCTCAAAACCCCCCATCACCGCACGTCTGCCGTGTCCTTGGAAACCAGCATGAGGGTGCGGACGGACGAGGGACCACGTGGGGACGCAGCTCCCTCTGGGTCCGGCGCCCTTTCTGACCAGCCGGAGGGCATCGGGACAGACCCAGGCCCGTCGTGGACACTGGCCCGAAGGAGGAAGGACAGGGGACACGGTTTTGTGGCACCGACTGGATACGAAGCAATTCATTGGTCGTTCTAGTTCAAAGAAGGGTTTTTATGAGTCAGTCGTATGGGTGGCCAGATGATGAAGGTCAAGGGTTACCTGCCGCCCGGCCACGCATGTTCCAGAGGCCGGGAACAGGCACCCACGGGTTTCAGGAGGAGCCAGGCCCCGCTGACTGTGTGACTGTGTAACTGCCACCTTCCAGCCCCCAGAACCCTGAGACGGCAAACGGGTTATTTTAAACCCGCCGTTTGCCCATACTTAGTTAAGGCCCTAGGCAACAGAAACAGCCGGGTGTAATTACCCTGGCATGTTACAGAGAGAGAAGGAGGCCGAGGAAGCTGAAGTATTTTCTCCGAGTGCCATAGCTAAGAGGAGTCAAAACCGGGCTGCCTCCCGGCCTCTGCGTGCCGGATGCATCCTGGGCCCCCCCAGGCCATCAGAGTGTCCTCCTGGGAATTACAGAATGGCTCGCAGACTTTAGGACTTTTTTTAAACACCTGAAGTAATCAATGTTAACGAAACAGGCCACTACTCAATTTATATATATATATATCACATAGAAAAAGATTTGTCTCCTAATAAGAATAACCTCACCGTCATCACACTGGATTCTTTAAACACGTGTTTTATTGAATTCCTATTTTCCCTCCGCTCTGCAGGTATTCCACCAAGAATTGCCTTCAAAGGTCTTTCAGTGAATCAGGGCAAATAGACAAGGAAACTGTAGGTAAACAAATGCCCCAGTTTCACGGACAGGATCCTAGAGAGTGTCCCCAATACACACAATTGACAATGAAAAGCAAGCCCCTTCTCTGTGCGCCCGCGACTTGGGACCGTGAGCCCCTGGGAGACAGCCGGTGCCGGCTTGGGGACCAGAGTGTGGTGAGGGAGGAGGTCACAGACAGGGCTGGACTTCACGCTGGTCGACGTCCAGGCTGTCAGACTAAGTACATCTGAAGGGCAGCTTTCACTAGCGAGGATCCTTTGTGAATGGACTCTTCGGAGCAGTCAGGAGGGAGGCCTGGTGTTATTGAGGCTTCAACACTGGCTATGTGATGAGAGGACGGACTCCCATAGGCGTGGGCGGGCTCAGGCGACCACAGCACGCATGCGCATGATGAGAGACCCCCTCCGCTGGGCACACGGGTTGGACACCGGGGTGGACACTGTCTGGCCCCCACATAAAAAACCTATGATCAGTAGCAGCAGGACTCGCCTCTTTGCTGTCTTCGTTAATAGAATTTGACCACGCCCAGAGACTCTAGCCCAGGCAGAGGGCTGATGGCTCATTAGAGAAACTGCTGTAAAGACCCACCCGCCCTGCCCGGGAAGCACCGTCCGTTTGCGCCCTAAGATCTCTTGCAGCCCTTCCTTCATACGTACATCTTCACCTGCTGCTTTCGCCAATCCCGGGTGTTTGCACGGGATGCTTATTCAATGCTCATCCTGTCCCCGCATTGAAACGATCATTTTATTTCATTTTTTGGACAGCGACAGAGTCAGAACAGAGAGAGGGACAGACAGGCAGGAAGGGAGAGAAATGAGAAGCATCAATTCTTCGCTGTGGCTCCTTAGTTGTTCATGAATTGCTTTCTCATATGTGCCTTGACCGGGAAGGGGGGGGCTACAGCATAGCGAGTGACCCCTTGCTCGAGCCAGCTACCTTGGGCTCAAGCTGGTGAGCCTCGCTCAAACCAGATAAGCCCACGTTCAAGCCGGCGACCTTGGGGTCTCGAACCTGGGTCCTCCGCGTCCCAGTCTGATGCTCCATCCACTGCGCCACCACCTGGTCAGGCTGAGGAGGTCATTTTAAAACACCATTTCAACTCTCCAGGAATTCAAACCTTGCCTTTTGGCCCTCGGACACTGCCGACGTTTTATTGAGATGGCGTTCTCGTTAACCTCAGTGAACGCATAAACAGAGACATATTTTTTTTAAATTTTAAGAGTTTATTTGAGCAAAAATCAATTCCGTTCTGGCCAGAACCGAAGGAGACCTGGTTAGGAGCGCTCACCCGCAGGGGCTGGGGGCAGGACTTCTACAGAGAAGCGGTGGGTGACGAGCAGGGAAGTGGTTCCCTTGGCTCTGGCTCCGGTGCAGGACAGGGGTCTTATCTGGGAAAGCCTGGCTGGCTGTTTGTGAGGGGCTGTCCTTCGGTTTCTTGTGTTTAGTCTTCAAACCTTGGTGGCCCCGGCTCTGGGTTTGCTTACCTAGAGACTGAGCCACGGCAGCCACCTCAGTCTCCTCGTGACCTCCTGTTTTAATTCGTTTTAACATAACAATCCCCTGGACTTGATCTCAGCAACAGGTTGAGCCTGTGGTGTTTGGGGAGCTAGTCTCCTAGGAGAATAAGAGGGAGCCCAGGAGACGGCACAGGACTGGGGGGGAAGTCAGGACTGCGGTTTCTGACCACAGAGCTTCAGGGGTCTGAGAAACGGCCGGGGTGGGGGTGGGGGAGTCCTAGGAAGGCTGTCAGGGAGCTTCAGGTGTCTGAGAAACGGCCAGGGGGGAGTCCTAGGAAGGCCGTCGGGGGGAGCGTGAGAGGGGACGCGAGCAGATCCCAGATCCGGAGTCCTCCAGCGTCAGGAGTGCCTGTCGTGTGTGACTCAGAGGGGGGCTGGGACAGGGAGCTGGAAGGGCTCACATTGAAGAGGTGGGGAGCGGGGGAGGGAGCCCCCAAGAAGGAGTCAGGGGCGGAGAGCGTTCCCCCGGTTCACAGCTGAGGACCTTCAGCAAACCAGGCGCCCTCTTTCCTCAGCCGTCACCCGGGCCGTGACACCTGCCTCCCAGGGTTTCCGTGGATGCGAACGAGGTGACGTCTGGTACAGCTTCCGTTTAATCAGCCTGTGGGTAGACTCTCTGTGATGGTTCTCATCTCTGAAGAGGGTCAGGCGCCATCATGGACAAGGCAGACGGGCTCTAATGCCATTGTTTGAACAAAGCTAAGAACTAGATTGTAGTACCAGATTTCCCCGTGTATAAGACGCACCATTTTCTGAAAAATTTGGGGTCTAAAAACTGGGTGCGTCTCATACCATGGTTGTAGATTTTTTTACTTGCATTTCTTGCTTTTTCACGCTTGTTTTTGAGCTCTTATTGAAGACAGTGATTCATCATCAGACACAGATGAGGACAAGCTAATGGATAGGAGTTTTGACAGTGATGAGGAGTTGTATGAATTTTATGTGAATAAAACTTGAGTTTAGTAACTTTATATAATACATTATTTTTCAAATTCCAGACCCCAAAATTAAGGTGGGTCTTATATATAGGAGCGACTTATACTTGGGGGAATACAGTATATCATATCATATCAAGTATCATATATTATATTATATTATATTATATTATATTATATTATATTATATTATATTATAGTAATAAAGGAAATTACACAAAACTAAAGCTTTGGTGCATTAGATGTGTTTGTGTGTATGAAGAGCTTTTTTAATCAAGATCCAGAGATAGAAAGATTGGCGACAATTTCCTCAGGAAACGTGAATGTGACATTGAAATGGGAAAAATATTGAGACACTTAGACCAGTGTCCTCCTAACTTCCCTGAAGGTACTTCCTTCTCTGTCACGGCCTCGGACGACCGCCTCTCCTTCCCTCTTTGGGTCACAGTCCCAAACAAATGGACCTGCCATCTGACGAAGAGCTTGACCCAGGAGATGGCCAGCAAGCCTGATGTTGCTCACGCAGTGTGTCCAGTCACTGTAACTAGCACAAAGGTGGTATCGCTCACTACGTCCCTGTGCTCCCAGTAGGGTCCACAGTATGCGGTGCTCTCAAGGGGGGGTTGCATCTTCACCCCTCCATCTCCGTGGACTCCCCCCCCCTCCACAGTCATTCTGAAATCCTCTCCGTGCTCATTGTTTGCAAAGCCCTCCTTCTAAAAACTGTCCGGCAGCTGACCTCTCCCTCACCCGCCGGCCCCCACGGCAAGCTGCTCCAAGCACCGGTGCTGCTCCCTGTGCTCCCTTCCTGACAGCCTGCCCCTTCTTTACCTCGGTGTGAGCAGGGAGCAGCCTCCGGGCGCGAGGACCTCCAGGCACCGCCTACGAGAAGCCCTGGTGGTGTTTCTAATTAGGCTCTATTCTCGTGTTTTTGCCCGTTGCGCTCTTCGGAGTCTCTGCTGCTTTGACACCCTCTTCTCCTTTGGGACACTGGCTATTTCTCAGGGTGGCAGGAATCCAAGCACCTCACTTCTCATGGCTCCGCCCTTGCCGACAGCCTCAGAATCCTCTACAAGTAATGGCCGCGTCTCAGCCAGAAGCGCCCCCCCCCACATGGCCCCCACGGGCGGGAAGCAAGGAGAGGTCACAGTGGGGAGCTGTCCGGGTTACTTACCTGTCTGTGGCTCAGTGCCCCCATCACGTGCGAATGGGGGTACCAGCCGTGCCTGCCGCACCGGCTTGTCATGTGCAGTAAATGAGTTGATATATGTCAAGGGTTTAGAAAGGTTCCTGGTGACCTGTGGTGGCGCAGTGGATAAAGCGTAGGCCTGGAATGCCGAGGTCGCCAGTTCGAAACCGTGGGCTTGCCTGGTCAAGGCACATATAGGAAGCAACTACTACAAGTTGATGCTTCCTGCTTCTCCAAACCCCCTTCTCCTCTCTCTAAAAAAATAATAAAAATTTAAAAATAATTAAAAATAATTAAAATTAAAAAAAGTTCCTGGTACACAGACGTGCTGTATAGATAGAGGTTTGCTACTATTTTCTATTATTATTCACATTTGTTCTAAGTCATATCCCAGTCTAACTTATACCACAGGTAAACATACTGCTCACACACATTAGAGGATATTTCAAAATGAATATGAAGCGATTAAAAAAAGAAGCATGTGGCCCTGGCTGGTTGGCTCAGCAGTAGAGCATCGGCCTGGCATGCGGGGGACCCGGGTTTGATTCGCGGACAGGGCACATAGGAGAAGCGCCCATTTGCTTCTCCACCCCCCCCCCTTCCTCTCTGTCTCTCTCTTCCCCTCCCGCAGCCAAGGCTCCATTGGAGCAAAAGAGGGCCCAGGCGCTGGGGATGGCTCCTTGGCCTCTGCCCCAGGCGCTAGAGTGGCTCTGGTCGCGGCAGAGCGACACCCCGGAGGGGCAGAGCATCGCCCCCTGGTGGGCGTGCCGGGTGGATCCCGGTTGGGCGCATGCGGGAGTCTGTCTGTCTCTCCCCGTTTCCAGCTTCAGAAAAATACAAAAAAAAAAAAAAAAAAAAGCATGTGATTTTTTTTTATTAAACAAGAACATCAGAAAAGCAAACTACAAGTCAAAGAAAGTTGTCTGATTATGCAAATGAGATGCAAAACCAACTTTGATCTCATTGGTGGAAAATGCACCAGACACAAGGCGGGAAGTCCTGGAGCCTCTGCACGTTCCCTGACCCCTCAGTTTTGTGAGCGGTGTACTTAGGGCTGACCACATCGATTTCTTGAAGACTAATCCAATGTCTTACTTAAGTCTCCCCCACAATGCCTTGCACGTGCCAGTGATGTTATCTAACTGAATTTTTAGACTGCTTGCATTAGTATTGTTTTACGTTACTTCTTGCTAAATTCTACTCTCACAGGCTCAAACGTAATCCATAAATTAGGGTAACGTCTAAAAACTGCTGGTTCTTAAAAATTAGGCCCTGCAAGTATTTTCATTTCATTGCAAAGCCACAGAGCAATGTCCCCCCCTTTTTTTTTTTTTAATTTCCTAAGAAAGGAATTCTACATTTTGATGAGGGGTTATCTGAGTGTGGTTTCTCGACCTCTGATGGCCCCCAATTGCCCTCTGAGGGAGTCTGCAGGCCTGTGGCTGCTAGTTTGCAGGTTTAAAATAAAACACCGTCTGTGGCTGACACGACTTCACCATCTATTTATGATGGTCAATAAAATTCAAACATTACTGCAAGAATGTATTTCATGCCATTGCATGTAAAATTTATTTTAGCCCTATGCGGAGCAAAAGTGGGCGGATGCGGGATTCACTGGGTTTCCCCTGCGGCCGCTGACCTGAGGTTGGTCCAGTGTGATGAGCTCTGGGCTGGGAAGGTTGAAGTCCACCACGCAACCTTTCCACCCAGTCTTATCTAATCGTCAACCGGAGGTTCACGGTTGACCGGTGGTGGAGAAATGGATCATTCTCCCCGGATCGAAGAGAAAAGTAGACATCAGCCACTGGTACTCAAGGACAGAAACCAAAAGCCGAAAGGCATCAGACGTTTCACCAAGACACAAACCGTGGTTTCAGCTGTCAGGACTTCCTCGAATAATCAACCCCAAGCGGCCCCTGCGGCGCCCGGCTTATTTACTTCCCCCGTTTAGATGTCAGCCCCCGCGACTCCGCGGAACCAGCTTGAGAACGCATAACTTCCCCGTTAGGAACATCTTTACGGGGCCCGTCGTTACGAATTCATTTGCTATTCACTGTAATAGCACATATCATAATGAATTCATCTGCTATTCATGGGGATGACACAAACACCGTTTAGTCACTGGTTAATGAACTGAGTGGGGTGGAGTGGGGCTTTCTATCCTGCCTGGGTTGTGTAAGGAACAGGGCTCCTTTGTCGCGGCCATCAGTTTCTCCGCCGGCTTCACTGGACACGGACTCCCTCGTGTTCTCCGGCATCCACGTAGGGGGCTGTCAGAAGGACCTACCTGCCCCGGGAAACAGGAACCCGGCGTCCAAGGGTCCAAAACGCAGAGACAGGGGGATCGGGTCTAACCAGGGGCCGGCTTTGACGGTTGTATCCGAGGGATTAAAAACCATCAGAGCAATCGTGCTATTGATGCAGCAGGCTCCGAGCTAAGCTAAGAGCGCCCCGGTTGACCCATTTTACAGACTGAGAGACGGAGGTAATGATGTACGGAGAGAATCAGTAACTCGTTCAGACGCGCACAGCCGAGGAGTGAAGACTGTGAGGTTCAAATGCAGGAAGCCCTGACCGGTCACCAGCACTAACCTGACGGCTGTGACCAGCACTAACCCACATGCCTCACGTGTTCACGTTCAAGTGAAGGCCTCACTTCTCCGTATAAACCAGTGTGGGTCGTACATCCTGACCCAAATCTTCCTGCAGCAACTTCCAAAGTTAAAATGCCAACCAGCGTCACTGGCCTACCGTAAATCACTAGAGCCGAGACTTGGCAGAAGCCAGCTACATCCTGTGGGCCGTTCGCCATGTAATAATTAAGTAGAATACACACCAAGTAATTCGGAAAGACTTTTGTCCGGGGTCCAACACCTTAAAGTAAAACTTAATAACATATCCCAAAATAAAATGAAGGTGCTTTCTCAGACAGGACAGAAAGAGAAATACAGCTAAGAGAGAAAAGAACAGACTCTTCACCAGCAAAGTTAGGACCATAGGGGTAAGTCAGTCGGGTGTGAAACGGGTCCATGTCATCATGGTAGATTTCTTCTTCCCAAGTAACATCGAATAACATCTACAAGCCACACCGAAGTCTACATGAAAAAAAGTAACAGTCATTACAGATTGGTACTTACAGAAGAGTCATGGGAACCTCAAGTCCAGCACAGGGAACATAGTCAGTAATGTTGCAACAACTATGCATGGTGCGGTGAGAACTGGGAACAGCAGGGTAACAGTGTGTAGAGTATGTGACTGTCTAACCATTAGGCCAGTGATTTTCAACCTTTTTTTTTTCATGGCACAAACACACACTAATTACTAAGGTCAGTGCCCCTGACTAAATACAACCATTTTCATCTCATGGCACAAATAAATTAGTTACTAAAGAAGAAGGGCCCCCCCTTTTCTTTAGTAATTAGTTTATGAGTGTGTGAGAAACAAAGGTTGAAAATCACTGCACTAGGCTATATACCTAAAACCAAAGAAAGTAAATTGTCATTAAAAAATAAAAATTGGCTTTGGCCCTGGTCAGTTGGCTCTGGTTGAGAATCGGATTGGCATGTGGAAGTCCCGGGTTTGATTCCTGGTCAGAGCACACAGGAGAAGTGACCATCTGATTCTCCACCTCTCCCTCTTCCCCTTGCCCCCCCCCCTCTCTCTCTCTTTTTTCCCCTTCCGAGGCCATAGCTCGAGTGGCTTGAGCATATCGGTCCTGGGTGCTGAGAATGGCTCGTGATCTCTGCCTCTGGCGCTAAGAAAATGGCTCCATTGCTGAGCAACGGAGCAATGGCCCCAGATGGGCAGAGCACTGCCCCCTAGAGGGTTTGCCGGGTGAATCCTGGTCAGGGTGCATGTGGGAGTCTGTCTCTCTGCCTCCCCTCCTCTCACTTGGAAAAGAAGAAAAAAATAAAATAATTTAACAACTGAAATTAAATTAAAGGTCAGGAGAATGAGGAGACGAAGGCAGAGAGAGGGTGAGCAGCAACAAGCTCACGCAGGCACAGTGGAGCCAGGAACTCAGTCCCCGGTCTGTCTGACTCCAGAGTGCTTTAACACATGACACGATAACATTTCCCAGTGAACTTCAGCAGAAGGAGGAGCTGTGCGGACGGCGGGGGAAGGAGAGGGGCCGGCACTGCGGGGGAAGGAGAGGGGCCGGCACTGCGGAGGGAGCGCTGGGGTGAGCCGTGCAGAAGCGGGGGAAGGAGAGGGGCCGGCACTGCGGAGGGAGCGCTGGGGTGAGCCGTGCAGAAGGGGGGGAAGGAGAGGGGCCGGCACTGCGGAGGGAGCGCTGGGGTGAGCCGTGCAGAAGCGGGGGAAGGAGAGGGGCCGGCACTGCGGGGGGAGCGCTGGAGTGGCAGCTGCCCGGGCCTCTGGGCACTCCCCTAGGTCTCTACCCTGCAAAGCACACGGACGTTTCCATTCTCGGAGGTACCTGACCGCCGCTCAGGTGGGGACGGCCACAGATGAAGGGTGCGTGTAAGAATAAACATGCTGGGCCCTGGCCGGTTGGCTCAATGGCAGAGCATTGGCTCGGCATGCGGAAGTCCCAGGTTCGATTCCCGGCCAGGGCACACAGGAGAAGTGCCCATCTGCTTCTCCACCCTTCCTCCTCTCCTTCCTCTCTATCTCTCTCTTCCCTTCCCGCAGTCAAGGCTCCATTGGACAAAGTTGGCCAGGGAACTGAGGATGGCTCCATGACCTCCACCTCAGGTGCTAGAATGGCTCAGGCAGCAATGGAACGATGCTCCAGATGGGCAGAGCATCACCCCCTGGTGGGCATGCCGGGTGGATCCTGGTCGGGTGCATGCGGGAGTCTGTCTGACTGCCTCCCCACTTCTAACTTCGGAAAATACAAAATACAAAAAAATAAAAAAATTAAAAGAATAAACATTCCTGGAGGGGTCTGAAGGCTGCCTGGCTTCCTACCCCACCGTGATCAGACTGTCATGTCCCTGCTCTGCTTATATCACCCGTTTGGCCCGGAAGATGCCCCTGCTTCAAATAAAAGGTGGGAAAAGTGCTTCTCTGTCTTATGTGAAATACTGCAAACAAAAATGGGTCAGTTTGAACAGAACCCAAAATTCCATTCTTCGGATGAACCTGTGATGGAGATTCAAAGAGTTTACGGAGGCAGAAAGGGACACAAACCTGTCCCCAACTTAGTGGGGTGACATCACTCTCTGGCTTCCCGTGCCTTCTGCAGACGCCGGACTTTCAGGGGTTCTCCTGTGCTGGCCCGAGCTGTCAGGGACTGCCAAAGATAGAAATGTCCCTCAAATACAATAACACAGACCCACTGGGGGACTTGCGACTTTGAACATCTAAAAGGCAGTGAGCAGCATTGATAGGCGGCCAGAAAGTTACTATTTTAAAAAAGTGTAAAATCAAAGACGTGCTGACAGGATTGTAGAGGTGCCTCCACGGGGAACACGGAGGGGCAAGGGGGGCAGCAGAGAAGCTTTTACAGGCGTCCCCAAACTATGGCCCGCGGGCTGCATGCGGCCCCCTGAGGCCATTTATCCGACCCCCCGCCGCACTTCCGGAAGGGGCACCTCTTTCATTGGTGGTCAGTGAGAGGAGCACTGTATGTGGCGGCCCTCCAACGTTCTGCGGACAGTGAACTGCCCCCCCTGTGTAAAAAGTTTGGGGACCCCTGATTACTTCAGAGTTGGTGGCCTTCTTGGAAATCCGTTCTCAGGGCCACGGGTAATCTTTGGTCCCCAAACGCTTCCGCTCCTTGCAGAGAGAGCCAGGACAAGAGTCAGGACAAACCTTGGTCAGCGAGCCAGCTAAGTCCCCCTCCACCTTAGGTCTTTCAAATTCCGGATGGCCATAAAGGAGAGGGCAGAGCGCTCTCTGTATCACAGACCCTTACGGAAATAGCGCCCCACTTGCAAACACACACCACGTCTGCTCACCTCTGTCAGGATGGCTGTCTGTGAGGCTGGAGGGCTGGAGGAGCCACCGGATGTTGAGGCCCTGACACCCAGGATCTCAGACTGTGACTGATTCGGAGGCGATGGCGCCTCTCAAGGGCTGGTGAAATTAAAATGAGCCCATTCAGGCGGACCCCAAATCCAATCCGACTGGCGGCCTTGTACGAGGAAATTTGGACCGATGGAAGAGACACCAGGGAGGTACACACCTAAGAGGGGATTCCTCGTGTGGACCCAGCGAGAATGGGGCCATCGGGGAGCCGTGGAGAGAGGCCTCGGGAGACACCACCCCTTGATTGGACTTCCAGCCTCCAGCACTGTGAGGAAATGAATGTTGTGTCAGCCTTGTAGCTGGTGCTATTTTGTTACAACATCCTTAGCCTGCTCATAGACCTGCTGTTTTATATGGGGGGGGGGGGGGCTTTAGGCTAGGTTGGAGGGGATGGTGGGATCCTCTCCCTGCCACCCAAGAATTGTGTGAACAGCTTACTTCCCCAGGCTTGTCTCTCCTCACTCCACTCCGACCCTCCTCACCCATCACTAATACGCTCTGAACCATCCGCTCTTTTGCAGACACAATGTCCCTTATCCTTCCCTTCTCTTATATGGACCACTGCTCACTCTTTTGTATCTGGAGAGATAGGTTGCAACTTTCCCAAAAGAAAAGACAAATTATTCCACCTGCTCGTTGAAGGAGACCCCTCTGGTGGTCTCTAGAGAATCTTCGGTAATCACTATAGGACCGTGCATGCAACTCAACTTTTCTTCTTTTTATTTTACCTTGAGATTGAACGTATATAGTAGTAGCTTCTCTCTGGTGAAGGTCCTTAGGTGTTTATCATCTACTCAGAAAGGCTGCCCTACCAAAATAAATAAATAAATAAGAATCACTGCTAACAGAAAAGAAGGCATAGAGGTTTGAAAAATCAGAGATCGTAGAACTGAGAATAGACTGTATATAAATTTAAACAAATTTTTTTTTTAAGTTGAAACTATCTATCCCATCTCCAAGAGGCAGTCAGGGTGATATTAAACAATGCTCTGTTGAGAGTTAGGAGGGGAGGAGAGAAGAAAAGAGAAAGAGAGAGAGAATGGAAGAAAGTGAGAAATAACCAGTTAAATAATGCCGTCCGGCCAGTGAGTTTGGCCGGTTCACCCCGTGAGTGGGCGTCCTGGAGAGACCTGGAGACAACACGTGAGGATGTGACAGTCTGTTCCTTCCTCCGGCCCCAGAGCCCCATGTGCGTCTATCTCTTTGCTTCATTGAATCAGAGTTTGGTGTTTATAGATACATACTTCCCATTCATTACAGCTCTAAAAGGAAGGCACCCTCTTCCTCTGGCCTTCTGGTCTACCCAACCTGGGGTCAAAGCCAGCCCTGTGGCTTCTCTGAGAGTGTCTCCAGCTATCACATGGCCATGTCCTGGGAATATCGAGAGTGATTTTGATAATATAGCCCTTTCATCCTCCGGGAACATTTTAGAACTTATCCCTTCGCCGCCCGCGTCTTCACGAGGGCCGGAGTCGGCACTTAGCGCCCCACGTTGGAGAACGACAAGGAATTATGACAGCGTGTGCTCTGTAAGGTTCCGTGCAGTGATTTTTCCGGCCTGAACCCCCCGAGGAGCGAACCAGGTCACAGCCTCAGAACGTCACATGGTGAGTTGCGTCATCCCCGTCTCATAGATGCTTGTAACATGGGACTCTGGCAGACCCAGCCGTCCTGCAGTGGGTGGGACGCTTTGGGAGGAGATGAAGCGATTGCGTGTTATGCCGTCCGGGACCCATCTGTCATTGCACGTTTTGTCCCTGGCATCTGGTGGTCATAAGGTCCCTTCGGACAGTTCCAGACATGACACCTGTCCAGTGTTTTCACTGTGAGACCCGTGGACAACAACCTGACCCCCGGGCTGAGAAGCTGCAAGGATTTTCAGAGCTGACACCTGAGAAATGCAATGTCTCTCATCTGACTTGGCCTCCCCTCCTCGGATTGATCGCCGCTCTCCCTTCGTTAGCTGTATCCCACCGGCCACACACAGCGCATACTCTGATAGACGCCACAGAGAAACAGAACATCTTTCTTCACGGCGGCATAGCCTCGACACAGAATCTGCCCACGTGCCCGGCTCCCTCAGTCACGGTGAAGACTCACTCGCCTTCAGAAGCATAAGCTATTTTGGGGTCCTAATTTGCTTAAGAAGATAGGGTGCAACTCATCAGTATACAAATGAATTGGGAGTTCATGGAGCAGACCAAGAATTCACTCGTCGTGAGTTAGTGTTTTCTGACGTTTTCAAGAAAATGTCCTATCTAAAGCTAAAAAGGATGTGAGACAAAATGTTATTAAAATCAATATTCAATTAGTATGAAGCAGAATAATAGCTTTAAAAACGTTAGCCCCAAAAGTGTGTTCTTAAGAAAAAAATCTATTGCTTATTTGAATATATCTTAAATCCATGTATAACAGAAAATTAATAGAAATGCTAGAATCAAAGTAATTTTTCTTTTCTTTTTCTATTCACTGGGAGAACAAGAGGCAGAGAGACAGACTCCCTTGTGTGCCCTGACCAGGATCCACCCGGCATGCCCTCTAGGGGGCAATGCTCTGCCCATCTGGGGCGTTGCTCCGTTGCAACCAGAGCCATTCTAGCACCTGAGGCGGAGGCCATGGAGCCGTTCTGAGCGCCCAGGGCCAACTCACTCCAATTGAACCATGGCTACAGGAGGGGAAGAGAAAGAGAGAGAGAGAGAGAAAAAGAGAGAGAGAGAGAGAGGAAAGAGAGGGAGGGGTGGAGAAGCAGATGGTAGCTTCTCCTATGTGCCCTGACCGGAAATCAAACCCAGGACATCCACACACAAGGCTAATGCTCTACCACTGAGCCAACCGGCCAGGGCCCAAAGTAATTTTTCAATGCTAACATTACTTAATGACTGCTGTCCATCAGTCGTCCACTCAATGACACCCTGCAGCATTTAGCCCGACCTCCTTCCTTCACGGGTAATTACCACCAGGAAGAAGCTATGTCTGTGTTGGTTAACAGTTTTATACGACCTCTATGTGATCATTTATGTTACTAGCAATAGTAGCATGACAATGATGGATAATGAGCACCCACGTTGACCAATTGGTGGCAATGCATTTCCATTACAGTCCCCTTCCTATCTCTGATCACAGCAAAATCAACCTAGCTGGGCCACCATGGGTTAGTGGTGAATTAGGCTAACACGGGAGAGGCTTTCCTCGGTCACCCTTTGGTTTGCCAGGTTGCTCCAGGATTCTAAGTGCAGCAAACCAACCAGAAGAACCAACCAAGTCTCCTTGTGGCTCCCGAGTTTTTTGGGAAGAAGCCACAAGGAAACTAATCAGGAGGTGACACTGGACGTGTCAGGGACTCTCTGTCTGCTTAGGGCCAAGAAGAGACAGCTGTTGCTATGACCGCAGACTGAAATGGGGTCAGTGGTACGGAATGATACGGACTGGGTTGAAACAAACTGGCCCAACGGCTTATGGCCCCCTGTGTCCGAGCCACAGACCGAGGGAGTCCACACACAGGTCTCCAGGGTGGAGTTTCAACTGGCCCTTAGTTCTTCGTGTCCCCTGCGAAGCCCCTGCACTCGGTCCCACCTCAGGACTCGAGGGAACCCAAGACGTGTGCCATCGTTGTGAGGTGGGGCTAGGCCTGTGGGGAGCACCCCTTACAATGCCTAGTCGTAGATCGAGTGCACCAGGCATTGTGCTTGCAGAAAACGTCTTGTGACTGTGCGTGGAGCTAACCGGGGTGAAGCCCAAACTCCCTCTGATAGGCTTCTCGGAAAAGGCGACTCCGTTTGATTCCAGAACCAGACGGGCTCGGCAGACCCAGCCGCTGAGAACACGTCGGGTAGGAGAGTGGACCCTCTGATAGGCTTCTCGGGAAAGGAGACTCCGTTTGCTTCCAGAACCAGACGGGCTCGGCAGACCCAGCCGCTGAGAACACGTCGGGTAGGAGAGCGGACCCTCTGATAGGCTTCTCGGGAAAGGAGACTCCGTTTGCTTCCAGAACCAGACGGGCTCGGCAGACCCAGCCGCTGAGAACACGTCGGGTAGGAGAGTGGACCCGTGACAGCTCAGCGGACCAGGGGCGGGGGTGGTGGAGAGGAGGGTGCCCATCGCAGTGACCTGTGACAGCTCAGTGGACCGGGGGCGGGGGTGGTGGAGAGGAGGGTGCCCATCGCAGTGACCTGTGACAGCTCAGTGGACCGGGGGCGGGGGGTGGTGGAGAGGAGGGTGCCCATCGCAGTGACCTGTGACAGCTCAGTGGACCGGGGGTGGGGGTGGTGGAGAGGAGGGTGCCCATCACAGTGACCCGTGACAGCTCAGTGGACCGGGGGCGGGGGTGGTGGAGAGGAGGGTGCCCATCGCAGTGACCCGTGACAGCTCAGTGGACAGGGGGCGGGGGTGGTGGAGAGGAGGGTGCCCATCGCAGTGACCCGTGACAGCTCAGTGGACAGGGGGCGGGGGTGGTGGAGAGGAGGGCGCCCATCGCAGTGACGCGAGACAGAGCGTTTCCTTGGCCCCGCGAGGGTGCGCTCAGAGGGGTGACGCTTCCGGCCCGCACCGCTTCCAGGGCGCACGGCTGGGCTGGTGCACGTCGTCCGAGTCCACCGTCCCGCCACGCCAGTCTTTCCCCCTGGGGCCCAACTCGGACACTCCTGCTCCCTGGCCTCCTCGCCCCCCCCCACCAGGCCAATTCCTCTCCCGTCACGAAGGCCCAGGGGAGCCCGTGATGCCCCTCTACCTGCCGTTCCCATCAGAGAAGCAGATTGTTGAGGACGGCTCTTGTCTAAGCTGTTAAGAGTCGGACTGCGCTGTTCTCCACGGCAGCCACTAGCCGCGTGTCAGCCACGTGCCTGACACCAGCCTGGTCTGAACTGAGCAGCGCATGAAGTGTATACCTCACACCAGATACAGAGGCTCAGTACCAAACGAAAATACCTTCTTCACGACTGTTGATGCCGATCACAGGTGGAGACGATACTACGTCAGACAGACATACGGGGCAATGAACTTCGCCAGCCCCGAGGAAGCCTGCGGGGTGGTTACAGGCACGGAGCCCACGGGAGTTCCTCGGTTCGATCCTTTCCCGGCGGCGAGGCAGACGCTGATGTGGAGAGAGGCTGGAACAAAGGCAGACGACTTCTCCATTTTCATGTGAGTCTCAATTTATTTCAAAATACTGAAGTTAAAAAAAAAAAAAAGATGCGTTCTCTCTCCCTTGTTCCTGGATTTTACTTGTTTGGTGTGGCGTGTAGAGCATCGGAAGGGGCCACATACATGGCCCAGGTCACCTTTCCTTCAGACACCGAGCCGCAGCCGGAACACGGTGATGCCCGCACAGATGGGCGCGACCCACGGCGGCCGCGTTGAGAGACAGTTCTTCCTACTTAATAAGCCGCTTTATTGTTGGCGAGCTCATTGGGTCGTCAGTTCATGCAGCTCCCCCACCCCCCATCACCGCAGAGCAGAGGTGACGAACGGCTTGGACGCCCAGGTGGGGATCCCGGGCAGAACGCCACCCGCCACATCCCCAGACTAACACCAGCACCACGGGGAACCCACCCGACGGAGGGCACGGTGGTGAGGCTGGAGGAAGGAGACTGGACTCACGTCAACCGAGGGTTTCAAACACCTCCAGCTGCGCCGTGCTGTTAAGTTTGCTCAAGCGTGGACAAAGAAGAATATTCTGGAAGGTCCACGGGAGGCAATACTGTGCCTTTAGACTCTTCACCTGACATGCAACTCTGTGGACAAAAGTAAAAAAAACACAACAACAACAACAACAACCAATAAAACCCCTGAAAACACAGCAAATTATTTGCAAGGGGCGGCCCTGTCATTTGTACCCAGACCGGCAGCTGGGCCTCCGCGTGATCCGATTACTGCCCTGTGTCCCTTGTCACGGGGCTGCGTTTCGTCCCTCTCCCGGCCGAGGGTCTGCGCCTCGTTAAGATAAGACCTGACAGGCTCGGCTGGGGCCAGAGTAGAGCTGGTGGCTTCTCTCCACGTGGGTACAGCCGCACGGTCGGTGGACGCACACTCGGCCTCACGCAGAGGAGGCGTCCGTGGCCCGTGAGGTTTTTACGGACTCTGCTGTGACTTTGTCCCCAACCGGGCGTCTGAGCAAGCACCCTTCTCCAGGACTTTTCTTGATCAAGAGCATCTCCTCCCCGGCCACGAGGCGCAAGGGCTGGCTCCGGATTAGGACACTGTCTCTGGTGAGGAGGCTGAACAACATAAAATCATATGCTGTTGGTGACACGGGTCAAAACGTTCGCCTTTATTTTGGGAGGTGTGCTGTTCCCCCCACCAGCCACAAATAGCGACTGCGTGACAATGCAGGCCCTCGTGGGAGAAGCCGCCCCTTCACCCTCCGCAAGCTGGATCCTCTCCGTCCAGATGGACGGCCGAGGACGCCAGGCCTGTCTGCCCCCCTTCGTTCATTCCCCCACCTTCCCCGCCGCCACGGGCTCTCAGCACACTCCATGTGCACAGTACCCACCTTCCCCGCCGCCGCGGGCTCTCAGCACACTCCATGTGCACAGTACCCACCTTCCCCGCCGCCGCGGGCTCTCAGCACACTCCATGTGCACAGTACCCACCTTCCCCGCCGCCGCGGGCTCTCAGCACACTCCATGTGCACAGTACCCACCTTCCCCGCCGCCGCGGGCTCTCAGCGCACTCCATGTGCACAGTACCCACCTTCCCCGCCGCCGCGGGCTCTCAGCGCACTCCATGTGCACAGTACCCACCTTCCCCGCCGCCGCGGGCTCTCAGCGCACTCCATGTGCACAGTACCCACACGTGCAAGGGGGGAGCCTTCCTCGCCCTCTGTCCCAGGGTGATACATTTATCCCAGTGACGAGGCCCAGCCGTTCCAGACGCAGTCAGACCACAGTCACCGGGCACAGAACGGCGTAGAGGCGAGTCCCCGGTGACCCGGGCCAGAGCAGCAGCAGGAGGGACGGACGAGTCCCCGGGGGCCTGGCAGGCGCTCCCTGAATCGGCCACCCTTTGCCCGGGTGAGGGAGGCTTGGATGGAAATGACAGCTGCCAGCACACGAGTGTGGTGCTGGCTTCTTCACACTCCATCACTGGTGGCAGGAATGAGGGTCGGTGGAGACGCCTGTGAGGATGTAGGTGGAGTCCCCGTCCTCACCACCACGATGTTTGCAGGGAATCCATACGGTAGCAGGGACATAAACTCTAAAACAATTCTAAAGGCGGAAAAAAAACAACAACAATCCCAATCATGCGAGTAGCCTCTTTTCTTCCCAACCTCCAAACTGCTGTGCTGGAGTTTTCTGTCGGTAGTCTCTGCACGCCGGTCTCTCCACGCCGGTCCCTCCACGCCGGTCCCTGCACGCCGGTATCTCCATGCCGGTCTCTCCACGCCGGTCTCTCCACGCAGGTATCCCCACGCCGGTCTCTCCACGCAGGTATCCCCACGCCGGTCCCTGCACGCCGGTCCCTGCACGCCGGTATCTCCACGCCGGTGTCTCCACGCCGGTATCACTACACGCTGGTATAACTACGCCGGTCTCTGCACGCCGGTCTCTGCACGCCGGTATCTCCACGCCGGTGTCTCCACGCCGGTATCACTACACGCTGGTATAACTACGCCGGTCTCTGCACGCCGGTCTCTGCATACCCGTCTCTGCACGCCGGTCTCTGCACGCCGGTCACTGCACGCCGGTCTCTCCACGCAGGTATCACCACGCCAGTATCACCACGCTGTCTCTGCACGCCGCCGGCCTCGCTGCAGGCCCGTGGTTGTGAGCACTAATTACACGCCTCCCCCCTCCCCTCACAGGAACCTGCACTCCGTCCACGCGCTGTCTCTACCTCGAGTGTACACAGGACTGTGATGAGGTCCTTGCCCTGCCACTGTCCTGACCGGGACGCGTCCACGCTCCTCTGTGGGAGGCCTGCAGCATCCGCCCCCAGGTCTCTCCCCCTCCCTCCCTCCGTCCCGCACTTGCGCCCGAGCCCCTCCCTCTAGACTGCTGCTAGCACGGCCGCCACAACAGCCACCCAGCAATGGGACTTAGGTCCCGGCATTCCTCTGCTCAAAACCCTGAGACGGTGAACACCAGAGCCCGAGTCCGGTCACCACGGTGGGTCGGGTTCCGCACGCTCCGTTCCCTTCCCCACGATCGCCCGATCTCCTTCCGGCCTCTGTTATTATCCCCAAATGCCAACATCATCTTTTCCATGTCATTTTAAATGAAATAAGGAGGGATGTCACCAAGGCCAAGGCTGCAGTGAGTCGATAGCAGAGCGAAGAACAGACCCGAGCACCCCGGCCACTTCGAATATACATATTCTAGCTCCTAGTCCTCTGCCTTCCTCGGGGCTACCCTCACCATGTTTAAAACAATAAAGACAGATGACGTTATTAATAATTGCTGACCACGTTCTGGGTGCCTTGCGTGCATTTTCTTTCATCTGCACACTCTCCACGGTGGGGACCCCAAGACCTGGAACCGGAGGGGACTTCCTTCGGGTCACACAGGGAACAAGGCGAGGGGAGAGGAGAGCTCCCGTGGGCCAAGCCCCAGACCCCGACTCGTTATTGCCTTATCCTTCCTCCTTTGCCAAAAGTAGGTCAAAAAGCTGGAAAAAAAACCCCCAAAAAACTACAAAGGTGATTTCTCCTGGGTTTCTTATAAAAAAGATATCAAAGGTAAACACGATCTACACCTTATGATTCTGCCTTCAAAATATTTCCCACGTGCTTCTGTCTTATTATTTTTTTCTTTTATTGTGAACAAGGCCCACCTGGGGGTGAGGACGATGGAGACGCAGAGACCCGACTCCAGGGACCAGGTTCAGTGACGCAGATCCACTTTATTCAGGAAGTAAGCTAGCTTATATACACGGGTTCAGCCGATAGGATGTTATACGAGGACAAATGGCCAAAAAAGGTCAGGAGGCTGCCTGGTTGGCGCTGAGTCATTTCTGTATAGTGGGTGAGCTCCCTCCGGGGTGTGCCTAGGAGAGAGTTTCAGGTGCTGGAGTGTTCTCACAGCATTGCATCAGCCACAGCTGCTGGGAATGTGCTCTCCCCTCTACCCACATCTCCCCCTTCTCTTTTAATTAGGGTCAATTGGACTTGATGAATGACAGCCTGCTGTCGCTGTCTCCACGGGCAGGACAACGCCAGGGTGGGGAGAAGCAGCCCAGACGTGGGGGTCCGCCTGCATCTGAGAGTTAGCGGTTACTATAGCACACATAAGCAGGAACAGAGTGCCAGGGCCTGGGGGCCTGTCAGGGGCCATTCTCTGGCCTTGCTCTGCTAAAGCCTTCATATCCCCCCCAGGTGGTGGGGTGTGCATGGTGGCTGCGAGGTCTTCTTCTGGAGACTCTCCATTTCCTGGGTTGGAGGGTTCATCAGAAGGGTCATCTTGGGACACCGGGACTGGCCTTATGTTTTGTCCTGGGATCCAAATTGGTTGAGGGCTGTTTTCTGGAAAGACACAAGCATAGCCTCTCCCTTGTGTTAGAAGGGGGGTGTGGACCCCACCACTGTGCCGTGGCCGGGTCCTTCCAGCATCAACTTCCACTTCTTCGGCTGGTGGAGCCGACGGCGCAGTGAGCAACTCGGTTGGTTTTGTTTTTGCGCGCTCAGCCGGGAGTGTGCTAAACTCGGAGGCTAAGCCACCTTCCTCCTCGGTGGAGGGGGGGTGAATAGGGAGGTGGGGCTCCTCAGGGAGAGGGGCAGCCTGTCATGTTTTTGGAATGGGGGAGGGTCCTCGGTGGGAGATGGCTAGCAGGGCAGGAGTGAGACCGAGGGGGCAGGTTTGCCCTTCATGTACTTCCGCTGAACGGATGCACTGGAGAGCTCGGGTCCAAGTATCGGGGTCCCAAAGAGGTGTGTCCCCGAAGCCAGGGGTTGGAATCTGAGATGATTTTCTAGGGGGTGAAAGATCCTTTTCATTAACTTTAACTCGCCTACTCTGCCATAGGGCGTGCAGGGCTCAAGCCTGCGGGGCTCGAGAGTGAGGGGGAAGGTTTCCCACTGCAGAGGGTCACTCACCCGTCCCTTGAGTGCTGGCTGGGTCCCTGTTCGGGCACCAGTTGTGGACAAGGCCCCACCCGGGGGTGAAGACGATGGAGACGCAGAGACCTGACTCCAGAGACCAGGTTCAGTGACACAGATCCACTTTATTAAG